>NC_138369.1:58023903-58066232 GCF_054177405.1 Leptonychotes weddellii
GAACTGTGCAAGACTGTTGAATCTCAGATCTGTACCTCTGAAACAAATAATGCAATATATGTTAAGAAAAAAAAAAAAGAAGAAGAAGAAGGTAGCGGGAGGGGAAGAATGAAGCAGGGCAAATCGGAGGGGTAGACGAACCATGAAAGACGATGGACTCTGAAAAACAAACAGGGTTCTAGAGGGGAGGGGGGTGGGAGGATGGGTTAGACTGGTGGTGGGTATTGGAGGGCACATTCTGCATGGAGCACTGGGTGTTATGCACAAACAATGAATCATGGAACGCTTCATCTAAAACTAATGATGTAATGTATGGGGATTAACATAAGAATAAAAAAAAAAGAAAGAAAGAAAAAATAAAGAAATAAAAAAAAAATGGGCAGAAGACATGAACAGACATTTCTCCAAAGACATATAGATGGCCACAGACACATGAAAAGATGCTCAACATCACTCATCATTAGGGAAATGCAAATCAAAACTACAATGAAATATCACCTCACACCTGTCAGAATGGCTAAAACCAAAAACACAAGAAACAACAAGTGTTGGTGAAAATGTGGAGAAAAAGGAACCCTCATACACTGTTGGTGGGAATGCACACTGGTGCAGCCACTCTGGAAAACAGTATGGAAGTTCCTCAAAAAATTAAAAATAGAGCTACCCTATGATCCAGGAATCACACTATTAGGTATTTACCCCAAAATTACAAAAACACTAATTCAAAGGGATATATGCACCCATATGTTTATTACAGCATTATTTATAATAACCAAACTATGGAAGCAGTCCAAGTGTTCATCGGTAGATGAATGGATAAAGAAGATGTGGCGTGTGTGTGTGTGTGTGTGTGTGTGTATAAAATAGAATATTATCTAGCCATAAAAAAGGAATGAAACCTTGCCATTTGCAACAATATGGATGGAGCTAGAGAGTATAATGCTAAGCAAAATAGGTCAGTCAGAGAAAGACAAATACCATATGATCTCACTCATATGTGGAATTTAAGATACAAAACAAGCAAGCAAAGGAAAAAAAGAGAAAGAGAGCAAGACAAATCAAGAACAGACCCTTGGGTGCCTGGGTGGCTCAGATGGTTAAGCGTCTGCCTTCGGCTCAGGTCATGATCCCAGAGTCCTGGGATCGAGTCCCGCATCGGGCTCCCTGCTCAGCGGGGAGCCTGCCTCTCTCTCTCTCTCTCTGTCTCTTATGAATAAATAAATAAAATCTTTAAAAAAAAAAGAAAGAAAGAAAGAACAGACGCTTAACTGTAGAGAACAAACTGATGGTTATCAGAGAGGAGGTGGTTAGGGGATGGGGAAAATAGGGGATGATGATTAAAGAGTACTCTTATCACCATGAAAAAAAAAGGCATTTTCACTCTACTGAAAGGATATAAAATAAAATGGGTATATTAATACATTTAAAGAAATAAAGGAAGATACTGAAATATGATGAAGAAATAAAGGGCCATCAGAAATAGTGTGGGTAAAATGAAAACAACAGACATTCTAGAAATAAAAAAATAATACAGAATGACTAAAAATATAAAATACAACAGATGAGCCAAGATTCAATACAGGAGAAAAAGAATTGATGAAGTTGAAGAAAGATCTAAAGATATTACCAGAATGCAGTGCAGAAAGACAAAAAGTTAGAAAATATAAAGGAGACATGGAGCATGGAGTGAGGAGGTGTGAGCATACATGTAATCGAGGTCTCAGAGGAAACTGTGGCAGACAGACCCTATGATCCCCTTGCTGTTATTCACACCCTTGTGTGATCCCTTCTTCTTGAGTGTGGGCAGGACCTGTGAGTTGCTTCTAGCTAATGGCATGTGGATGTGGCAAATGTGATGGAATGTCAGTTCTGTGATTTATGTCACATTAAGATTGTCACATTTGCCTTGCCAAAGGACTCTGGATAGACTCTTTCCCCACAGGGTCTGATAAGGGATGGCAGCTGGGGCGTCTTGGAAACTCATCATATTCTGTGCTTGAGAGAAGTGTCCTCTGACAGGAGAAGGTGAAAACTACCTCAGTTTCAAGTTGTGAAGAAGAGCTGTTTACCAGTGGGGAGAAGACGAGGCAAGAAAGGAGCAAGACATCTGGTGGCATCTCTAAAGTTTGGGGGCCATGAAACAGACACAAAACTTAAAAGGATGAAGCTGCTCTACTTTGAAAGATGGTCTGAAGAGCAGCAGGGTGGGATGCTAAGCCATGGGATTTCCAAGGCCAGGTGCACACACAAACTTGTGCTCTCTGGTATGAAAAACTCTTTGTAGAGCTGGGCATCCTAACAGGTGGGATTCTATTTCCACCCAGAGGCAACCACTAATATCATTTTGGCAGAGTGATGGGGAAGGGTATTTTTAAAAAGCAAAATCCTCTCCTGACCCAGAAAACCTCTCTGCAAAAGTAGTGGAGAGTGGAAACAGTTTTATTATTGAATAAGCAGAATGTGATGCGCATCATAGACAATCCATTTAAGAAATTGCAAAGACAGCGATCTCACCCCCTTTACACAGACAAGCAGATACAACCCATATTACACAAAGGTTCTCAAGGTAAACAGTAACTATTCTTCCAGTAAGAGGACTCCCCAGTATCTTTTGTCGCATGTAGTTTGTTCTAACTTTATCAAAGTAATTGGGGAGACCCTTGGGTTGGCTTTATCCAGAGGAAAAACGAACTTCTCATTTCAAACTGGAATAAGGGCCCCAACAATGTTAGGTTCTTAGTCTTCCAAGGTTAGAAGCTATCTCCCTTGATGAGGTTGGCATTTCAAAAAGATGGCTCTTGGGTCCTTGAGGAAACTAATCCTCAGTTGTGAGACTGGCCATTATGAAGATTTATGTACATTTGAAAAAACAAATTCTGAAACAAAAGGGAGAGAAGCTTCTTACCTTATTTGCAACAGGGAGAATTAAGCCTCTTATTTTTTATTTGCCCTTACACCATCCAGAGTATTTTCTGTGGCTATTTTTTCCCTCTTAAAATTGACAACATACTATATATAGACTTCCAAGCCCTAGGGATTTTTTTTTATGTCATTGAAAATTTCCTCATTTCAATGCATAACAGCTCATCATACAGAGCCTCTAACTTTATTTAACTGCTTCCTTAGTTTGGAGTTTGGAGTTTGAGTTATTTCAATATTTTTCTATTGTAAATAAAGTTGCAAAAATAGCCCTGAACATACACTTTTTAAAAACATGTTTCAACATCCCTTGGAGATTCTTAGACATGGAATTAATGAATCGAAGTACATACATGTTTTAAAAATCTTTGATACTCCCTGCCAAATTATTTTCAGAAAGGTTGCAACAGACTGGTTCTCACTGGAGGGTCTGGGGCATTGACAGAGCGCCTGAGCACCTTCAGCCTAGGAGGTTCAACATCTGACTAATAGGAGTTCCAGAAATGAAAAAGAGAAACAGAGGGAAGAAAATTATCAAAGATCTTGGCTTGAAAAACATGAAAATTGCCATTTTGATAGGCTCAAAAAAAGTTATATATAAGCAATTTCATATGATTCCACCTAATATATTATAGAAAAGCTTTCTCAAACTGAAAGACATGAGTCACAGGTTGAAAATGCCAAATGAATAAAAGACTATGAATAAAAAAGAATCACACATCATGAAATTTCAAAGATAAAGGAAAAATCCTGGAGGAGGGGAACAGAGTGGTAGAGAGAGAGAGGGAGAAAGGCAGCAAGGAAGGGAGAGGTCATTTCAAAAAGGATTAAGGATCCTAATGCTTTCAGACTTCTCAAAAGCAGAAGTAAATGCTTGAAAGCAGTAGAACAATGTCTTTAGAATGTTAAGAGAAAATTATATTCAATCCAGAATTCCTTACCCAGCAAATGATCAAACAAGTGTAAGAGTAGAATAAAGACTCTTCAGACATGCAAGAACTAAATGAAATTACCTCTGAAGTGTCCTTTCATAAAGAGTTACTGCAGGGTGTGCTTGAGCAAAACAGAGGAAACTAAGAAACTATGACATGGGTTCCCAGATAGGAGTTCCGTTCAAGAGGGCAGAAAAGGGAAATCCAAGGATAATAACTATTGCTTAAAGAACAGATTGGGTCAAGAGGAATGAGGGTGGAGCAGGGCTGGTCTGGGGTAGGATAAAATGGGCATTTGGAAAAATTACTGAAAGTCACTGGGCAGATCCATAGGAACATTTGGAAAAAATTACACATAAAAGACTAAGCAAATTATAAAAGGAAAATACACAATAAAGGAAAAGAAACATTTTGAGAAAAAAAACATAACGACAGGGCAGCCCTTTTGGGTCCCCTCCCTCTTCAGGAGATTTGTATTCTCACTCAATAATAAACTTTACTATCATTCAATAAACTTTCCATTGTGCCCACCACTCTTGGTCTGGTCTCCCTCTTCATTCTTTGAAGGGGCATGACCAGGAACCATGGGCACTAAGGGAAAAGAAATCCTGTAACAGTTACATTCATTAAAAAAAAGAAGAAGAAGAAGAAACAACAACACTTTTTATGTTATAATTATTTTGAGAGAATGGGGTAGGATAAGAGAACTAAATCCCCAACCATCTCAACGGAAAATGAGTCAAAAATAAAATTTATGAGTTGGTAAATAGCAGAATAAGCATAGTATTTAGAAATTTTAATGGTAAATACCAGAGGGGAAAAGCAGTTAAAAGTATTTTTGGTGATTTTTCTGGAATGTGGGACTGATGTGAGGGCTGGGGACAAGGAACAGTTATATTTTGTTATAAACTTTTAGCACTGTTTAATTTTATGCATGTATTATTGGGATAAAAATTTAAAAAAATTTTTTACAAAGTACAATCTTCCTTCACTTTATGTATTTATTTTTTAAAGATTTTATTTCTTTATTTGACAGAAAGAGAGCACACACAAGTGGGAGGGGAGTGGCAGAAGGAGAGGGAGAAGCAGACTCCCCGCTGAGCAGGGAGCCCAACTGACAGACTGACATGGGGCTTGATCCCAGGACCCCAGGATCATGACCTGAGCCGAAGGCAGATACTTAACTGGCTGAGCCACCCAGGTGCCCCAATAATAAAAATTAATTACAATTTTGAAAACCCCTGCATATAGAAAAGCATATGAACTCACGTTTATATGTTTCATAGGTCGGATAACTATTTTTTTCTGCTCTGATGTTTATCTAGAAATAAATCTATTCTGATGTTCTCAGTGAACCCTCTGACTCATACCTGAAGAGGTATTTGCATTTATGACCTCAGAGATTTCTAGATCTCTACTGCTCATGTGAAGGAATTTGTGATTCTTCTCTCCCTTTGAATTTTCTACCTCTTGGCAGTTATCCAGGGCCACAGAGAATGCCCATTCCACATCAGGGGGCATAGTGTTTTGGCAAATGTTGAGACATGACTTGGATATAAAAGGGTTAGGCTGAGGGATCTAATCTACAACAGGTATCCTAATGGTCCCTGAAACCTAACACTTTCATAGAGCTTTGGTGCCCGAGCAACTGGGTTTGAGTTGATCTTGCCATTTCTTCGTTCTGTAGCCTTGGACAAGTTATTCCTCAATTAACTAAATGGAGATAAAAATAATTACAGTTTTGGTGAGGATTAAACAGGACAATGTATGCAGTTTATTTATTCGGCATGGTCAATAAATTAGTTATGATCAGTATTATTTTTAAGAACAATGTTGACCGTTATGCAGTTAGCATAGGGTCCTGAGAAGAATATAACATAGTAAAAAAAATTTCATGGAGTTGGTATCAGATAGACTGGTGTTCAAGTCTGGACCCAGTTACTTGCCTTCTATATGATTTGAGTGGAATGATCAAACAAAAGGGAGATGCTCAGTGCATCCCACTGGGGCTCATGTCAGTGAGGGCCTCACACAGCTGTGTCTAGGATGACCAGACCAAAACTCACTTGTTAAAATTTTTGAAATCTGATGAATAGAAATCAGCTCTCATCTTAGAGCCACCTAAATAACATATATAGAGTTCTTATATGTCAATAAGAAAAAGGTAACTAAATAGAAAAACAGGCAAAGGATACATCAGAAAAAGTAGAACAGAATGATACCTTTGTGAAAAGATCCCCAACCTGCAATAGTCAAATAAATGCACAATAAAACAATGATATGGCTTGTTGATTCTGGTATCTGTTTATCTAGAAATAAATCTGAAACAAATTGATATCAGTGTTTATTTATTTATTTATTTTTCAAAGATTTTATTTATTCATTTGACAGAGAGAGAGAGATCACAAGTAGGCAGAGAGGCGGGCAGAGGGGAAGGGTTAGCTGAGCAGAGAGCCCAATGCGGGGATGCGGGCCTCGATCCCAGGACCCTGAGATCATGACCTAAACCGAAGGCAGATGCCCAACTGACTGAGCCACCGAGGTGCCCCCAAGTGTTTGTTTTTTTAAATTAACCTTTTCATTTTGAGATAATCATAGATACACATGGAGTTATAAATAATAATTAAAAGACATCCCATGTACCCTTTACCTAGTTTTCCCCAATAGTAATCTCTTGCAAAATTGTAGTACAATACCACAAGCAGGATACTGACATTGATACAGTCAAGACACAGAATACTTCTATAACTATAAGGATCCCTCATGCTGCTTTTTTATAACCACAGCCAGGAACCATACAGTACGTAAATTTGGGGGATTGGCACTTTTTTATCACTCAGTCTAATTCTCTAAAATTTCACCCCAGTCGTGATTGCATCGTAGTTTTTTCTTCTTTATTGCTGAGTATTGTGGGTTAGATGTACTACAGTTTAACCATTCTCCCTTTGAAGACAATTGGGTTGTTTACAGCTTGGGGCTACTAGAAACTAAGCTGCCATGAACATTCATGTTCAGGTTTTTGTGTGATTTTAAGTTCTTATTTCTCTGAAATAAATGCCCAGAAGCGCAGGTGATGGGTTGTATGGAAAGTGCATGTTTAAGTTTTATAAGAAACTGCCAAACCACTTTTCAGAGTGGTTGTACCATTTTACATTCCCACCAGCAATGTATAAAAAAACTCGGTTTCTCCACATCCTTACCAGCACTTTTTTATTTTAGCTCTTCTGATGGGCATGTAGTGGTATCACATTGAAGTTTTAATTCGCATTTCCTTGTTGACTAGTGATGTTGAGCATCTTTTCATGTGCTTATTTGCCATCCATATATTCTCTTTAGTGAAACGTCTCTTCATGTCTCTTGCCCAATTTCCAATTGGATTGTTTGTCTTGAGAGTTCTTTATATTTTCTAAATAGTAGTCCTTTGTTGGATATGTGGTTTACAAATATCTTCTAACCCTCTGTGGCTTGTTTTTCCCTCCTAACAATCCTTCAGAGAGCAAAAGCTTTTTATTTTGATGAAGTCCTATTTTTCCATTTTCCCTTTTTTGAATTGGGTTTTTGGTGTCATGTCTAAGAATTCTTTGTCTAGCCCTACATCCTGAAGTTTTTCCTCTTATTTTTTTTCAAAGTTTTATAGTTTTGAGTTTTATGTTTAAGTGTATGATATATTTTGAGTTAATGTTGCATTAAGTGTGAAATGTAGGTTGGGGTTCACTCTTTTGCTTATGAATATCCAGTTGCTCCAACACCATTTGTTCAAAAGGTTATCTTTCCTTCATCGAATTGCTTGTGCACCTTCGTCAACAGTCAGTCAGGCCTATTTGTGTGGGTCTATTTCTTGGTTCTCAAGCTGTTCCATTAATCTATGTGTCTATTTCTCCACCAATACCACACAGTTTTTATTATTGTGGCTCTCTCTCTTTTTTTTAAAAAAAGATTTTATTTATTTATATGTCAGAGAGAGAGCACGCAAGCACAAGCAAGGGGAGTGGCAGGCAGAGGGAGAAGCAGACTCCCCGCTGAGCAAGATGCCGGATGCGGGATTTGACCCCAGGACCCCGGGATCCTGACCTGAGCCAAAGGCAGACACTGAACTGACTGAGCCTCCCAGGCATCCTTATTGTGGCTCACTTATAAGTCTTGAAATCCATTTATTCTTCTTTTTCCGATTTGCTTTTTTTTTTTCCCTAGATTATTTAAACTATTCTAGTTCCTCTGCCTCTCTGTATAAGTTTAGAATATCAGATTTATATAAGCTTTATTAAATGAATTGGGAAGTGTTCTCGCCTGTCTTCTGGAAGAGATTGTTCAGAATTGCTGTTAATTATTCTGTAAACATTTGGGAGAATTTTTCAGTGAAACCATCATAGTCTGATGTGAAAGTCAATGAATGTAATCGTAGTTCTAGTTTCTTATTTGAGAGTTTTAAAATTATGAATTCAATTTGCTTAATAAGTATAGGACTATTTCACATTAGGTGAGCTGCAGTTTGTGCTTTTTGAGAAATCAGTCCATTTCATCTAAGTTGTCAAGTTTATGTGTCTAGTATTGTTTGTAGTATTGCTTTATTAACATTTTATGTCTTCAGGATCTGTAATGATATCCTCTGTTTCATTCCTGATGTTGGTGATTTGTGTTTTCTCTTTTATTCCACTGGTTAGCCTAAGTAGAGGGTTGTCAATTTCATTCATCTTTGCAAAGAACCAGGTTTTCTCCTTGATTTTCTCTATTGTTTTTGTTTTCGATTTCTTTGATAACTGCTCTTATCTTTATTGTTTCCTTCCTTCTGCTTGCTTTAGGTGTATTTTGCTCTTCTTTCTCTAGGTTCTTGAGATGGGAACTTAGATAACTGGTGTGAAATTTTTCCTCTCTTCTAATGTAAACATTTAGTGCTTTAAATTTTCCTTTCAGCACTGCTTTAGTGTTTCCCACAAACTTTGATGACTGTATTTTCATTTTCACTCAATTCAATGTGTTGTTAAAAAATTTCCCTTAAGACTTCCTCTTTGACCCATGAGTTATTTAGAAGTATGTTGTTTAGTTTCCAAGTGTTTGGAGATGTTTCCATTTTTTCTGTTACTGATTTCTAGTTAGATTCCATTGTGGTCAGAGAATATACTCTGTATGAGTTAAATTATTTTAAATTTGTTGAGGTTTATTTGTGGCCCAGGATATGGTCTCCATTAGTATTTGATCTTTGCACTTTTAAAAAGAATGGGGATTCTGCTGTTGTTGGGTATTCTATAATTGTCAGTTAGGTCCTGTTAGTTGATGGTGTTGTTGGGTTCTTCTATATCCTGATTTTCTGCCTAGTTGTTTTATCTATTGCTCAGGGAGGGGTATGAGAGTTTTATTATAATTATACTTGTTGATGTGTCTTTTCCTCCTTTTGTTCTATCAGGTTTTGCTTTACATATTTTGCAACTGTGTTGACTGGTGCATACACATTTACAAATGCTATCTTCTTGGCAGACTGACCCTTTTATTATATAAAATCCCTTTGTCTCTATTAATTTTCTTCGCTCAGAAGTCTACTTTATCTGATATTAATATAGCCCCCTTGTTTTCTTTTTTTTTTAAAGACTTTATTTTTTTGAGAGAGAGAGGGGGGGAGGGGCAAAAGGGGAAGGAGATGGACAAGCAGACTCTGTGCTGAGAACAGTCTGACTCGGGGCTTGCTCCCATGACCCTGAGATCATGACCTGAGCCAAAACCAAGAGTCAGAGGCTCAACCGACTGAGCTACCAAGATGCCTCTCTCTCTGCTTTCTTTTCATTAATGTTTGTATGGTATACCTTTATCCATCTTTTTATTTTCAACCTACTTATATCATTATATTTGAAGTAAGTTTCTTATAGACAGCATATAGTTGGGTCATGTTTTCTAGTTTGTCTTTCAATTGGTGTAATTTTTTTTTAAGTAAGCTCTATGCCCAAAGTGGGGCTTGAACTCATAACCCTGAGATCAAGAGTTGCATGCTCTACTGACTGAGCCAGCCAGGCACCGCTTAATTGGTTTATTTAAACCATTTACATCTAATGTAATTGTTGATATTTTAAGGGTTAAGTGTTTATTTTTATTAAACACTTTATTTTCGTTTTCTGTTTGTTTTGTCTATTTGTTTTTTGTTTTTCTGTTTTCTTTTTCCTACCTTATTGAGCATTTTTTAGAATTCTGTTTTGACTTATCTATGGAGTTTTTTAGTGTATCTCTTTGTATAGCTTATTTAGTGTTTGCTCTAGGTGTTACATTATACATCTCTAACATCAAAGTCTACTGGTATCAAAATTTTGCTGGTTCAAGTGAAGTGTAGGAATCTTACCCCCTTTTTTTTTAATATCCCTGTTTATAATATAATTGCCTTAAATAGTCCTATATGTACATTTATAACCATGTTGGGCAGCATTATAATTTTGGTTCAATTATCAAACAACTTAGAAAACTCAAGAAGAAAAGGAAAATGCATTTACCCATGTTTTTACTCTCTTTGTTTTGTTCTTCCTTTTTGATGTCTCAAGGTTTCTCCTTTTAGAGACCTTCCTGTAGTTATTCTTTTAGGATAGTTCTCCTGGTGACAAATTTCCTTAGTTTCTCTTCTCCTAAAAATGTCTTGATTTTAGCACTTGAAAAATGTCGTGTCACTTCTTTCTGGCCTGCATGGTTTCTGATGAGAAATTTACTGTCATTTGAATTGCTTTTCCACTGTAGATAAGGTGTTGTTTGTCTCTTATTGTGTTTAGGATTTTTTTCTTTTCTTTTTTAAGTTTTTTTTTCCTTATTTATTTATTTGAGAGAGTGAGAGAGAGAGCATGAGACCGGGGAGGGTTAGAGGGAGAAGCAGGTTCCCCACTGAGCAGGGAGCCCAATGCTGGACTCGATCCCAGGACTCCAGGATCATGACCTGAGCTGAAGGCAGTCGCTCAACTGACTGAGACACCCAGGCGCCCCTAGGATTTTTTTTCTTTGTCTTTAGTTTTTAGAAGAATGACTATAATGTGTCATCTTGTTTGGGCTCTTTGATTTTATCCTGCTCGGGATTTGCTCAGCTTCTTGAATCTGTAGGTTTATGTTTTTTTGCCAATTTGGGGAGTTCTCAGACATTATTACTTCAAATACTTCTCCAGCTTCCCCCTCTTCCCCAGTTTTCTCCTCTCTTTACAAGACTCTGATGGCACAAATGTTCAATATTTTGTTATGGTCCTACAAGTGCCTGAGGTTCTGTTCACTTCTTTTTTCATGTCTATTTTCTCTCTGTTTTCAGATGGGACAGTTTCTTTTGTTCTATCTTCAAGTTCACTCATTCTTTTCTGAGTCTCCTCAATACTTCTGTTGAGCTCATCCATTGAGTTTTTCATTTTATTACTGTATTTTTTGGTTCTAAGTTTTCCACTTGGTCCTCCTTTATATCCTCTACTTCTTTGAGGAGACTTTCTATTTTTTCATTTGTTTCAAGTAATTGTTCATTAAACATTTTTATGATGCATGCTTTAAAATTTTAGTCAGATAATTCTAATATCTCTGTAATCTTGGTATTGGTATTTATTCATTGTTTTTTTAGTTCAAGTTGAAACTTTCCTGATTTTTGTTATGATGAGTCATTTTCCACTGAAACATGGACATTATGGATATTATATTATGAGAATCTGGGTCTCATTTAAACCTGTTTCAGCTGGTTTCTTCTGAAACTGTTTTGTCAGGGAAGGGGGGAGAATACTGCCTCATTACTGCCCAGTGGGGGTAGAAGTCCAGGTTTCCTATTTGACCTCTTTTGACATCGAAAGGGGAAGAAGGTCCTCATTAGTTCTGGGTGAAGTGGGAATTCTGGCTTTCCTTGAGGCTTCAACTGAGACCACCCTGGTTGGGAGGGTCAGGGATGCCAAGATACTGCTGCCCATGTGGCCTCCACTAACACCACAGGTATTGGCCTCATTAATGCTAAGCAGTAATGAAAGTCCTGACTCTCCATGAGGACTTCTCTGACATCACCCTGGGTGAAATGAGTCAGAAGGAGGTCAAGGTGCCTCACAACAGCCTTGAATGTGCAGACATCTAAGATCCCCATAAGGCCCTAGTTGGAATGGGTAGAGACTGGGCCACAGTTTTTTTCCTGCATCTATTGGGCAGAAAAGGAAGCTTATTATTGAAACATTCTCTGTCTTGCTATGCATGCTGCCTTTTTCCTGGTCCTCTGGCTAGAAAGAATGGGTGTTTTAGGGGGCTTTTGAAAAGATCTGTTCCTCTTGGAGTTTCCAGACAGCTGGCTGCTTCTCTCACTGCTTTGTTATGCCTTGGGTCCCAAGTGCCTACTTGGCATGCCTTTTTCACTCCACATTTTAGATATTATAAATATAGTGTTCAGGGGTTTTTATTGTGTTTAGTGGGAGGAATAAAGAAAAGCACATTCATTCCATCTTCCCTGAAGCAGAAGTCTAGGTGTATTTATTTTCAAGTAGCCTGCATTGTTTACCACCTTTATAATAATAGGAAGAAGACTCTAAAGAAGGAGAAAATGGTTAATAAGTGGTGTGTGCTTTTTCTGTACCAGACAGCCTAAGATATAGGTTTGAACTCATTTTACAGGTGAGGAGCTCATGTGCGGATCTCAAGTTCACATACGTAGTAAGTGGCAGAGCTGGGATTCAAGCCCAGGTTGAGAGTACCCCAAACCATGATTCTTAATTCCCATCTCTTTTCTTTCTTTCTTTCTTTTTTAAAAGATTTTATTTATTCATTTTGAGAGAGAAACAGAGACAGAGACAGAGAGAGCACAAGCAGAGGGAGAGGGAGAAGCAGGCTTCCCGCTGAGCAGGGAGCCCGATGTGAGGCTCGATCCCAGGATCCTGGGATCAGGACCTGAGCGGAAGGCAGACGCTTAACCATCTGAGCACCCAGGCGCCCCTCCCATCTTTTTTCTTATCCATTCATCCCTTTCTGGTTGCTCATTTCTGGTGACAGCTGTGTCCATTCAGGCCTGTCCTCTAGCAGCCATTTCATAGAGAGGCCACACTGCCCAATTAAAAATCCTACAAATGATTAGCCAGATGCCCTTAAGCAAGTTACTCAACCTCCTCTCCCACATGTTCCTTACTTGTAAAATGGCAATAATGGTGGACTTGCCTCATAGAGCTGTTATAAGAATTAAATAAATTGATATTTGTAAAGTGCCTTGAATAATGGCTGACACAAAAGGTATTAATTCAGTCCTTGCTATTATTCTTTACATGCCATTCTACAAATGGCCCCTCTTCCTGGAAACATCTTTCCCTATTGCCAACCCTATTCAAAATATTACTTTACATTTATCTTGTGGCTTGGAGTGCCCCTTGCCCACTGCCACTTGTCACCAGGGATATAGGAGTATCCAATTTGAGAAATGAGAATGTGTAGTGTGCTGAGTAGGAAGCCTAGAATCTCACAGGTGCTTAGTAAAAGATTGCAATTTTGAGCTATTAGGGAAAAGGACTTCCTCTAATTCTTAATCCATATTTGTTATTCCCATTTTGTAAGTGAGGAATGTGTAGGAGAAGGAGGTTGATTAATTTGCCTAAAGGCACATTGTTAATAATAGGTAGGTTTTTCAATCTGACTCCAGTGTGTGTCCACTGCCTTACATTGCCTCACTGTGAAATAGCCTGTATAGGGCAGATCTAAAAGTAGACAGTGTCGCCCACATGGGGATTGTCAAGCTATGAGTGACTGGGAAGAGTGAGGACGCTATCCCAATAGTTTGAGTGAGAGATGCTGGTGGATTCAGATGTATTTTGAAGGTAGGAGCAACAGATATGCCACGGTTTGGATGTGTAGTGTTAGGCAGAGTTAACACTGAATTGTGTTTTTGGCCTGAGCAACTGGGGATTTGGATGTGATTTGTTGAGAGGTGAATCAGGGGGAGGACCAGGTTTGTGGAACATGAATCAAGAGTTTTATTTGGAATCCATTACACTCAGATATTTCAAATGGAATTGTCACTGCATGCATGAATAAAGTTTAGGGAAGAAATACAGGTTAGACTAGGGAAATCAATCAATCAATCAGCCTGTTGATGGTATTAAAACATGAGAATGGGTATTAAAACATGAGAATGGGGGCACCTGGGTGGCTCAGTCATTGGGCGTCTGCCTTCGGCTCAGGTCATGATCCCAGGGTCCTGGGATCGAGCCCTACGTCAGGCTCTCTGCTCAGCAGAAAGCCTGCTTCTCCCTCTCCCACTCCCCCTGCTTGTGTTCCCTCTCTCGCTGTGTCTCTGTCAAATAAATAAATAAAAATCTTTAAAAAAAATAAATAAAACATGAGAATGGTATTAAAACAGAAAAGAGGTCTAAAGGCTGAGCCCAGAGTCTCCTGATACAGACTGACATTCAGTAAGGGATAACAGTGTATGAAAGAGCTGCTTCGATTGATTCTATCTTTTGAGTGAAATCAGAAGCAAGGTGGAGAATGAGGACAGAGGATCAGGGGTGAAAGGGTTGTCCTAGAGCCTGGGAGGCTGAATTGATGAGGGACGTTGAATAGAATTGCCAGGCAACATGGGAAGCCTGCTTGAGGTTTGTTGTCAGGAACTACATGCAATTCCATGAGAGGTTATGTGAGTCTCAGCCAGGAGCAGGTTTGTTGGGGCAGATGTGGAGCAGGCAGAGGTGGGTTTAGGGGAGTTGAGATTTGGTTGGGTAAGTGTGAGAGAGAAAGATGGAGGGAGCTTTGAGACTGCCCTGAATCAAAGTTTCCTTCCTGCTGCCCTAGACCTTGGTCCTGTTCTCAAGGCTGGTTGAGTTCTCATTTCTCACTGGTGCCTTCCGTCTCTGTGCTCCCTGTTAATCTCCCTGCCCTGCTCACCACATTCACCCCTCTGGGCCTCAGCCTTTCTCCTACTCTTCCCCTCCTGCCTCCTCCTTTCATTTCTCATCCTGCCCACAAGTCAGCTCAGCCAGAAGAACTGGAACCAGACTTCAAAAGGTATAGTAATAGTGACTTTCTCTATTCAACAAAGACTTCCACCTGCATGCCCATGCCAGAGCTGATTTTCTTAGAATGCAGCCTCATTGAAGTCAGACAGAGTTCTGTTCAGCAACTGGTCCACCCATCAACAAATGTGCTCTGAGGCCCTACTATTTGTTAGATATATTGTGAGATATGAAGGTCATCTTCTGCTGTGTTCTGCCATAAGGAGCTTGTTGTCTGGCAGAGAGAGGCTGACCCAGGTGAAAAGGATATAGTGGGCAGTGGGGTGTACCCCTCAGTCTCCCTTTAGACTGAAGGACTTATTCCCCCAGCTTTTGGGAGTGCTGCTGGCAAATGCCCCCACTGTCAGCTCTCTTGGGAATCATTGTGGCTGAAGATAGCCACCTAACCAGAGTTCAAGCTGGTCAATGCCAGGTTATAAAGGTCCAGCTTCCTTGACCCAAATTGAGACATTTCAGAAGGGTCGTCCCAGCTTCAGGACTTCCAATGGGGTGAGCTGAGTCCTTCACTGAGACTCCATCACGGCCCAGCTTCTCCGCCTCCCCAGTGCTTGCCTCCTTCCTTCCTTTCCACAGATGTTGACCCCAAAAGCACCCCTTAATAAACTTAATGCCCCCTAATCTCCACCTCAGAGTCTGCTTCCCAGGGAATTTGGCTTGCAATAGTTGTGCCAGGGGTGATTCAAGAAAGCAGATGCTAAGGGGATATTACTGTTTTTAGAAATTTGCTTTTTTTGGCATAGCACTAAACCCACACCAGTACTCTGAAATAATCCCTTTACTGTGGCCTCATTTTCGGCTAAATCATAATTGCGTGTCATCTTCTGAGTCTCGAGCCCAGACCCTTCCTCAAATGTAAGTTGTGCCTACACTTTCTTCCCTACTTCCTTAATATCCAGACCAAGATGCTATTTCTTGGGTACGCATGAGGACACTCAGGGTTGTGCCTACTTCTGTCATGCTGGGGTCTTGTAGTCTGGGCCGAGAGACAGCAGTCCGAATTTGGGCTGTCAAAACGACTGGAAATTGTGGGACAGAATGCAGCAAGGAGGCACTAAAATCCATTGTGAAAATTACCTTCAGCTGCAGGGTTATTTCTGAGAACTGAAGGAAGACCACAGATTAAGTGATTTTTTTCATATGAAAGTCTAGAATAGGGAAACTTATATAGAGATGCAAAGTATATGAATGGCTGCTTAGTGTTGGGATGGGGGTGTGGGGATGGGAGGAAGAAAGAGAGGTCACAGATAAAAGGTACAGGGTTCACTTTTGAGGTGATAAAATATTCTGAAGCTGATGGTAGTGATGGTTGTACATATCTGTGAATATGTGAAAAACCATTAGATTGTACACTTTAAACAGATGAGTTATATGTGGGTTATATTTTGATAAAGCTGTTTAAAAGAACTGAAGGAAGAACAGGAGTGAATCTAGGGGGGAAGCAGGGGCTCTTCCATCTGTCGAGTTTGCTCTTGCTGCTGCAGAATGACAGATTTGGGGACCTCAGCAGCCACACACTGCCACCAGGGAAAAGCCAGTTTATGGTCTGAGATGGTCCTCAAATGAAGGATCGGTGAAACACCCAGTCCTGTGAACTTTCTCCCCACCCACCTTGATGGTAAATGAGATGAGGCTGACAGCTGATAAGGAGAGACTGGAAAGGGTCTTAGTTTGGGTTCCAAGAAGCAGAGCCCGAGACAGGATGTGGGTACAGGTGGTTTGTTTGGGAGGTGGTCCCAGGCATCAGGAGTCAGGAAGTGAAGAGGTGACACAAGGAAGGGAAGAAGCCAGCCCAGGATAATACTGAGTAGTTTCTGCTGTGAGCACTTGGGCTGAATTCCGCTGGGGACCCTCTGAGCCACCCAGGACTTGGGAGAGGCACTCGGGCTACCAATTTCAAGGGAGCACTTGTTCTCAGGGGCTGGTCCTGCTCTTATAAGACCTGACCATAAGGGTTGCCTCAAATTTTGCCTTACCCTAGTCCTTGCCCTGCTGTGAGAGACTAAGCAGGACTTACTTCACAACTGCCCACCAAGCAACAAGAGGCTGGGGTATCTCGTCACTGGCCCTGTCCCCACTGCCTGAGTGTCACTAAATCCTGGCACTTCCAGCCATCGGTCTGAGAGTTGGGGAGGAAGCTGCTGGCCTTCCAGGAAGTACCCACTACAGATAAGGTGAACTCAGAGGCTGGCTGAGGGCATGTGGGACTGGGCATCAGTAGATAGAGAGCATTTATTCAGATAGAGTATTTAGGGAGGGCTCTAGCATTTCCCTCCTCTCCCCCACCTCCCAGCCCCGTCCGCTTCTTTGACACTTTAAGCCAATCAAGGAAAACTGCTGAAGACTACTTGGAGTACATGGCTGGGTCTCCTGGCATCTGGGAAAAGCCAGGACTGGTGGACAAACACAGCCTGGGAAACCCTCCAGAGTAAGTGGGTTATCTGGGAAAGGTCTGCACCTGCAGTTGACTGGGGAAGGGAGCATGAGCTTCAGATGAACCCCAGCAAAGGGAGCTGGAGTTCACTCCTCCTGAAAGCAACCCACTCAAGAAGACCACTGCAGGGGTGTCTGGGAGATACACTGTCAGAAGCCTAGGCCTAGGGGAGTGGTAGGCAGCCAGACATAGAAGATCTCAACCAGGTCCATGATGCGAGCTCCTGAAAACCCCACAAAAGTGCTCCACGGGAAAGGGGCAGCCTTGGGCATGCATGCCACAGGGCATTGGTGCCAGGCTGTGACCAGAGCAATTCCAATAGACCCTCTCTGCTCCCTCTTTTCCTCCCTCTCCCAGTGCACCCCTGGAGGAGAGAGAGGTAGCAGGGCGGGTGGGGAGGAGAAGCAGGAGGAAATCAACCTCTCCCTTCCTCCCCAGCACAGCTCCCTCAGCCCAAGCAAGGCCCAGGCAGGAGGAGGGGCCATGCTGAGTGCACAAGAGATGAACACTGTGATAGGTGATTGGACTATTTTTAATACCTAAAGGAAATGGAGTTTTAACACCCAAGTATAACACAGGAAGGTAGGGGGTCTGCCTGAGCACTCATACGCATGGGGAAGAATGAGTCAACAGGTCTGCAGGGGCAGTGGGGAGAGAAAAAAATGTCATTTTCTACTACAGCCCTTCTGGGTTCATTCGTCCAGTAAAGAGAGGAGAGGTGTGGTGAACTGACACCCTTAGATCCCAATCAGCTGGTGAGGGCTGTCCCCACACCATTTCCAAAACTAAGGGAATTGTTGGAATTTGAGCAGCCACCCCAACTGTGCCTGATGCAGCCACTCCCCATCAGAAGAGCCCCAGAGGTTGAGATATAATCAAGCAGTCAAGACAGGAAGCTCTAAGAACTAGAATATTTATAGTAAGTTCAGAATTGGCATTCACCCAGGACACAGTGGTTCTGCAGTCCCGGATGTCTATGGCCAGCATAGTTATTAAATAGCTTGAACGTCATCCCCGAGAAAAGCTACACCCTGCATGCTTGTTGATTGCTCCATGATGGGTGGCACAGAGATTCTTCTTCCAATCTGAAGCAATGGAAGGGACAGTCTAACTTAGAGTTTGCAAATTCAGTGTGTACACAGATCCACCTGGGCTTCTGTTAAGATGCAGTTAGCTTCACCAGGTCCAGAGTGGGGCCAGGATTATGCATTTCTAACGCACTCCTAGGTGATGTCAATGCTTTGCTGTATGGATCACATTTCAGGAGCAAAGAGCCAGAACAGTGGTTCTCAGTCTAAGCTCCACATTAGAATCGCACGAGGGAATCTGCAAAAAACTGAGATTCAGATTTTATCAGTCCGGTGTGGTACCCTGACACTGATATTTTTTAAACTCCCCCATAATTCTATAAACTGCTAAAATCAAGAAATACTGATTTGAACTTGTAGGAATTGTAACTGTTATTTATTTCATAGCTGTTCTTTACTTATGAAAAGATAAATGTGGTTGAAGAGTTAATGCCTGCATGGCCAAATGACGAGATCAATCTAATTCTCTCCAGATCTAGTTGAAAACGCCCAGAAAGTGCCATCCCACCTGCAGCTGGTACCTCACGCTGGTGCTCCAGATGGCTGCTAACCAAAGTGCCCTTTCACCCTCACCACCATCCAGGGGTAGACAGTGCTGTACCAGAGGCAGGGACAGTTTGTGGTTGCTCTGAGCTGTCTCAGAACGAGGAGAGGCAGGGTGTGTGGGAGTATGTGTGTGGGAGACATCTACACAGTTGTGATGGGAATTCCGCATGACCCCATGGGCTGAACTGTCCCTGGCACTGATGAAGCCTTCCTTCCTGAGTCTCACAGCTGGAAAATAGTTTCTTTATTTGATACAAGGCAATGCCAGCAACATTTTGAGACCACTCTGTGAAGTTCTCACGTGCTTTTTGTATTCATTTCCTAGGGCTGCAGTAACAAGTCCACTATCAACTGGGTCACTTAAAATAACAGAAATTTAGCCTCTCACAGTTCTGGAAGCCAAAGTCCAAAATCAAGATGCTGGCAGGGCCAAGGCAACGATATCAGATTAAAGGCCCACCCTATTCAAATATTACTTCATCTTAACTACAAACATCCACAACGATCCTGTAACTAAATAAGGTCACGTTTGAGATTCCAGGAAGAACATGAATTCTGGGGGGATATGATCCAACCCAGTCCACTTTTCTCACCTTTAAATGAAAAGTTTCCTAAGGCCATCAGAGGTACATATTAGAAATACTTTACCCAAATACCTTCCAAAACGACTCTCATAATCTATAAAATGGGTCAGTAGAGGAGATAACCAAACATCTACTGGACACTTTCTTTTGTGTGATACATCACCTAAGGAACCTTCAGAGTCATTATGTGATTAGCAAAATATCATCTTTATGAAGCTGTGAGGATAAGTTGGTTAACCTAAAGGCTGATACCCTGTTGGTGATGAACAAATATTAATTCTTTTTTTTTTAAAGATTTATTTATTTATTTATTTGAGAGAGAGAGAATGAGAGAGAGAGAGCACGAGAGGGAAGAGGGCAGAGGGAGAAGCAGACCCCCTGCTGAGCAGGGAGCCCGATGTGGGACTCCATCCCGGGACTCCAGGATCATGACCTGAGCCGAAGGCAGTCGCTTAACCAACTGAGCCACCCAGGCGCCCTAATTCTTTTTACTCCCCACCCATGGTCCTGGCAATTTGTGATACTCTTGCCTACTCCCTAAGCAGAGCCACCTGTATTACCTGCACGTGCATTTCCTTTTTAAAAATTAAATTAAATTAAATTAATTTGTTTTTTAAATGACCTCTACCCCCAACATGGGGCTCGAACTCATAACCCTGAGATCAAGAGTCACATGCTCTACTGACTGAGCCAGCCAGGCGCCCCTGTTTCTCATGGGCAGCATGGAACAGGAGACTTGGGGTTCAGTTCTGCCAGTAACTCCACTGTGACTTGGGCAAACCACTTAAACTCTTTCCATCTGGTCAAGAACGAGCTGTCTCCTCAAGAACGAGCAACATCTGAGAGAAACATGCCAGTGTGGAAAGTGGACACCCAGAGCCTAGGAGGTGCAAAGGCTCTCAGACCCTGGGTCATGTGGCTATGGAGTGTCCCTGTCCTGAGTTCAACACCAAAGTGGCCCTGAGCCCACATGCTCCACCCCACCATCTGCCCCTTTGTGAGCCTGCTCCAAACTACACTGGGGTGTGTTCAAAACTCCTTATGGAGCTTCTAGGAGTTAGTTGGCTTTTAAAGAAAATGTGAAGCCAGTAGAAGAGCCCCCCTCTGGTTTTGGACAATGTGTATGTCTGTATTTCCTTGCTCTCTTGCAGGACTTCCTGTTTCTGCAGAAATTCTTCCCCCACCGCATTAGCTCTGGAAGTCGCTGGGCACCCATGCAAATCTGCCAGTTACTGCATCACATCCTTGCTTTGTTCTCTTCTCTTTCTTCTCTAGAGACATCTCCACTGAGTTGCTGGTGTATCCTCCTGGCACAGTGGACACTTCTGATGGGCTGAGCTGCCACATCTGCTGGGCATGGCTATCTTCTTCAGGTGTCAAGTCGTGGAGATGGGGGGTCCCACTCTCACTTTATTGGACAAACCTTGGAACATTGCATCTCTACAACTGGAACGTCCCATTTCTACAAAGCATCACATTTTTTAAGGAGCAAAAATGTTCCTTAATATTATCTTATGGAGTCACAACATCCTCATGGAAGTTTTATTCTGATGTTGCAGACCAAGATCCTAACCCTGTCAAATGTGATCTTCAGACCAGTGGCATTGGCATTGCCTGAGAGCTGGGTAGACATGCAGCATCTCAGGCCCTGCTGTATCATGATATGCTGTTTAAGAGGATTCCCAGCTGGGGCGCCTGGGTGGCTCAGATGGTTAAGCGTCTGCCTTCGGCTCAGGTCATGATCCCAGAGTCCTGGGATCGAGTCCCGCATCGGGCTCCCTGCTCCTTGGGAGCCTGCTTCTCCCTCTGCCTCTCTCTCTGTCTCTCATGAATAAATAAATAAAATCTTTTAAAAAAAAAAAAAGAGGATTCCCAGGTGATGTGTGTGCACATCAAAGTGTGGAAGCACTGGATTAACATTCAGAAAGGTGCAGTGACTTTCCAAGAATTTCAGGGTAACATGCTGGCTCAGCTGGGACAAGAACGGAGGCTCTGAGACTCCCAGAGAAATGCTTTTCTTGCAAGAATGCTTCATTCTCTGCTTGGGGGGCACACCTACCTTTTAAGATCAGCTCCTGGGTCACCTCTACATTCTTACCTAGAGGGCCCAGGAATTAGGCACCCCACTTTTGCTCCTGAAGCCCTTAATGTGCTCAGCTGTCACTGAGTGGAGAAAACTGAATCACCAAGCATCTTCTTGGGGCATCATGGGATTTGTCTGAAAGAGCTGTATCACTTGGAATGGGCATATCCGTGCGATGGGGAAACAAAGGGAGCAAACTGCCGTGCAAAAGGAGGAATTTATGTTGATCCTGGGAGTGAGGAAGACCAAGGTGAGTAGAGAAATTAGAAGGAGAAAAAAGGAGAATGTATCAGAACCTCTTGCGAGAGGTGGTGCAGTAAGTTTCTAAATTCTTGGTGGAAGTGCATTGCTTTTTGTTTTGGTTCCGATTTTGGTGGATAGTGGTGCATGGGCTGTGCTTTGCACAAAGTGGATGCCTAGGGCAACACAATGAAGCCAGGAACTGACCTGTGCAGGAGGGGCAAGAGGCCTCAGCAGGACCTGGACTACACAGTGACTGGGCCAGTTTCTCTCATTCTCAGAATCCCTGGGACCCAATCCAGTGCTCCCCAAATGCTTCTTGTATGAATGAATGAGAGCTGAAGAAATCCATCAGTATTATCTAATCCAATTCCCTCTTTTTTGTTTTGGCTTATGCATTGTTGATTTTTTAATTTTAATTTTAATTAATTAATTAAATTTATATATTAGTGAGTAAAGCGATAGAAGTTTATTAAGTGAAGATACAGAAAAAGCTCTCAAGATTGAGAGGGGTCCTGACAGGGTTGCCCTGATTTTTAATTTTTAAAATTATCCAATACATTAAATATCCCAACATGAAAACATAAATGTACAATTTAAAAAATAATAATAAAGTGAACACCAGTATACCCACCATCCAAGTGAAAAAACAGAATATCAAAGTACCTTCTAAGTCTTCCTTGTGCCCCTCCCCAACCATTTCCTTTTCCTATCCCCCACTCACCCTATTCACAGGTGGATAGCTGCGCCTATTTTGAGCTTGATATAAATAGAGTGATACTGTATGTGTTATATTGCTTCATTAGCTCAGCATTTTATTTATGAGATTCATCCATGCTAATGAGTGTAGCTGTAATGTCTTCATTCTCACTATGTTATATTCTATTGTATAATTATATCTTGATTCAGTTTAGCCATTACACTGTCAATGGATATTTGGGTTTCTTTGAGAATTTAGTAATATGTACAGTGCTGCAGTGACCAGTCCTGCCCATATCTCCTGATGCACTAGGCCACATTCCATCTGTGGAGTTGCTCAGCCACAGAGGATGCCCACACTCAAGTTTACTAGATAAGCGGAACTCTTTTCCAGAGGGATTAAGTTACCTTAGACTTCCACCAGTCCTGTAGAAGAGTTCCCAGAGCTACAAAATCTTTGCCAACACTTGATATTGTCAGACTTAAATTTCTGATCAGCTGGTGAGTATAAAAATTGCACCTCACTACATTTTTAATTTTAATTTCCCTATTAATGAGATCATGCACCTTTTCCTGTGTTTATTGGTCATTTGGATTTTCTGTTTTGTGAAGAGATTATTCAAGTCTTTTACTTGTTTTTAAACAATGTTGTGTCTATTTCTTATAGATTTCAGAATGTCTTTATATATAATTTTAGATAAAAGTCTAAAGTTATGTGTGTTGAAAACGTCTTCTCTCAATTTTTGAATTTTTTCTTTTTCTCTTTATGGGTCTTTCAGTGAGAAGTTTTTCATTCTCATGTATTTGGATTTGCCAATGCTTTTCTTAAAGATTAATGATCTTTGTGTCTTATTTAAGACATGAGCTATGCATTATCAACAATAGCCAAACCATGGAAAGAGCCCACATGTCCATCAACTGATGAATGGATAAACAAGAAATGGCATATATATAATGGAATATTACTCAGCCATCAAAAAGAATGAAATCTTGCCATTTGCAATGATGTGGATAGAGCTAGAGTGTATGTGAAGACATAGCAAGAAGGCAGAAAAAGACCTCCCACTAGCAAAGGAATCGGCTGGCGCCTTGATCTTGGACTTCTAACCTCCACAACTGTGGGAAATTAATTTCTGTTGTTTAAGCCACCCAGTCTGTGGTACTTTGTTCTGGTGGCCCAAGCAGAATAATACAATATCCTTCCCTACCAGGAGAAAATGTCCTCCTATATTAAGTTTTTAAGGTTTTATAGTTTTTCCTTTCATGTTTACATCTTTAATCCACCTGGAAATAATGTTTTTGTAAGGTGTGAAGTGCGTGGTTAAATATTTTTCATATAGCTAATCAGTAGATTCAGCAGTTGTTGAAAATTTTTTCCTTTTCTCACTGAGCTGCAATGCCAACTGGGTCATAAAACAAATTCCAACCACAAGTGTGTTTGTTTACGGGCTCTATCTTTGGTCCTTTGATCTATGATTCTCCATGTAAAATTACTTGGTCTTAACCTACCAAAGTTGTAAAATCATTACTGATACCTGGTATGGTGAGACCCCACATTCATATTTCTAAATAAATATTAGAGCTAGTTTTTCAATCATAGAAAAATATTGTGAGGATTTTTTAATAATTATATTAAATCCTTAAATCAGTTTGGGGAGAACTGACATCTTTTGCTATTTACTTAGTCTTCTAAAGCATGAACATGACATATTTCTATACCTACTTAGGAGTTCTTTAATATCTTTTAATAAAGTTTTGTAATTTTCTCTATAAAGTTTTGGCAAATTTTTCTCTATAAAAGTTCCTGTCCTTTTTTATGAGATTTATACCTCAATACTTCATATTTATTGATGCCATAATAAAAGGAATCTTTTTAAAATTACATTTTATGTCTGTTGCTGAGATACAGCAATGCAATGGAATTGTGTGTTATCAACTTTTCATTCAGCAAAGTTACTAAATCATCTTGCTAACTTTAATATTTCATGTATGGACTGTCTTCGGTTTCTGACATTTGTACATCTACATTTGTAGATTCATTTGGGTTTTTTCCCCACATCCTCTGTAAGCAATGACGTCTTTGTTTCTTCTTTTCTAATCCTTATGCCATTTATTTCTTGTTCTTATTATGCAGATTAGTGTCTCTCATACCAGGTAGAAGTGGTGATAGAGTAGGCATATTTTTCTTATTTCCTAATTTCTAAGAGATTACTTTCAGTATTTCCTCATCAATAATGGTAGTTGGTATAAGTTTTTGTAGCTATATTTTCAAGTTAAAAAAATTTTAATAACCTTTTTAATGAGGTTTTTTTCTCTCAGAAATTTTTAATGCAGTGCGATATACATGTGGAACAGGCTTATATCATAAATACAGGAATTTCTATACTTTGAACCTCTCTTTATGACCAGCAGCCAGATCAAGAGACAGAGTATTACTAGTCCCTGAGAGGCTCCTTTCCATCTTATAAGTCACCCCAAAGAGGAAACCCTCATCTTCTGACCCCTGATGCCATAGACTGGTTTTACCTGTTTTTTGGTCCCCATTTAAGTGGAATCATATAACATGCTGTCTTTGTTTCTGGCTTCTTTTGCACAACATTGTTTGTGGAATTTATCCACATTATTCTGTATACTCAATAGATGATTCATTCTCATTGCTGCAGTGTATTCCATTGTATGACTATACCAGAATCTATCTATTCTACTACTGATTGGCACTTGGGTGGTTTCCAGTAGTCTATTATGAACACTGCTATGAATATTCCAATACGTGTTTTTTATGAAATATACATTTGTGTTGGATACGTATCTCAGAGTAGAGTTGATAAACCATAGAATATGTGCATGTTCCATCCCAGCAGAAGATGCCAAACAATTTTCCAAAGAGTTTGCAATGGTTTACACTCCCACCAGCAGAGTGGAGAGTCTCACCATAAAAATTGAATTTTATCAGTTTGCTTGTATCTATTGAGATGATCATGTGATTGTCTGATTTTTTTCCCATTAATCTGTTCATGTGGTGAATTACACTTATATTTTTTCCAATGAAAAAGCAACCTGTTATTACTGGGATAAATCCAACTGCGTTGAGATGTACACATTGCTTTGTACGGTGCTTGACTGAGCATGATGCTATTTGTTTACAGTTTTTATCTCTGTCTTCACTGGTGGGGGTTGGGTTCTATTTTCCTTTGGGAATGATCCTAGCCTCCTGAAGGGTTACGAATGCTAAGATAAACCCTTGAAAGCCTCCATCTCTAACAATCTTTGATTTCCAGATTCTTCCATATTGTTCAGAAAACTGCAGATTCGATTTTCCACCTGTTAACATGACAGGTGCTTAGGCCATGCATTCCCCAGCCAGAAGAATGAAGTTCTGCTCTGCCATTAATTCTCCCAGGAATCCTTTGTGATGTATGCTTGTCTGCTAAAGCCCCTAAATTAGTTGAGATCTCACACAGTTGCAAGGAATGAATGGAAAGCAAGATTGTAGGGGCGGAGGAAGAAAGCGTCTGCATTTATAAACCTGAGACCCAACCAACTTTGCTGGCACCGGATGTCTCTAAAATGCTTCTAGCTTGCTGTGCGGAGCTTCTCTCCTGTTCTCCTGCCCCCGCCCTCTCTGGGGCTGATACACAATGGAGAGGTCCTGGACCACAAGGCCCAAACTCTGACACCCCCCTTCATAACTAACCACAGTGCTCCCACACAGGAAATTAGTGAAAATAAGAATTTATACCTTCTGAACCAGGAAGTACAGACATTTTTCAGTGTTTCATCTTTGAGAGAATTTCTTCCACAAAAGCTTCCAGAACAGCACCCCTGAGAGTTGGACAGGAAATAGGATATTTTCATGGTCTTGAAGAATCTCCCCACAAATGGCTATTAATAATGAAGAAAAAAAGAACAGCTTTACTACTAGCAGGCATCTTAATCAAGTGAACAAGGTTATACCACCGAAATTGGGACTGGCTGACATCATTTCTGTGGTGTTTTTGCCAAAAATCTCCAACCTGACCTAATCATAAGGAAACATCAGAACATCAGACAAACCCAAATTGAGGGACCTTCTGAAAAAAAACTGGCCTGTGTTATTTTAAAAATGTTAGTGTCTTGGGACACCAGGGTGGCTCAGTCGGTTAAGCTTCTGCCTTCAGCTCAGGTTGTGATCTCAGGGTCCGGGGATCAAGTCCCAACATCGGGCTCCCTGCTCAGCGAGGAGTCTGCTTCTCCCTCTCCCTCTCCTTCTGTGCTCTCTCTCTGTTCCTCTGTCTCACCCTCAAGCTCTCTCTCTCACCCTCAAGCTCTCTCTCAAATAAATAAAACCTTTTTAAAAATGTCAGTGTCTAGGGCGCCTGGGTGGCTCAGTTGGTTAAGCGACTGCCTTCGGCTCAGGTCATGATCCTGGAGTCCCGGGATCGAGTCCCACATCGGGCTCCCTGCTCAGCAGGGGGTCTGCTTCTCCCTCTGCCCTCTTCCCTCTCGTGCTCTCTGTCTCTCATTCTCTCTCTCTCAAATAAATAAATAAAAAAAAAATCTTAAAAAAAAAAAATGTCAGTGTCTTGAAAAACAATGAGAAGCAGAGGCACAGTTTCAGATCAAAGCCAAGTTAAAGTACTAGACAGTTAAATGCAAGGCGTGGCCCTGGATTAGATCCTGAACTAGGAAAAAGGTACTATAAAGGACATTACTGAGACAATTGGTGAAATTGTAAAATAGACTTCTTAGAGAGCATTACCGTGAAATGCTAAATTTCTTGGTCTTGATAATAGTACCATGGTGACATAAGAGAATGTCCCTCTTTTCAGGAAATTCATGCTGAAGGGTTTAGGGATGAAAGAACATGATACCTACAATTTTTCTCCAATGATTCAAAAAAAATTATGTATATATCACATATAGAGAGAGAAAATGATAAAGTGGGTATGTCAAAATGTTAACACTTGGTGAATCTGGGAGAAGAATATACCAGAGTTCTTTGTAGATTCTCATAATTTTTCTTTTCTGCATGTGATTTCAAAATAATAACTTAAAAAAAAAAAAGACTTCCATGTCTAGCAAAGAGGAAACCACAAAGGTAAAATGATAAGGGTTGCCTCGGTGGTTAGGAATAGAACCTGTAGTTATTAACACATATTTGGTACTAGATCTCTGGAGAAGAAAGTGCTTCTTTTTTTAACAGCCCCCTTGAGACAGAGATCACTACCCATCTTGTACAGATGAGAATGATGAGGTATGGGGGTGAAATAAAACACCCAGGGTCACCCAGCAAGTAAACAACAGGGCTGGGATTTCACCCAGGTCTGGGTGACTCCAAAGCCCTCGGGTGCCATAAATTCTCTGGGTTTTGACCCCGATAAAGACTGACCAGAAGAGAAGGTGGCATTTCTGTCCCCTTCATTGTGAGCGGTTGGGTCTGAATTCATCCTGTGCTTTCTGAGACCTACCTCATGCCAGGCACTGCCTTGGATGTATTGGGTGGAGACCCAAAAAGAGCAAGATATGAGTAGAGTCTGGTGGGAAAGACAGCCCAAAGAACATGAGGGTGAATGTGAACAAGATCTATCATGAGAACAAGGATTCTGGCAGCCCAGATGAGAAAGACTTAAGAGATGATAAATTGTGAGGAAGTGACAGGGAAATGTATGAGGGAACTAATGGAAGACAAGGACTATTTTAGTACGGTCTTTTTATGCAAACTCATCTTGATATTCAACTCCCCATCTTTGATAAGTCATTCTCTAGTACAAAGTGAGCACCTTCATCAAAAGGAAATTTATCCCCCTGCCTTTAGACAAATGGGGAAGGGCAGAGAACTCTTCCTGCATTGGTCAATTCTCAATTGCCTTTAGTTCAAAATGATCCTTATGCCAAAGTGGCATATTTTGGAGTGGTCCCTCCTTGAAGTCCAAACCTCCTTTCCTTTGTTAAAATGGCATATAAACACTGAAGTCTAACCACTTTTTTTGAGTTTCACTCCTTTTCTGGGAACTCCCATGCATGTAAATATTAATAAAAATTATGTACCTTTTCTTTTGTTAATCTGTCTTTTGTTAGTTTAATTCACAGACACCACCCCCGCCAGGTTCAGAACCTAAGAGGGTAGAGGAAAGTTTTTTCTCCCCAGTATCTGCTTCATAAATCAGATTTACTTTATCAACTTGGACTTCCCTTGTATATCACTTTTTGTCGGGCAGGTTCTTTTTGTTCTGCAAATCATTGGGAGAGAATTCTAAGTGTGGGTTAGTAAATTCATCTACAATGTAATCATTAAATCATTTACAAAATGGAAACTTCTCTGCTTGGAATTTGCCATTGATAGCCATTGTCTATTTCCTTAAAAACTTATTGAGAAAAGGTGAAAGATTTATACAATCTGAAGAGAAATTAGTTAAACCAGAATGGCTCAAATTAACAACTCAGGAAACAGCAGATGTTGATGAGGATGCAGAGAAAGGGGAACCCTCTTACACTGTTGGTGGGAAAGTAAACTGGTGCAGCCACTCTGGAAATCAGTATGGAGGTTCCTCAAGAGGTTAAAAATAGAGATACCCTATGACCCAGCAATTACTATTAGGTATTTATTCAAAGGATACAAACAAACATAGTGATCCAAGGGGGCCCATGCATCCCAGGCAGCAATGTCCACAATAACCAAAATATGGAAAGAGTCCAGACGTCCATCAGCAGATGAATGGATAAAGAAGGTGTGCTATATACATACAGAATGGAATATTACTCAGCTATCAAAAAGAATGAAATCTTGCCATTTGAAACGATGTGGATGGAACTAGAGGGTATTTTTTTAAAGATTTTATTATTTATTTATTTATTTATTTATTTATTTATTTATTTATTTGAGAGAGAGAGACTGAGCGGGGAGGGGGCAGAGGGAAAGGGAGAAACAGATTCCCTGCAGGGCAGGGAACCTGATGCAGGACTCGATCCCAGGACACTGGGATCACTACCTGAGCCGAAGGCAGACACTTAACTGACCGAGCCACCCAGGCTCCCGGAACTAGAGGGTATTATGCTAAGTGAAATAAGTCAGTCAGAGAAAGACAAATACCATATGATTTCATTCATATGTGGAATTTAAGAAACAAAATAGATGAACATAGGGGAAGGGAAGGAAAAATAAAGATGAAAATTGAGAGGGAGGCAAACCATAAGAGATGCTGAACTCTATGAAACAAACTGAGGGTTGCTGGAGGCGAGTGGGGGGGGAGGGATAATTGGGCAATGGGCATTAAGGAGGGCACTTGATGTAATGAGCACTGGGTGTTATATGCAACTGATGAGCAACTAAATTCTACCTTTGAAACTAATAAAAAACTAAATTTAAAAAAAAATATTTTAAAAAAGTATGAGAAGACAATATACCATTGTTAAAAAAAACTTTAAAAATAAAGAGATCCAATATCTGACTGTTTTCATTTCTGCCTGTTTCATTCTGGAATGTGATCACACACATCCAGGTCTTGGCACAATCATTGTTACACATGCCACTTTAATTTGCTTTTCTGATCATAAAGATTTTTCTGGGTTTCTGCATAGTTTTCATAATGATTTTTCCCTTTCATTATTCATCATTCTTCAAAGAGTCATTGCTAAGCTCCTTAAGTGGAAACTCCTATAATTTCATCTTTTTACTCATCGAATGACCAGAACTATGCTGGGCATATGCTAGGTCCTCAGTAAGTGTAGCTTTGAGAGAAAAAAAAAGGATGTTGGTAAAAGATCAATTCCAGGAATAAAGGACCATCAAAAGGCTGAGAGATTTAAACAGTTCTTCTTGCATACAATATAGCACACCCTTCCCAAACATGCAATTAAAAATACAAATATTATACTATTAGCTGGTACTATTAACTGCACATTTCTCCATGTTCAACCCTTCAAAGCAATATTGTGGTTGTACCTTTGATTGCATGCAGGCAGTGTTCCTGACTACTCTTACACAGGAAATAAATATTTAGTAGTAAGAAAAATCTGTTTATTGAACTTTTTTTTGCAATCTATGTGAAGAACTAAATTATATGTATATATACACATATAATAAACATAATTACTATAATTGATATAATATATAATTATAAACTACAAATACATATTAAATTATATATAAACCATAAATATATATTAAAATATGTGATTAAATTATACATGAATTATATAGATGGGAAAATATTTTTCTGATAAACTGGCTTTATTATTAATAACACATGCTTTTATTAAACTCATACTTCTGTCTACCACTTTTTGTTAAGCAAATGTTTTGTTTCCTGAAAATTATTGGTGGACTTACAGTTGGAAAATGTAGAAAACCCTAAAAGATTCCCCCTAGTTTTATCCACAACTCTTTGTAATGTGATCATATGAGAATTTTAAAAATATAGTGTGACACAGAAAGAACCATAGGCCGTGCTTCAGAAAACCTGAGTATAGGATCTGGCTCTTCTACTGACTCACTGTGTGTTTTGGGGTGAGTTACTTCACCTCTTTGCACTTAAGTATTCCCATTTATAAAGATAGAGTTCAGTTAGATGGCCTGAGGTCATTTTCTGCCTAATGCTCTATGACAAGTGTCTGTGATAGCAATAATTTACACATTTACACTTAGAGTTGATTTAAACATAGTCTTTTCTTTTTATTTTGGGAGAAAGGAGGTAGAATGTGCCATTTATTGCTGGCCACATGGAGAATTGACCTCCTGTTGCAACATAGCTGCCTCAGAGGAGGTCTTTATCAGAGCTTAAGCAAGAGAGGGCTATTCAGACAGGGGAGGTGCAGCTGCTTCTGTCAGCAAAGGAGGCTCAAGGAGAACTAGCCATCCAAGTTTCTCAGAAGTTTGGGAAGATAACTCACACTGTGGTATTCTCGTAGGGTCTTTCCTCCCATCTGTCCTACTTTTAAAGGCACTCTGACTCTGCACTGATGCACATCCAGGAACTGCATGATCATGCGAGCCTCTCTAGGACAGGGGCTCAAGTCAGGTCTCTTCACCAGATAGACTTGCCTGGGTGCACAAATCAAAGAAGAAATCTGTGGTGTGGCTGCTTATCAGTTCATTCTTGTGACTCCATGACAAAATCACTTGGCTGGAGATATTGGCCCAAGGTGTGATCTCCCCATCTGTGATTGACATGCCCACCCCACAGTCTGTCATAATGACTACAGTAGTTAGCTGCCCTGCACCCCAGCCTCTCTTCCTGTCCGCACGGAGCACAGTGCAGTGAGCCCATTTCAACTGCAGTCGATCCCTAGCGCAGCACTTTTTAAAGAGTTTGGAGCTTCCTTCATCAATTTATTTTTCATTCAGAGGTGAAGGAAGACCTTCTGGACCCTTGGAGGGACATGGTGGAGTTGGATTTATATGGGATGTCCCTGATAGATCCAATCCACCATTTCTGTGCTCTGGTGAACTTAAATTCTTTCTTCTATCTTTGCCAAGAGATTTTTTTCCTTTTTTTGGCCATTCAGTGTCACTTAGGAGGCTCCAACAATGAGTCCAGGTTTGGATTAGCCAGTTCAGCAAAGTGTTAACCATTGTTTGGCCACCAAGCTGATCTCTGATGAAAGTAGACATATCAATGAATCCATCAAAATCCCAAGTTTCATTCTCCCTCCTTGACTCAGCAGCCATTTCCACACATTCTCCAGACTTTTCATAATTAAAAAAAATTTCTGTATGTCCTTCAGAGTACCACACTATTTTCTATATTCTGAGTTCTTATTTCACCCTCATGGTTAGGATGAATTCAGACTCTGGAGAAGTGGAGCCTGAAGGGAGGTTTTCACTAAGATGCATGGGGTGTGGGGATTCATCCAGATCCTTCAAGTCCTCAGAATCTGCAAATAACATCATTCCTGTTGTCAGGACCCTGCTTTTTAAAAAGCACAGTGCTAATAGGTATTTACCCGAAGGATACAAAAATATTGATTCTAAGGGATATGTGCACCCAGGTGTTTATAGCAGCATTATCAACAATAGCCAAACTATGGAGAGAGCCCAAATGTCCATTGAGTGATGAATGGATAAAGAAGATGTGTTACACACACACACACACACACACACACACACACACACAGGAATTTTACTCAGCCATCAAAAAGAATGAAATCTTGCCATTTACAATGATGTGGATGGAGCTAGAGTGTATTATGTTAAGTGAAATAAGTCAGAGGAAGAGAAATACTGAATGATTTAGGAAACAAAACAGATGAACATATGGGAGGAGGGGGAAAAGAGAGGAGTGAAGGAGAGGCAAACCATAGGAGACTCTTAACAATAGAGAACAAACTGAGGGTTGATGGAGGGACGTGGGTGGGGGATGGGCTAAATGGGTGATGGGCATTAAGGAGGGCACTTGTGATGAGCACTAGGTGTTCTATGTAAGTGATGAATCACTAAATTCTACTCCTGAAACCAATATTATACTATATGTTAGCTAACTAGAATTTAAATAACAATTTAGAAGAGAAGGATAAAAATTAAAAGCACAGTGCTCTGTATTTCACAAAGAGACCCAGAGAAATGATACATGCAATTGTTGTTATGATTCAGAAACTCACAGAATCTGTTTCTGAGTGAGGTCCTCTATACCTCTGCCAATGGTTTTCAACCAGATGGTGCTACTCCTTGAAGGGGCATTTGGAAATGTTGATGGTAGTCGTGTTGTCAGAATAGCTGAGGGTTGTGTGGTGTCTCCGGGGAGTCTCTTGATTAGATGGGGGCCCCCCAAAAGTGGGGCATCCTGACTGAGTGGGGGCCAGTGGCAGGGGTGGTAAAAGAATTCACCTGAGGCAGAACAAAGGAGATAGAAGTTTATTGAATACACAGCAAGGGAGTGGAGAGCAGGACAGTAGAGGAGAGGCTGTCTGCAATAAGGTAGAGGGTGGGGGTTGTTTTTAAAGGGGGAAAGATGAAGAGGTGTGACAACGTATGGAATTCTCCCATTTTTGGTAACTGTGCTTAGTTGTAAGTAGCCCATTGGTCAGTTAGGGCTTATGGATATTTTGAGGTGGGTTACCTGATGGGTCTTTTCTACATTCAGCCAGTTTGCCTGAAAGCAGGCTCCACAGGTTGTGATTGGTATTTAGTGCCCCAAGGCAAAAGATGTTACACATCCTGTGAAATCGGGACTCAGGGATGAATTAGGGCACTTGTGGGCATCTCTCAGGAACTGATGGACAATCTCTTTTTTGGACACCACCATGAGAATTGCAGAACCCCTTTCTAGCCATGGTCATTCTCCTCAAGATGCAAAATCTCAGGTGACCAAGTCTGATTGGTTTTCCTGGGCTCAGCCTTGGGCAAAGATTTAGAGCTAAGGCACCACAATTAACAGTCTCTTTATTCCCCCAAAGGAAAAAGAGGTTTTTCACATTAAGAGAAGAAAAATGGACACTGGGTGGGTGGGCACAGAAACAACAATGTCAGCAAACAAAACAGATGCCCACCATAGTACTGTCAGCCAGATAATCTTGATCAGATCACTTCTTGGTCAGGGTATTGATCAGAATTCTTTTAATTATAAGAGACAGAAACTCAGCTGAAGCCAGTTAAATGTGCTAGCCTGAAACTGTGAGATCCACCACCACCTTAGTCTATTTCCATCCATTGCACTGGGCACGTAACGGGCCCTTTCTATCTGGAAGCTGGTGACATTTACTTCTGGGAGATTTTCTTGAATTATGTCTTTGCTAATTCCTTCTCCTTTGTTTCCTCTGTGCTGTTTGTGGAACTTCTATAACTTGGATACTGGGTGCTAGTAGTGGTTCTTGAGTTGTTTTCTCTCTGTTTTTCCATATGTTGTCTTTCTGCTGTCCTTCACAGGAGAATCCTTAACTTCACTTTCTAAACCTTCTGTTGATCTTTAAAATCTGATAGCATGCTTCTAATGTCCAGAACCACTTTTGTACTATAAATATTCCTTTTGGTAGCATTCAATTCTCATTTTATGGATGTCATGTCTTCTTATTTTCTCTGAGGCATTTATATTTTTGAAATTCTCTTATCTCTGCATAGCCTCTGTTTCTTCAAAACCTTTGTTTCCTGTCAGTGTGTTTGGTCTCTGTCTTTTATATTGGAGCTTTCCTCTCATGTGTAGTGGTTCTTAGTAGTCTATCTGTTGGCAGCTCTGAGTACTTGGGACAGTTTGTCAGCTGTGAACTTCACCAAGTATTGCCTGTTTGGACTTTTGGGTGGGGGAACCACAATGCCCGTGGCCTTGAGTGTTTCCTCATGGACCCATCAGACCTTACTGAAGAAATTCTTCCTGTCTCCACCTGGTAAGGGACACAGGCCAGAGGTCCTTAGCTGGGTGTGCATATGGTCATTTAATGCTCTCTCCAGAGAATGCCAGTCTACTGTAGGGGTGAACGAAGGGCAGCCACCTGCTGCACGAATAGAGAAGAGGACCTAGGGATGAGGCTGCTTATTAAATAGCCCTTTCCACCAATTTCCCTCATTTAAACTATCCCCTCATCCACTTGAAGACATCATTCTAGAGACACACAGACACAGCAGACTGGACCCACCTGTTCTAAACATCCTCGTTACAGGTACTGCTCGTTCACACTATCACAGTTAACATCAAACATTTGTATAATTAGCTTTTTGCCCATCACCCACCACATCTGACCTTACAGGACAGAAGCCCTGTCTATGTCATCCCCCACTGTATCCTCACCACCCAGCACAGAGACTCTCATGTGGTAAGCAGTTGTTATTTAGAGGATTAATGAAAAGAATGAATGCATGAATGAAGTCACTACTTCTAGAACTAAAACACCTTGAAAATTTTAAATGCCAGTTCTTCAAAGTTTTCTCATCATTTCAAAAATCTAAGGATACAGTCTTAAGGCACCCCATTATGCCAGTATAATTTAAATATTTAAAATATTCATTCATCAATAGGAAATACTTGGGGATATCTACTGTGGGGGCCAAGGGCAGGTCACCCCAAAAGGCCTACTGTTTATTTTGATTTGAATGAATGTTACTTATGAAACAGCCAGTGCAAGAAGAAAAGTGTGACCTCCCTTTGTCTTCAGAAAGCAGAAATAGGGCGCCTGGGTGGCTCAGTTGGTTAAGCGACTGCCTTCGGCCTAGGTCATGGTCCTGGAGTCCCGGGATCGAGTCCCGCATTGGGCTCCCTGCTCGGCAGGGAGTCTGCTTCTCCCTCTGACCCTCCCCCCTCTCATGTGCTCTCTCTCTCTCAAATAAATAAATAAAATCTTTAAAAAAAAAAAAAGAAAGCAGAAATAATCTTCCATGTGAAAGGTACTCTCCCTGTACCAGGAGGTGGAGACATCCTTATCACCAGAGATAGGGCCTTCATAGCTAAGAAGGCTATATAAACAAACTTTGTTACTTTCACTAATTTACTACCACAGGCCCAAATCCTGTTTAGAATTCTTTGCTAATTGAAGCTCCCAAACATAAATTTTCTTTGTCTTGTCAATTCCTCACAGACTTATGTCTTTGTCTAAAATGTATAAAAACTGCATGGGGTGGGGGTCCCAATTTCATGATGAGGCCTGTGTGTTCACATAATTAAACCTTGTTTTTTCTCTCCTGTTAATCTGTCTCGTGTTAATTTAATTTTTAGACCAGCTAGAAGAATTTTGAAAGATAGAGAAAAATTTTTCATTCCCAACAGAACCCATCCCCAAAGTCCCAGCAATTATCTATTATAGCATATCCTACCAAACCATATGACGTTGTTGGACAGGATAGGTCCCCTAAGTTGTAAAAAGTCAGGCAAAAACTCACTACGTAAAGCATGTATACTCATATCATAGAAGTTGTTAGTGCAATCTCCATCTCAAACCACAAAATATTTAGGCATGTGGAAATGGAAAGTCTTGTTCCTTAAAATTATAAAATGCCTAAATACCCAAACCAGAAACATTGGTATGCTTCCTAAGAACACTCTGAACTCTGCAGTGTTCATTAGTGGTCAGAGAAGTTGTGTTGAACCAGCTATGGGACTGAGCTGGAGCAATTTCTTTGGAGGGATTGGTGGTGATTTGATATAATGGTGCATTTCAGTAGTCATCTGTTTATAAGATATGTAACCCAGTACTTGGAGACTCAGCACTACTCTTTCCTAGTCTTGCTTGTTTATTTACACCATTAACTATGGTGTTGTTTTGTGGTTTTCGTGGTATATTAAGGTCCTCCAGAAAAACAGAATTAATTAAATGTATGTATACATAGAAAGAGAGAGATTTATATTAAGGAATTGGCTATCATGATTGTGGAGGCTTGGCAACTCCAGAACTTGCAGGGTCCGCTGGCAGGCTGGAGACCCAGGAAAGTTGCAATTCAAGTTCACAGGTGGTTTGCTTTCAGAATTCCCTCTCCTTCTGAGGAGGTCAGTTTTTTTCTATTAAAACCTTCAACTGATTGGATGAAGTCCACCCACATTATGGACAGTAATCTACTCAAAGCCCACAGATTTAAATGTTAATGTCATCTAAAAAATACCTTCACAGAAGCATCTAAAATGTTTGACCAAGTATCTGGATACTGTCACCTGGCCAAGTTGACACATAAAATTAACTATTGCATATGGTTATTATTAAACTGTTAATAGGATTTTTCTAAGTTTTGGAGCCTAGATGAAGAAGAAGGCAATCGGTTTCAATTAAGATCCTCCCCAAAGCTTTGAGAAGTGTGTCAATGATAGAAGTAACAAATGCTATCAAAAATACATTTTGAAATATGTTTGCCCAGAGGGTCTTCCTTCCAGGATTCATTGAATGTATTTGTATAGCAGGAGGTGGACTCGAGAGGCTATTGATTCTGGAGGCCGTATGTGACTTCGGCTGTGTAGATGGTTTCCACTGCCTTCCAGAATGCTGGGGCCTCCCTGGATGGCCAAAAGTGAGAAACCAAGGCTTCTCTTTAGCCAAATCACTGTCTTCTGTCTTTAGAGCTAGGGTAGAGGAGCTTGAATAAAGGCCGCCCAAAGATATCAAGTCCTAATCCCTGGAATTTGCAAATGCAAACTTAACTTGGAAAAAGGAACTTTGCAGATGTGATTAAGTCAAGGATCTTGAGATGGGAAGATTAATGCGGATTACCCTGGTGACCCTCAATGCAATCACCAGAGTCCTTATAACGTAGAAGCAGAGAGAGAACTCAGGTAGCACACAGAAGAGAAGATGGTGTGAAGGTGGAAGGAGAAACTGGAGTGATGTAACCACAAATTTAGAATTGCTGGGTGGCCACCAGGAGCTGCACTGGGGCAAGCAAGGACTCTCCTTTAGAGCCCTGGAGAACTCAGTTCTGCTGGATTTCAGTTTTCTGGACTCCAACTGTAAGAGAATACATTTTCGCCAAGTTGATGGTAATTTGTTCTACAGCAGGCTCAGAAAACTGCTACAGGGGGTGAGGGCAGACAGGTGCCCAGTCCTACAGGGCCCATGCCAGCCCCATGCAATGGCCTAGGAACCACGGCAAGGGGCTTGTCCTTCAGATCTGGCTGTTCAAGGACCCTTCAACAATTTCTCCAATTCTTCAGCTAACCCCATGTCCTCATCTTGCCTTGCACTCCATTCAATGATTTATGGGGAGGTTGCCATGCACTGGCACCATGCCAAGTACGAGGAGCGATGGATAAAAGGATCTCAAGGAGCTCCCAATAAAGACTCCTTGGGGTATAGATCGGCCCCAGAAGCACCTCTGCTGACTGGGTTTGCCTCTGCCCAAGTCAAATTGCTTGGTAAAACTAGGCCTCTACCAAGTGGCCCAGCTTTGTGGAGTTCAGGAAAGGCGGTGGACAGAAACCACAGACCATTCCCCCTGCCTCTCCTCGGCCTCCACTCAGTTGCCATAACGGCACTCTTTCGGTGCCAGGTGCTGTGCTGTCTCATTCTGGCCCAACCTGGACCCTGGGCTGGGGGAAATTCCACCTTAGTCCCTCGAGACTGCTTGGCCTGGCTGGAAAAGGGTACATGGCTCCTTCCCCCCGCTAAGGGCGAAACAGGTATCGTAGTTTTTGCCATTGTGATGTGAGTCAGCTGTACCTGTGGGCCTGAGTTTCACCATCTATGAGCCATTCATCTTTGCTTATAGGTACAAAACTCGCCTAAGGTATCCGGGGTTTTCCCCAGACTGCGTCAGAGCATGAATGATGTTGGTGAGGGGAGTTACCCAGGTATGAAATCAGGCACGGGCAGATATTTCTAAGAGATGAAATTTGTGAGGCAAAAAGATTGAATTCATGGGTCATGAAGCAAAATTTAGAGGACTGTGTAGCCATTTTGAATTGTATCCAAATTGAAATACAACAGTGACATGGACGTCATCCACCCTGGGAGCTCTTAATTTCCTCCATGTTTCTGAGAGGAACTTCCACATATGTCCACGAGGGGAGCAGTCATGGGAAGAACAGCTCTGGTTCCTCTTCGTCCCTCTTACTGCTCCTCATTGGAGTTGTGCCCCATCTCTCTGTTGTCTTCTTGGGATGGTCTGCACTCCACAGTAAAGCTGCTTGTGGTAGTAGACCTCTGCAGCACGTTGACCAACTGGGTCTGTTTTTCTCAGGCCCGCTAGGTCTTTGCCTCTTCTACTGAGGCAAAATATGATCCTCCACGCAGGTGGTCCTACTGGCATGGTCTCAACCAGCAGAAATAAACCATATTCCTCAATTCACAATTTTATCCCTGAAATGCCATTGGCATCACTGTGTGGAAGAAAGCACAAAGGATCAAGTGATGTGGGGCAACCATTCTAGATAATATACAGGTAAAATGGGGTATTTTTTTTTTTTTACCTAACATTGTATTCTTCCAACGACTGAATGTTTGTGCAGGTGCCATAGTAGAAGGCTAAGTGAAATAAGTCAAGCAGAGAAAGACATTCATCACATGGTTTCACTCATATGTGGAACATAAAGAATAGCACGGAGGACCACAGGGGAAGGGAGGGAAATCCAAAGGGGGCGAAATCAGAGAGGGAGATGAACCATGGGAGACTCTGGACTCCAGGAAACAAATTAAAGGTTACAGAAGGGAGGGGGTGGGGGAATGGGGTAACTAAGTGATGGGTATTAAGGAAGGCACGTGTTGTGATGAGCACTGGGTGTTTTACGCAACTAATGAATCGTTGATCAGTACATCAAAAACTAATGATGTACTGTACGCTGGCTAACTGAACATAATAAAAATAAAGAATTAAGCAGTCTACTTTCCTTTTTTCTTTTTTTTAAGCTTTTAAGTGCTTTCCAAGTTGTTTCTACTATAAATTACATCCTACTGTAGCTTTGTAGATAGCTTTCTTTCCCTCCTACATTTTGCATTATTACCTTAGCTTAGATTTCTAAAAGGTGGCCCCAAGGTTCTCCCAGATGTTTTATATTTATATTTATATTATATATACAGACACTCCCAGATTACTTTTAGCTGAGCTCCTGTGCTCCTTTGCACAGATACTGTGTTGCACAGTGGAAGCAGCAAGCAAAGACTTTCCTGGTTGCCTTGGTGATTTTCCTGTCACCTCCTGCTCTCAGCATATTCTCTGACTTTCTTAACACATACTTGTGCAAATTTTCTCCCAAGTTACCATGTCCCACAGAATGGTGGTAGCCCCTGTTTACTCTCACTCCAGATTTGGGGTGAAAATATGGGGGGAGGGGTAAACTCAAGAGTGAGATTAGAGGACCAACCACCTGTGATGTGCTCCACCTTCATGCTGATACCTCACTTTCTTCCTCAGAAGCTTCCAGAAGGAAACTACACCCTCATTCTACATACAAAGGAGTTAAGAGTGGGAGACATATGGGCTGTGAGTTTGATTTGCATTCTAGAATTAAACAGTGGTGATACTGACAGTTTTCATCACTCCCATACTTTCTTTCTCCCAAATTCCCCTCCTTCTAGGGGATTCTCTTCTGACATCCCAAAGAATGTGTCCATTCACAACAGGCTTCTCTGCCCCCTAATCTGGTAAGACCGCTTGTATCAGTTAGTTTTTATCACAACAATGCTGCGTAACAAACAATGAAAAAAAGCCTCAGCTGTATTTAATGACAAGTGTTTATTGCTCATACATCTGTGATGGGCAGATAGGCAGCCCTGTTGATCGTGGATGGGCTCACTTGAACATTGAGTTCATGGAGTTGGCTGGCAGATCTAGGTTGGTCTTGGCTATGTTGAGTGAAGTAACTTGATTCTCCTCCACCTGGCTAACTGGGACATATTTTCATGGTAATAAAGAGTTACAAGAATGAGCATGTGCCTCAGGTCTCCACTTGCTCCATGAAACACTGGAACCATGAATGCAAGGAATCTATTGCATCCTCCCAGAAATGACTGGGTTGGAGGTGGGGAGTTTCTGGAACTTCCGTAGCTCCCTCCCAACATCTGGGGACCTGTTCACTCCTTTGGGCCCTGGGAAATTCATTTATGGTGAGCCTCCAAAGGCTTTTTTTTTGAAAGAGTTAACCTTCAGAACCTAATGCTTGGTTTTGACCCAACACACATTGGAACCCAAGGGCTCTGATATTTGCCAGTTTTAAGAGAATGAAATTAAAAGTCTGGACTGTGTAATCCCTTGGACCTGCATTTGAAGTCTAGCCTTCAGTTAACTATTTGGGTGACCACTGCCACATCACCTCCCTTCTCTGAGCTTCAGTTTCTCAAACAAAAGTGATAATAACTCTCATGCATAATCTTCATGAGATCTAATGAGGATGAAGTATAGAAAGGAATTGGCACATAAACAGCACTCGATAACTGGGAGCTATCAAATAAGTCTCTACTCTTTTAGTTGTGCCAGAAACCCAACTGAAACTAGCTTATGCCTAAAAGGGTGGTGCTAGAGGTTGGGGGGGATGGGGAGGACACTAATGAATCATACAACTGTCATTCCCAGAACATAAACAATTTCATCAGAATTATATGTTTTCTCCATTTCTTGGCCATAATTTTCCTTGCTTGGTTTCATCTTTCAGATAGTTTTCTGCCACATGGGGGCTCAAGATGTGAGATTTTGTAAATCAGTCATGAGCATGGATGGGAAAATGAAACATTCTCCTTGACCAGACCAGAGTCGAGGAGCCTTCCTTCCTTTTAATGGTGTGCATGCTTGTGTGTGTGCATGTGTGTGTGTGAGTGTGTCAGTGTGATTGGCAGCCCAACCAGTAATGCATGGAATGGGAGCTAGATGGATGTCCCTTTATCTAAAGATTCATCTAAAGAAGGGATGTTGACAGACATAAGCAACATGGCCATTACATTATTACTCTGCTCACCATGGGATGAAAAGAGGGAACATTTCATAATGATGATATTTTCAATGTACAGCATGTAAGGAATGAAATCATTTACAGAAATGATCACTGCTACCACTATAATTCAAATATATATGCATATACATACACATATCCACCACACTTGGGCCTGCCATATGCCATGAAGGAGAGCCAGAACAGGTAGAAATTGTACAACTTCAAAATAATGATAAAATGGTCATCTTATTTTAATATAGTTTTCAGTTAAAAAATTTTAATAGACTTTATTTCTTAGGGAAGTTCTAGGTATGCAGACCATTTAGGTAGAAAAGACAGAAAGTCCCCATATACACCCTGTATTAGTCTGTTTAAGCCACCATAACAAAATACCACAAGCTGGGTGGCTTAGATGATAGAAATGTATTTTCTCACAGTTCTGGAAGCTAGAAGTCCAAGATCAAGGTGCTGACAAATTAGGTTCCTGGTAAGAGCCTTTTCCTGGCTTGTAGATGGCCACCTTCTTGCTGTGTCCTCACATGGTCTTTTCTCTGTATACATGCAGTCAGAGGCTTCTGGTATCTCTTCCTCTTCTTCTTCTT
>NC_138369.1:58066332-58117850 GCF_054177405.1 Leptonychotes weddellii
CCATCCTTATGACCTGATTTGACTCTAATTACATCTCTAAAGGCAAATACCATCACACTGGGGGTTAGGGCTTCAGCATATGAATCTGGGGTGGGGGGACATAATTCAGTCTGTAATACCACCTCCTCCTCCCACACAGTTTCTCCTATTATTAACATTTTGCATTAGCATGGTACATTTGTTACAATTGATGAATAATCAACATCAATAGATTATCATTAACTGAAGCCCACAGTTTATATTAGGGTTCATTCCGTGTTGTACTTCTTTGGGTTTTGACAAATGCATAATGATGTGTATCCACTATTACAGTTTCATACAAAATAGTTTCACCACCCTAAAAATGTCCCGTGTTCCACCTTTTCACCCTCCTCCCCCTGAGCCCCTGGAAACCATTTACCTTTTTTTTACTGTCTCTATAGTTTTGCCTTTTCCAGAATGTCATATAGTTGGAATCAGATGGGCTTCATTCACTTAGCAATATACGCATAAAGTGTCTTTGTGTGTGTGTGTGTGTGTGTGTGTGTGTGTGTGTGTGAGGCTTGATAGCTCTTTTTTTAAATCACTGAATAATATTCCGTTGTGTACATTACCACAGCTTGTTTATCCATTCCTTGACCGAAGGACATCTTGGTTGCTTTCAATTTGGGGCAATTATGAATAAATCTGCTATAAATATTCATGCTCAGGGGTTTGTATGGATATGTTTTCAACTCATTTGGGTAAATACTCAGGAGCATGATTCCTGAAGTATATGGTAAACCTATTCTAGCTTTATAAAAAATTGCCAATCTTCTTTCAAAAAAAAATTGCCAAACTGTCTTCCAAAGTGGCGGTACAATTTTGCATTCCCACCAGCAGTAAATGAGAGTTCCTCTTGCCCTACATCCTCTCCAGCATTTGGTGTTGTCAGTGTTTTGGACTTTAACCATTCTAATAATTATGTAGTGGTATCTCTCTGTTGTTTTAATTTACAATTCCCTAATGACATAAGGTGTTTAGCATATTTTCATATGCTCATTTGCCATCTGTACATGTTTTTTTCAGTGAGATCATTTTTTTTTTAACTTTTTAAATAACTGTGGGATGGTAGATCCACCCCTATTCTGCCACTCACCGCAAATAGATAAGATACCTCCCTCGAGAGGAGCTCTTGCTCACTGGGCTGCCCGCACAGAGGGCAGGTTCTGAAAAGAAGGAATTAGCAACACTGAAATCTCCAGAACAAAGGCTCTAATTAAGGTATGTATTAATGAGTGTCCTTGGGGAAGAAGGATAGAAGTAGGGAGGGACACTTTTATGTCCCTGGGAAAAAAGCAAAGGGAAGGCAAATATTTCAGAAGTCTGGCGGAAGAGGTGAATTTTTTTTTTTTTATCTTTGCATGTCCTGAGTCCACAAACCTGCAGATGTCTTAGTGGCTGTCCATGGCTCTGACTGAGGGAGGCAAGCCATGCCATTTTCTCTGCAGGATGCTAGGAGGGAGTCAAAGCTCCTATAAGAGTGGGAAGAAAATACTTCTTATCACCAGGCATCTTTGTGCTGGTTACAAGGCTTCTATCAGACAAACCGTTACTCAGCTACAAGATAGTCTAGAACTTGAAAGTCAGGTGGCCTAACTTCTAAAAGACTGGAGTGTTTTTCCTCTACCCACAAAATAGCTAAATATGGAAGAGGAAAAAGCATTCAGAGTAGATGTAGTTTTGAGTCCTGGCTCTATGGCCTCCCTCTCTGTAACTTTAGTCAGTGGACTGATGATCTCTGAGACTCAGATACAACCCTAACTCCAGAAACAGGAGGTATGAGGGCCTGCTTCACAGGGATTCAAGAGAAATGAACGAAAGAATGCATATAAACACCTTGTCCACTGTAATAAATGATGGACATTCTTAATACTTCACATAGATTTTACTGATGAGAGAGCATGGGGGAAGAATGGATTAGGGTTTAGCAGGAAGGATCTGGGGAAGGAATAAGTTGAGGACTTCCCCTTATTCTAGGTTATTAGGAGAGCCGAATAGAAGGAAGGCAAACAGAAAATTATTTTTTTTTAAACAACTGTTAGACAAGTGGGAAGGAAGATGTAGGAGGAGAGACTATTATTTTGAGAGATACTAGCTACAAAAAAAAAAAAAAGACCCACCTCCATACTTCAGAAACTATGTTTTTAAACCCACTTTGGGTACATACTTAAATAAAATTAATATCTTTAAAAATGGCTAACTTGCTAGGCATTTCAAAATATAGAAAGAAAGGTGGCTTAGTGGACAGGGGTGTCTGAATGTTCAGAAGCCAAACACCTTGGAAAAATAATGTCCAAATTGAAAGCATCTTGAATGTGAATATCAATCTGAGAATTATCATGTTGTAATTGTTGAGTCTTCCCTCACATAAATACAGCATACGTTTCCTTTTTAATCGTGTCCTCTTTGATGACCTTCAACAAAGTTTCATAATATTTTACATAACTGAGCTGCTGTTTTTATCACATTTGTTTTTAGAAATCTTAGCAATTTTTGTTGCTAGTATGATTGGGATAGTTTTTTTTTTCTATTGCATTTTTAAAATAGTTATTTATGGTGCTTATAAAAGCAGTGAAAAGAATGAACTGAACTCTTTAGAAGAGCGTGGCTGTATTTCTAAAACAACAGTGCGGGGAGAAGAAAAGTAAGATACAAAATGAGAGACATGACAACCATTTGTGTGAGTCAAAAGTGAGCACAAAACAATATTATATATTATTTAGGGGTACACTGAAGAATGTAAAAGGACAGGGGAAACTTTGGAATGAACCATACCAGACTGGTTTCAGTAGTTGCTTCCGGGGTCTGGGAATCGGTTGTGTAGTTAAAGAGAGCTCTGGCTTCAGCTGTATTGCATTAGAAAGGCAGGAAAAGAGGGAAAGAAAGAAAAAAGAACTAAAAGCAAATCTGACAATATGTTAGCAATTGCTAATTCTGGGTCGTGGAACGATAGGTATTTAAATTGTCTTCATAAATTTTGGCTTTTCTTATGCCACCCAATCCCCCCTGTATTGGTCAGCTGGGGCAGTTTTCAATTTTTAAAACATGTTAATAGACCTTATTGTTTAGAGAAGCTTTAGGTTTACAGGAAATTTGGATGGAAAATACAGTTTCCATATGCTCCTTCCCCCACCCCTGGACTCCTTCATCTGTTTTGGCTGCCATAGCAATATACCACAGGCTGGGTGACTCAAATGGCAGAAATGTATTTTCTCATGGTTCTGGAGGCTACAAGTCTAAGGTCAAGATGCTGATATATTGGGTTCCTGATAAGGGCCCCTTCCTGGCTTGCAGACAGTCACCTTCTCAATTTGACCCCCTAGGACCTTTTCTCTGGGCATGTACTGAGAGAGAGAGAGAGGTCTTTGGTATCTCCTCCTCTCCTTATAAGGACACCAGTCCAATCAGATCAGGACCTCACCCTTACAACATCATTTAACCTCAATTACCTCCTGAAGCTCTATCGCCAAATACCATCACAATAGGAATTGGGGCTTCAATATATGGGCACACAATTGTCTTTAACATCCTGCCCTCTGGCTTCCCAAAATTCATGTCCTCAAGTACAAAGTACATGCACTCCATTTCAACAGCTCCCAAAGTCTTAACCCATTCCAGCATCAGTTCTAGATCCAAAGTCTCACCTGGGTATCATCGAAATCAGGTATGAGTGAGACCTGAGGTATGATTCATCCTGAGGCTGAACTCCTCTCCAGCTGTGAGCCTGTGAAACCAGACAAGTTACGCGCTTCGAAAATACAGCAGTGGGACAGGCATAGGACAGACATTCCCATTCCGCAGGGAACAAATCAGAAAGCACGGAGGGGTGGTGGGTCTCTGGCAAGCCCCAAAGCTAGCAAGGCAAATTCAATTAGGTTGTAAGTCTCAAGAATAATCTTCGGGGCACCTGGGTGGTTCAGTCGGTTAAGCGTCTGCCTTCGGTTCAGGTCATGATCCCTAGGGTCCTGGGATCGAGCCCCACATCGGGCTCCCTGCTCAGCGGGAAGCCTGCTTCTCCCTCTCCCACTCCCCCTGCTTGTGTTCCCTCTCTCGCTGTGTCTCTCTCTATCAAATAAATAAATAAAATCTTTAAAAAAAAAAAGAAGAAGAAAAGAATCTTCTTTGTCTGGGTGCTCTGCCCTCCGGCCCCACTAGGTGGCAGCGTCACCTGAGGACCCCAGGCTGGGGCCCCGCCCCCAGGGCACCGAGCGGGTGGGCCTCCTCCTGCCAAAGGGGAGGAACAGTCTTACCCCTCGCACCTGTACGCACAGCGCTAGCCCTGATGATTTCTGTATCTTCAGGGTCATTCCTCCGTTTTCTTGAAGGATAAAATGTACTCGCAGGCATATGGCTCTATTGTCCCAACCTATAGAATCCTAGAAGTCCAAACGCGTGGGTTTATTTTGTCCCGTCTCTGCAGCTTTGGACCAAACCGGCAGCGTCTCTCCCCCTAGCTTCTGTTGAAACGGCTGATGAACTCCATGGGTGCCCTCTGTGTGGAGTGGTGCTCCAGCCACACCTTAGGCGTGCTCTCCAGAAACACTTCCTCATTTCTGTGGTACGGACAGACTTCCAAATCTTCGAGTTCGGATTCCTCTTTGTGTTAACGACTCCTTCAACTTACCTCTCTCCTCTAGCATTTTACGATAATCGGCACAGAGAAGCCAGGCTGCCTCTTAACCTTGGTTTAGGAATACCCCAGACAAATACCCAATCTTCCTCAAAACACTAGAACACAATTCAGCCAAGTTCTCTGCCATTTATAGCAAGGATCCGATTCCTCCACTTCCAATAACATGTTCTTCATTTCTGCCTGAGACCTCACCTTTAACATTCATATTTCCGCCCCCGTTCTGTTCACAATGATACCCGTAATCTCTCAGACGATGGAAGCTCTCTCTCCAGCCTCCTCTCTTCTTCGGAGCGCTCAGCATAATCACCTTTACCATCCACATTGGCACCAACAGGCAACCTCGGCTTTTTCTAGCATGCGCCTCAGGATCCTTCCGCCTCCACCCATTAGCAGCTTCCAAAGCCACTTAGGTATTTGTTACAGTAGCACCCACTTCTCAGTATCATAATCTGTACCAGTCAGCTCAGGCTGCCATACCAAAGTGCCCCGGACTGGTGGCTTAAACAACAGAAATTAATTTTGTCACGGTCCTGGAGGCTAGAGGTCCAAGATCAGGGTGCCAACAGGGCCGGTTTCTGGTAAGACCTCTCTTCCTGGCTTGCAACCCTCCCTCTTCTTGCTGTGTCCTCACTGGTCTTTTCCCTGTGCGTGCAGAGAGAGGAAGAGAGAGAGAGAGCTTGCATGCTCGGGTGACTCTTCTTCTTATAAGGACACCAGGCCTATGGATTGGGGCCCCACCCTTATGATATATTTAACTGTAATTACCTCCTTGCTGGCTCATCTCCAAATATAGTGACCTAGGTGGTGTCTTGGCCAGTTTGGGCTGCTATCCCAGAATAACGGAGACTGGGTGGTTTATAAGCAACAGAAATGTAATTCTCGCCATTCTAGAGGCTGGGAAGCCCAAAATCAGGGTGCTAGCAGGCTCTGATGAGAACCCTCTTCCAGGTTGCAGACCACTGACTTCTCCTTATAACCTCACATGGCTGAGAGCCGAGAGAAGAAGCAAGCTCTCCTGTGATTCTTATAAGGGCACTCATCCCATTCATGAGGGCTCTACCCTCATGACCTCATTTAACTCAATTACTTCCCAAAGAACCCACTGCTTAATACCCTCACAAGGTGGGGTAGGGCTTTAACATATGAATTTTGAGGGGTGCCTGGGTGGCTCAGTCATTAGGCAGCTGCCTTTGGCTCAGGTCATGGTCCCGGGGTCCTGGGATCGATCCCCGCATTGGGCTCCCTGCTCAGTGGGAGGCCTGCTTCTCCCTCTCCCACTCCTCCTGCTTGTGTTCCCTCTTCTGCTATCTCTCTCTCCATCAAAATAAATAAATAAAATGTTTTTTTTAAAAACATGAATTTTGGGAGGACACAAATGTTCAGTCTGTAACAGGGCTTTAGGGCTTCAAAATATGAATGAGGTGAGGGGAGGCAGTTAGAATTCAGTCTATATTTTTAAATAAAAATATTTTTAAGGAATGAATCTCTCTTAGGTGCCTCTCTGACCTGGTCCTTCTGCCTTGATGGATTATACACTGGAGCCCAATGTGACCACAGTAACCGACTACTACTATCCTGATGTCATCGCAAGCCCCTGTGATGGGGAACTTATCCAAAGAGATAACAAGTTGCTTCTTGCTGTCTTTTACTGTGTCTTGTTTGTATTTGGTCTTCTGGGAAACAGCCTGGTCATCCTTGTCCTTGTCGCCTGCAAGAAGCTGAGGAGCATCACCGACATATACCTCTTAAACCTGGCCCTGTCTGACTTGCTTTTTGTCTTCTCCTTCCCCTTCCAAACCTACTATCAGCTGGACCAGTGGGTGTTTGGGACTGTAATGTGCAAGGTGGTCTCTGGTTTTTATTACATTGGCTTCTTCAGCAGCATGTTCTTTATCACCCTCATGAGTGTGGACAGGTACCTGGCAATCGTCCATGCTGTCTATGCCATGAAAGTGAGGACAGCCAGGATGGGCACAGCCCTCAGTCTGGCCGTGTGGCTGATTGCCATCATGGCCACCAGCCCATTACTAGTACTGTACCAAGTGGCCTCTGAAGATGGCATTCTACAGTGTTATTCATCTTACAATCAACAGACTCTGAAGTGGAAGATCTCCATCCACTTTGAAATGAATATCTTAGGTCTGTTGATCCCATTCACCATCCTCATGTTCTGCTACATTAGCATCCTGCACCAGCTGAAGAGTTGCCAAAATCACAACAAGACCAAGGCCATCAAGTTGGTGCTCATTGTGGTGATTGCATCTTTACTCTTCTGGGTCCCATTCAATGTGGTCCTCTTCCTCACATCTCTGCTCAACATGAACATCTTGGATGGATGTGTCCTGAGCCAGCGGCTGATTTATGCCACCCATGTCACAGAAACCATTTCCTTCACTCACTGCTGTGTGAACCCTGTGATCTATGCTTTCATGGGTGAGAAGTTCAAGAAACACCTCTCAGAAATATTCCGGAAGATTTCCAATCATATTCTCTTCTTCATAGGAAGACAAATACCTAGGGAGGGCTGGGAAAGATCCCCCTCCTCCTGTCAGAACCCCCCCCGTTCCTCCAGCACAGACTACATTTTGTGACAGGGTGCTTCTTTTAGGAGACAAAAATGATTTACACTGGAGTCTGAGGCTACATGAAGGGATACTCTTAGAAATGTGGTTACAGACACAAGGCATATTTCATGATAGTTAATGAACTCTGACTATTGCAAATTAATATTCTCAACTTTCAAAGATTTTGTTACCTTTTTCTGGAAATAGTCTATATATATCACCATTAAGTATAATGTTAGCTTTGGGATTTGTTTTTTAGTTTTTGTAGTCTCTTTATCATATATCAATTTAAATTTTATCAAACGCTTTTTCACATCTATTAAGGTGATCATATAGCTTTCCTCTATTATTCTGTTAATTTGGTGAACTACATTGTCTGATTTTCTTATTTTAAATCAACCTGTATTTTCCCTGGAAAAAAATGACCTCTTGTTCACGATCATTTTAATAAATAATTGGATTCTCAGAATTTTCATATCTGTGTTCATGAGAACTATTGCCCTGTAATTTTCCTTTTAAAATGTCCTGGTGAAACATGCAGGGATGTCCACTATCACCACTGCTGTTCAACATAGTACTAGAAGTCCTAGCCTCAGCAATCAGACAACAAAAAGAAAAAAAGGCATCCGAATCGGCAAAGAAGTCAAACTCTCATTCTTTGCGGATGATATGATACTTTATGTGGAACACCCAAGAGAAATCACCCCAAAATTGCTAGAACTCATACAGGAATTCAGCAGTGTGGCAGGATATAAAATCAATGTACAGAAATCAGTTGCAATGACGTGGATGGAACTAGAGGGTGTTATGCTAAGTGAAATAAGGCAATCAGAGAAGGACAATTATCATATGATCTCACTCATATTTGGAATTTAAGAAACAAAACAGAGGATCATAGGGGAAGAGAGGAAAAAATAAAACAAGACGAATTCAGAGAGGGAAACAAACCGTAAGAGACTCTTAATCATAGGAAACAAACTGAGGGTTCCTGGAGGGGAGGAGGGTGAAGGGATGGGGTAACTGGGTGATGGACATTAAGGAGGGCACATGATGTAATGAGCACTAGGTATTATATAAGACTCATGAATCACTAACCTCTACCTCTGAAACTAATAATACATTAAATGTTAATTAATTGGGGACACCTGTGTGGCTCAGTTGGTCAAGCATCTGCCTTTAGCTCAGGTCATGATCCCGGGGTCCTGGGATTGAGTCCCACATCGGGCTCTTTGCTCAGCAGGGAGTCTGCTTCTCCCTCTGCTTGCAGCTCCCTTTGCTTGTGTTCTCTCTCTGTGACAAATAAATAAATAAAATCTTTTAAAAAATGTTAATTAATTGAATTTAAATAAAAATTAAATAAAATTATAAAATAAAATAAAATGTCCTGGTCAGATCTGCAATAACATGGATGAACCAGATGTATTACGCTAAGTGAATAAGTCAGAGACAGAAAAACAGATATCATGCAATTTCACTTGTATGTGGAATTTAAGAAACAGAACAAATGAACAAAAAAAAAAAAGAGAAACAAAAAACCAGATTCTTAAATACGGAGAATGAACTGGTGGTTGCCAGAGGGGGGATGGGTGAACTAGAGGATTAAGAGGTACAAACCTCCAGTGTTAAAATAAACCAGTCAGGGAGAAGAAAAGCACAGCATAGGAAATACAGTCAGTAATGTTTTTTGGTGACAGATGGTGGTGACTACACTTACTGTGTATGATCACTGAGAAATATACAGAATTGTTGAATCCCTATATTGTATACCTGAAACTAATATAATATTGTATGTTAATTACATTTAAAAAATGTCCTGGTCAGATGTGATCTCCAAAAATGTGTTGGAAAGTATTCCTTTTGCCACTACTCTCTGAAAGAGTTTGTGCAAAATATTGGGTGTTACTTCCCCCATAGAAGTTTGGTAAAATCCATTAGTGAAGCCATCTGGGATTTCTCTGTAGCAAGATTTCCAATTATGCATTCAGTTTCTTTGGCAGATAGATTATTCAGATTTTCTGTCTTGGCTTGTCTCAGTGTTGGAAAGTTGTGACTTTAAAGGCATTTTCCCAGTTTAAGTTGTCAAATTAGCATAAAGTTGTTCCTAATATCTTCTTATAGCATTTTTATGAGAATATGAAGTAATGTCCTTTTCATTCCTAATTCACACCAAATCATTGGTGATTTGTATTTTCTCTCTTTTTTGTTCCTGATCAGTCTGATGAGGTTTACGAATTTTATTAATCTTTTCAAAAAAACAGCTTTTGGCTTTGTTGATTTTATGTTTTTGTCTTTACACTGATTTCTGCTCTTATTTTTTTAAGATTTATTTATTTATTTGAGAGAGAGAGAACGAGTGGGGGAGTCCTGAGGGAGAGGAAGAGAGAGAAATCAAGCAGACTCCCCACTGAGCGTGGAGCCTGAGGGGCTCCCCCCACCCCGCCAGGGCTGGACCTCACGACCCTGAGATCATGACCTGAGCCAAAAGGAAGAGTTTGGATGCTTAACTGACTGAGCCACCCAGGTGCCCCTGCTCTTATCTTTATCTTACCTGCTTTCCTTAGGTTTAATTTCTATTTTATTCCAGCTTCTTGAAATGGAATCTTAGATTACTGATTACCAACCTTTGTTCATTTTTGAAAGACGTCTTTAGAGCTACAAAATTTCCTCCAGCATTGCTTATATTGCATCCCATACGTTTTCATACAATTGATTTTCATTGATTTCCAATTTAAATTATTTTCTATTTTCCACTGTGAATTTTTTTTTTTTAAAGATTTTTATTTATTTATTTATTTGTCAGAGAGAGAGGACAAGCAGGGGGAGTGGCAGAGGGAGAAGCAGGCTCCCCACTGAGCAAGGAGCCCAATATGGGACTCGATCCCAGGACCCTGGGATCATGGCCTGAGCCGAAGGCAGACGCTTAACCGACTGAGCCACCCAGGCATCCCATCCACTGTGAATTCTTTGTATCATGAGTTGTTCAGAAATGAATTTAAAATTTCCAAACATTTGGGAGGTGGGGGGGCGCCTGGGTAGCTCATTCGGTTAAGTGTCTGCCTTTGGCTCAGGTCATGATCCTGGAGTCCCAGGGTCCAGCCCCACATTGGGCTCCATGCTCAGTGGGGAATCTGCTTCTCCCTTTCCCTCCGCCCCTCCCCCGATCCTTCTCTTTCTCTCTTGCTCACTCTCTCTTTCTCTCTCAAATAAATAAATAAAATCTTTTTTTAAAAATTTCCAAACATTTGGGGATTTCTTTATGCTTTACTTTCAAGTTCAACTCCACCGCTCTCAGAGAATATATATGTGTGCATTTGGTTTTTTGAAATTTACTGAGAATTGTTTTATGACCCCAAATACGGTTTATTATGGTAAATGTTCCATGTACACGTGAAAAGAATGGGTGTATTGAGTGGTTGTTGGAGCTGTTTAATCAGATTGCTCTTTATTCTTGCTGATTTTTGCTGTTTGCTTATTCTATGAGTCACTGCAAATAGTATATTAAAATCTTGAACTGTGATTATGAGTTTGTCTATTTTTCATTTTAATCCCATTAAATTTTGCTGTATATATCTTGAAACTATGTTATTAGGTACATGCAAATATAAGATTTGTATATCTTTCTATTGAATTGACTCTTATCATTTTTTTAAGTTTATTTATTTATTTATTTGTAATCTCTACACCCAACATGGAGCTCAAACTCATGATTTCAATCAAGAGTCGCATGCTCCTTGGACTGAGCCAGCCAGGTGCCCAACTCTTTCATCATTATTAAATGTTTCTTTTCCTCCAACAATACTCCTTGTCTGAAAGTTTGCAAAGGTCAGTATTAATATAGCCACACCAGCTTTCTCTGGATTAGTGTGTGTGTATTGTGTTTCTCTATACTCTTGTACTTCAAAACATTTTCTTATGCTTAGTTTCTCTCCTATAAACAGAATTTAGTTGGGGCTTTTTTTTTTTCTTTTTGCACAGACAGGGTTTCATTACCATGAAGATACATAATATGTATAAAATCTAAAAATCACCTTTAGATAGACTATTCTGCTGGATCCCATTATATAGTATACAAAAGGTTGATTTCTGATTTCAGAACAATTTTTTCTTTTCTTTTCCAAGTTAACAATATAATTTCAATAACAGATGATACATTCTGCAAAATTGACACACATTATATTGACCATATTGTAAATAAATGCCTGGAGGGCAGCCTATTCAGTTTAGGAAAGCATCCAAACAGCTTTATCTTGAAATGTTTAAATAGGTGCTTAGGATTCACACACCACTCCTCCAAAAAGTGTAACTCCTGAAAAACATGAGAAGGTTGCTTCTTTCTCCTGCTTTAGACACAAACTGACTTTATTCTGACTCCTGTGAGCTCCATTATTGTGTTAGGTCACTAATAACAAAAGACAAACTCCTCATTCTGAATGTCCAGACACTGAAATTCCAGTTAAATTTGTAACCATGTAGCAATTTCCTGATAATCTGTGTCTTGGTAGAATTTTCATTATAAGTCATCTCGGTGCTTGGTAGATCCTCTTTTCTTAGAGTAATTTCTTACACTGATGCAAGTAAGTGTGATATGTGCTTAATTAATAGTTGTTGCATGAATAAAGGAATGTGCCCCTGAAACAAGACAGGGTTAAGAACTAGGGTGAGGTAGGTACACAGGACTTGTACCTGGCTCTCAGGCTAATGCAAGCCACACCAGAGAGGTGGGAAATGCTCTGGGGCACAGAGCATCTTTGAGGAAAATGCCCACACATAAGCAAAGTTTTGCCAACAGTTCTGCATTATTCAGAGCCCCCCTCCAGCCCAGGTTAGGCACTCCTGATAGAGAGGTTCAAACTTATCAGGGACAGCTTTAACAATCCTAGCAAGGTCTGCCTCTTTAAGAAACTGCACAGAGCACCAACCTGAAAGTCACATCCATGACCCACACACCATCTTGTCCATGAGTTCTTTGTAAAGCTCCACCATGGTGGGGCTCCAGGCAGCACTGGGATGGGGAATAATCCTTACACTGGACTGCAAGTGGCTGCTGGAAATCTGAAAAGTCCAAAAGAGGTGGCAGACTACACCTGATACTATCCTGATTTGACTCATTAATTCATGCACATATATAATACATGGGCCTGTTTTCTGCAGGCAGAGCAAGTACCAATGTCCAGAGGTGAGAGGGAGCATGTCAGGTTCCCAGAACTGCAGAAGCAGAAATGTTTAATGGTAGGGAAGGGAGGCCAGGGAGCAAGTCAGAGAGAAAGCCTGGGGCCTCACCTGCCATGTTAAAGAATTTGGGCTTTATCCAGAAGAGTTATGGAAAGGAGAACAAAATGGTCAGATTTGCATGTTGGAAGGATCCCCACTTGCACATGGGGACTTGTAGTCTAGTTAAGCCTCAGTGACCCGGTGGTACAAAATTCAAAGACACCAGTCTTTTCCCTGCCACTTCCTTGCCCTGCTCCCCCATGTCGTCCAGACTTTACTTCTGAGACGGTTCACCTTGGTTGGCCATCTGGCTTATCATGCCTCCTTACTGGTATGCCTCGCATTACAACTGGAGGCTCAACCTGAGACTCCTTTTTCTGGCAGACAGAGGAGAGGACCAGATGTAGGTGGCCAGCCCTCCTCCCAGGAATGCTGGATAACCCATCACATGGCAACACCTTCTTGTACCTTCTACCTGGTTATTGTTCATATTCACTGGTGTCAATCAGTCCTTCCTGTTCTTGGACAGTTTCTACTTTTTTCTGGCTTGTTTATTGGCTTACTCACAGTTTCCTGTATATGCTCTTCCTCACCTACACAGATGGAAAGAAATATAGATTCTCATTTATAGGACAGACAGACCCGTAAGGGGGGAAAAAGCCTAGGAATGATCTCTAATCCTCACTGCCTTCCTTCTGGGGGCTCTTTTGCCAGCCAGTAGATGATAGATCAGCATTTGAATGCAGTCTCCATAACTTCTTCCCATTAGTACACTGTATTTCCTGCTGCTTGTCCCTTAACTGCACTGAGCATCAGTTTTCAAGTCTGTAAAATGAGAATAACACCATTAGTCGGGTATCCTACTGTCCCAGAGGCCAGGAGCCACAACATGCGGGGAACTAGGCCTTTGCTCCCTCTAGTGGTCAGTTTGAGCTGCGCTCCTGAATGGGTGAAGGAAGGAGACCCGTGGAAAGGAAGGGCAAGAAGCTCAGAAGTGGCGTTGAAGGGACAGGAGGAGGCAGTTGGAAGACTTCTGATTTTATATGCCTAACCGGTCATGAGAATTTCTGCTTTGAGATGCTCGGCAACAATGCAGGTGTTCGACAAGTGTTTGGAGGCTTCACCCTTGAACTCTAATTAAGTCGTCTAAACCTTCCCCATGTCCCTTGGAGATAATACTGTACAGGAAAATCTTACCTAAATTTCAGACTTTGGTAATGAGAGGAGGGGCATATTTGCTTATTTTACAGACAGGATTTTCACCTGGCAAAACTCAGGGCATTTCAGATTCGTATTTGTCATTCAGTTGATAGAAACCGTGGCATCCCAAATCCATGGGCAGTCCACTCCTCACACTGCTAACGTCTTCTCCCCGGAAGCTGCTCTTCTCCCTCAGAGGAGTGCGGGGCTATTCCAGGAGGTGCAGGTGGGAAGCTAGGGCAGTGGGGTTGCCTGAGGGCCTTCCTCAGGGGCAGGGCTTTTTTGCCTTGGAGACCTGCACCGCCTGAATTGTCAGTCGCCAGCCTGAGGTCCCCTCCCATACCCGACTCTTCTCTTTAGTCCAAATGGCAGAAGACACCCATCTCCTTCTCTGGATCACAGAGATGGAGAGCCTTGGCTTTGAATATGTCATTTTCTACAGTGAGTCAGAGAAGAAGTGTGTCTGCTAGTTCTAGCCTGGGCCCCTCCTGGAGGGGCCATCTGGGTGAGGCTGGAGGAACAGCTAAGCTGACAGCTCAGATGGGCTTTCTCTTGGCCCCAGGCTCACTGGTGAGTCTGAGGCTGCTGTGAGCAGGTTCTTGGTTACTGTCCCACTGAGGAGCATCAGCATGCTCATTTTACTGGCTCTCTGGAGAAGGGCGGCTCCACGGGCCCCTCACTGAGGGGCCCCTCCCTGTTTAGGGATTTCTTCCCTGATCCTCAGCCTCCTAAATGGCCGTGGAACACACAGTGGATGTTAAACATGATAAGGGAGAAAATTATGCCTTTTCAGTGCGAGTACACACCTGACCCTGTATAGGGAGCTTCGGTTATGTAAATTGCTCACAAAAATTCTTAGAAGGAGACATTCCTTTTTCCTATCTTACAGATGAAGACACAGATGCCCCCAGTGGTTATGTGACTGAGGTCACGTGGCTAGAAATGTGGGATCCATAGTCGGGTCTCTATCGCTGCGCCATTCTGGTTCCACCAGAACTAACCCAGGAAGGAACGCAAGATTCAGCAAAATTTGAGGTTGAGGCTGGTGGTGGGGTGAAGGGCTTCTTCGGCCACTTTGAATAGCTCATCCCCTTCTAAGCAGGTGCAGCTTGTTTCAGACAACACTGCTTGTCTTCCCCTGGCATGGGTTTTCTCTGGCTTCTCTGCTCTACCCTGAGGGAGGTAAGAATCTGATGCTGGATGACAGGAGATCTTCAGCATTTTGCCTCAGCAGCACCTAGCTGTGCCAAGTGAAATCCCAGCTGACTATTTCTCCCCTCATCTGGCCCTGCAGGATTATCCACGGTGGTGCGCTGGGCACCCTGATAGACACCACGTTTTTCGTGATGGCATACGACAGTACCAATGCAGTCTTTACAGGGACTGTGAGCATCACCTTCAAGAGGTCTGTTTCCTTGGGGCACCTGGGTGGCTCAGTTGGTTAAGAGGCGGACTCTTGATTTCATCTCAGGTCATGATCGTGAGATGGAGCCCCACTTCAGGCTCATGCTGGGTGGAGAGCCTGCTTAAGATTCTCTCCCTCTGCCCCTCCCCACCCCTTCTCTCTCTCTCTCTCTCTCTCTCGCACTTTCTCTATTTAAAAAAAAAAAAAAAAGAGAGGGCTGTTTCCTTGCCTGTGTCCAAGTTAGGTGTGAGCTGCTGTGGGGTTATTCCATGTGTTATCATGGAAAATAAGGGCTCATGCAGCAATCCTGATGGCAAGAGAACTTTGTGCTTTTGCTTTTCTTGTGGACCAAACTTAGATGTTCCTTTTTTATTCAAGGACAAGGTAACAATCTTGAAGATGGGTTTTATGTTCAAACGTAAACATAAGCTACATGGGATGCTGATGAGCTATTTTTGGCCACCTCTGATTTAGGGAAACACCAACCAGTGTGCTTGTAAATATCTAAGTCGGTCTACAAAAAATTACTGGGCCCCTAGTGAAATGATCATTCCTTACATTTAATTCATCTCTTACTTAACACTTACGTGTACATTACTTCATTTGGTCTTTACCGTAATCCTGGGAGGTAGGTACTTTTATCTCCAATTTGAGAAATGGGGAAGCTGAGGTGAATGCACAGCTAGCAGGTGACAAAGTCAAGATCGGATGCAGGCCTCGCTGCCTGCTCCCAAGGGCCACTTTCTTTGCATGCTAGCACTCTGCCTCCGTGGGCTCCCAAGGAGGGGAAACCAGGTGCATTGGTCAGAGTTCTCCAGAGAAATATATATATATATATATACTTATATATATACATATACAATATCATATTAATATATTAATCAATATAGCTAGTATATAATATTAATATATTTATAGATAGATCTTAGATTTATTTCAAGGAATTGGCTTTTGCAATTGTGAGGATTGGCAAACCCAAAATCCACAGGGCAGGCCATCAGACTGGGAACTTCTGGGAAAAACTAAAGCTGCAGTCCTGAGGCAGAATTCCTTCTTGCTCAGGGAAGCCTCAGTTTTGTTCTTAAGGCCTTCCAGATGGTTAGGTTAGGCCCACTTAGATTATTGAAGATAATCTCCTTTGCTTATAGTGTACTGATTGTAGATGTTAATCACATCTACAAAATACCTTTCCAGCAACTCCTAGATTAGTACTGATTGAATAACTGGGGATTGGGGCACCTGGGTGGCTTAGTCAGTTAAGCCTCTGCCTTCAGATCAGGTCATGATGCCCCTGCTGAGTGGGGAACCTGCTTCTCTCTCTCTTTCTGCCCCTCCCCCTGCTCGTGTGCGCTCTCTCTCTCTCATTCTGTGCTTTCTCAAATAAATAAATAAAATATTTAAAAAAAATGAATAACTGGGGATTATCACCTAGTCAAGTTGACCCATAAAACTCAGCATCTCACAAGGAATACTTGTTTACTGATAGGGCCATTCTGCTGAAGATGAAGACAGCTTGCCATGCGTGGCTAGAGCTACTTGGTAGTAGATGGACTTCTGCAAGTGGGTCCTGCTCACCGCTGTGGGCAATTCAAGCTGGTCAGGAGCTGGGAGAAAACATGTGCTCTGTAAACTTTGTAAACTTTTAGCCAAAATGTAGTATATGTTTCCTCACTGGGAAGATGACAGGAAAACTCGAGGAGCTTGATCGTTGCAGAAGATAGGGAAATGGTTTGTCACAATGCTGATAGAGAGGTTTGTGGCTTCTATGTGATAATTAAACACAAAATGCCACATGGCGTGGGTTTGCTTCGCAGCTGCTTTCTTTCATTGATCCTGATATCTTGGCCATTGGAGTAGAATCCCAGGACCCCCACTCTGCAGGGGCATCCCCCACCCCACACCCACCCACCATAGAGTCTTCCGCCGCTTTCTCGGAGACCAGCCCATTAATAACTCTACTTCATTGCTCTCTCTCATGGTCCAGTCATCGCCGGCTCAGTGGTGAGGCTGGAGGCAAAGGTCACTGGCACAGAAGGAAGTAAGGTATCTCATCTCTCTCTTGCAAAGCCCGAAACAGCGACAGGACTGTCCTCTTTGCCGAAGCTTCTGGTAAAGGCATTAGAATTTTTTTCCTTCTTGTTGTGCCCATCCTTGAGACCAGGCACAGAGGGTGACTTCCTCCATTGCTGAGGGCAGTGTGTGCCCTTGGAGACTCTTAAGACTGCTCTTTCAGACTGTTTGGGGTCAAGGGGATGTTTAAATGGAGAGGAGCTCCTATTAGTTACACAATGGAGCCCGTTATAACATATCCATTCACCTCTCTGGGAGGCCACTAGTCTTTTTTTTTTAAAGATTTTATTTATTTATTTGACAGAGAGAGACACAGCGAGAGAGGGAACACAAGTAGGGGGAGTGGGAGAGGGAGAAGCAGGCTTCCCGCCGAGCAGGGAGCCCGATGTGGGGCTCGATCCCAGGACCCTGGGACCATGACCTGAGCCGAAGGCAGACGCTTAACGACTGAGCCACCCAGGTGCCCCGAGGCCACTAGTCTTAAAGAGGCTCATGGAGATGGAGGGGAGAGGACTGTGGCCATACGGTGTGCATCATGTCTCCCCTCTTGACCCCTCCTGGCTTCCACAGGGCAAAAGGGGACTCATTGCTTTGACAACAGTAGAGGGACTCTAGATATTTCCAGAAGCAACTCTGGATCCAGGCACACAGAAAGGAAAAGTCTCCCTGAGCTGGTTTCCTGGAAGCATGGGGGGCAACTCATCGATGTGCTCCTCAGGATTCCAGCCACCTTCTTCCAAATGAAGTGACACAGGTGCCAGGTGCTGTAAGGCTCATCTCCTGCCCTGGAGGGCAGGGAACCGAAGCTTGGGAGCAGAGTCTGTCTCCCATCCATCTCCAGTTTCCCATGCTTACTCCAGCTTTTTCCTTCTTGGATGGTGGAAACTCCTCCAGATGTCAAAGCTTGCTGTGAATAAAGCTGTAAAAGGGAGGTCATGTATCCAAATCAAAGTATGTGTATTTCTTCCTGGATTGAAAGTGACTACAATCACCAGGATGGGAAATCATCATGAAACTTTAACACCCAACTCAGAAAAAAAGGGCCAGATCCGGTTTGGGGGATCGAATGTGTAAGTGGGGGGAGTCAGGTCATAGAAGCAAAAATCCCCTTCCAGAGACTGCAGACAAGTCAGGGAAGCTGCGACTGATGTTAATGACCTTGTTTTGAACTGAAGTCACATGCAATGTTTTCACCATATATTTTTTTTTATTTTTTAACTCACCGCTCCAAGTTTTGCCATTAAGTAAGTAAGTATTGCCCCAAAACTCTCCCTCATCTGCTAATGGGTAATGCTTCTTTCACGTGATCTCATACGTTTCCACATCTTCAAGAACATGGGGGAAGGATTGAAGAGGATGGGGGGACTCTGGGTTCCAGGGCTGGGAGTGTAGCAGGAACAGATAAAGTGGAGGAAAACCTGGTAGGCACCTACCACCCTTGGAAGCCAGTCCATTTCTTCTGAGCCCACAGCCAAGCCAATGTACCTGCTGGTGGTGGGGCAGCCAGCGGGCAGCAGGCTTTCATTGTGGGTTTCACCTCTGCCGCAACCCCAGAGTGGCTAAGAGCAGCCTCTGAAATTCACCAATCCACTGTTTCTCAAAAGTAGGAATCCTTGACCTCTGGGGGAAAACATAGCTGTTCCTCAAAAAGAGAAGTTTTAGCTTAGTCATCCACACTGCACAAAGAAAATGAAATTCACGCTTAAAACAAGGAGTAACAAAGTATTCAACAATCACCGACAGATTTGTTTATGTATTTCTTACTGTTTATGCTTTGCTTAATCCCTTCTGAGGACAAAGAGCCACTTTTTTTTTTTTAATTTATTTAGTTGACAGAGAGAGACACATTTATTTGACAGAGAGAGAGGGAACACAAGCAGGGAGAGCGGGAGAGGGAGAAGCAGGCTTCCCGCCGAGCAGGGAGCCGGATGTGGGGCTCCATCCCAGGACCCTGGGATCATGACCTGAGCTGAAGGCAGACGCTTAACGACTGAGCCACCCAGGCGCCCCCAAAGAGCCACTTTCTTGCCTGTTCCTTGTGCCTCAATGGCACAGGAAAGAAGTCTTAAAAAACAGCACCTTACTCCCTGAATTATCAGTTTCTTCCCTGACCTAGATTTCCCGGGTGGAGACTGGATACTGGAAAGTAGTGAAGCCTGTCACCATGACAAGTTTGCACTTTATTCTGCAGGTAACCAGGGATGTTGAAGGTGTGTGCCTGCCTTTTTCAACAGGCATGTCAGGATCCCTGCAGCAATACCTTTCAAATGCTCCACCAGACAGGAATAATGGGAAGCTGGGAGACCATGAATGTTATTCCCAGAGTCCAGATGAGAGATACACCATAATCTTAAACATCTAGACCAGTGTGGTGTAATAGATATGTAGTGTGAGCCACATGTGTAATTTTTAATATCCTAGTCGCCGTATTGAAAAAAAAAGGAAAAAGAGTGGTGCCTGGGTGGTTCAGTGGGTTAAAGGTCTGCCTTCCGCTCTCATGATCCCAGGGTCCTGGGATGCAGTCCCACGTTGGACTTTCTGTTCAGCGGGGACTGCTTCTCCCTCTTAACTCTCCCTCTCTTCTCTCTCTCTCAAATAAATAAATAAAATCTTAAAAAAAAAAAGGAAAAGGAAGTATGTAAAATTAATTTTAATAATATATTTCACCAAATATATCCAAAACATCATTTCAACATGTAATAACAATTATTAATAAGTTATTTTACCATACTGCTGTAAGTCTTAGAAATGTGGGTGCCTGGGGGTGTGGGAGGATGGGTTAGCCTGGTGATGGGTATTAAAGAGGGCACGTTCTGCATGGAGCACTGGGTGTTATGCACAAACAATGAATCATGGAACACTACATCAAAAACTAATGATGTAATGTATGGTGATTAATATAACAATAAAAAAAAAAAAGAAATGGGGTGCCTGGCTGACTCAGTTGGTTAAGCCTGGGACTCTTGATTTCCACGGAGGTCATGATCTCTGGTGGTGAGATAGAGCCCTGAGCCCCCGCGGAAGATTCTCTCTCTCCCTCTCCCTCTGCACCATTGCCGGCCTTCTTCCCCGCACTTGTGCACGCACTCTCTCGCTCTTAAAAAAAAAGAGAGAGAGAAAGAAAGAAAAAAATGCGGTGTATGGATAACTTAACAGCACATGTCAATTCCTTCACTAAATTTTAAGCGCTCAAAGGGAAATGTGGGTCTGCCAAAACAATAAAGTTGTTTAACAGAAAAATATTCCAGACTGCTTCAATTTTTAATACAAATTAACTACAATTAATTACAATTTAAAATTCTGGTCGTCAGGCACACGAGCCGCATTTGAAGTTTAACAGGCACAGATGGCTACAGGAGAGCAAGTCTGGACTGCAAACACGTTCACACCTTGCACCAGACCTTGGAAACGGCGGGCCCTGCAGTTCTGGACATGTTCACCAGATGGCACTAAAGCTAACACCCTCACCAGCTCGAGACAGGCGCCCAACCCCGGAAGCGAAATCCCACGGTTGCACGCAGTTTCCTCCGGCTTTCTCCACCTCCGGATACACCGTACCTGATCTGGGGTCCGAAAGCGTGCAGCCGGGCAGGATGGGCAGGAGAGCAGAGCCGCGGGGTCTGCAGAGCGAGTGAAGAGCTGTGAGCAGGTCCCGGTGTGCCACGCGGAGCCACGCAGGTGGGCGTGCAGACCCGGCGTCCGACCGCGCGGACGGCAGAGCCCCCGCCTGAGAGCGCGTCGCCTGGCCACTGCTGCCGCGTCGCCTTCTCCCGCGTCGCCTTCTCCCGCGAGGTCGCTAGCGCTGGGCCCGAGCTTCCACCAACCGCACCCAGAGCCCGGCGTCCTCTCCAATGTTTCAGAAGTCACGCCCGGCGCTGCTGCAGCCTCAAGATGTCGGAGACAGGGTGGAGACGCTTATGGTAAACTGCGGGGAAGGGACACAGGGGTTCCGGAACCGCCGGCTCGTGGAGGGAAATTCTCGGGAGGTAGCCAAGGGTCAGCGGCTCTCTGGGAACCTTTTCCGCTCCCTGGGTGTGCACAGAACAGGTTGGGGACGTGGCGCGAGAGGGATGGATTGATCAAGGTGATTGAAAAGGGAAGGGCGAGGGAGGAGAGGAGTTGCAGCCCCCTTGGGACAGACAAGCGACGGTCTCGCTGCTGCTTTGGCGTCCCGGTAGAGTGGGCGGAATTGCCGGGGCCTTGCGAGTGCGAGGGAGTGTGCCGGTGCGACCCTGAACAACGTGCGAGCGCTACCGGATGATGCTTTGAGTTGGATGCCTAGGGCGACAGAGGTGGAAGGACGCTCGGGCAGGTATTTGGACCATCGCAAGGCCCGGTGGTCGCGCCAAACCTGAGAAGCGGTGGGTGCCCGAGGGAGGTGAGTTAGGACCGCACTGGGCACCCGGGCGGGGAGGGAGGACACCTTCTGGGTCTCCACATCCTAGCGGGTGAGGAACTGGTGGGGCTGGTGGCGCCGCGAGGCCACGCCCCTGAGTCTGGATTGGCTGCCGCGGTCGTGCCGCCGGGCCTCCATTGGTGGAGGCGGAGGCGGGGCTGGGCAGGCGGGTCCCGGAGGACGGTCTGGCTGAGTAGCCGCTGGCTGTGGGTGGAGGCGGGAAACGCAGGACTAAGCCGCGAGCGCCGCGGGTCGCCGCCACGTTCGCTCCGAGGTCGGGTCCGCCGACGCGGGCGGGCGGGGTGTGGGTTGTTTTTTTAATCGTCAAAAAAGGTAACGGCTGCGGCTCCACTTTACATCTTTGAAAATGTGCTTAACCTACTTCTCTTTCTGGGTCCTCCAGCTCTGGCCTGGAGACTTGTTTGGATTTAGTTTTTTAAAGGGAATTAAGAATTGCTTGTGTAAGAATTGCTGTTTGCTAGGTACTTAAGTACTATTTACTGCCTTTGTATACTGTATATTATTCGGTTGTTTTTGCCCTCCTCCCTCAAAAAACGAAATTGTTACTCATCGTTTTTACCTTGAATAACTTTAGGCTATTTTCATCCCTGGGGGCCTCTGCTTAGATCTCTGCTGTGGCAAAGCCCCTAATCCCTCCATTGGCATTCAGTGCTCCTCCTCAGTACTTAGAAAAAAAATCAAACATGCCTTCAAAGGATGTTCCATGTGACAACATCTTACTATTCAAAATGAAAAGTGTAAATTCTGTTTTGTTTTGTTTTTAAACAATGATATTACCTGTTGTATGTGGGGGTTTTTTGTTTTTTCTTTTTGTTTTTTAACTAGTAGAGGTTAGTCTCTTTAGCTGGTATATGTTTAGCATCTACTCTGTGCTAACTGACCAAGAAGATTACAAAATTAAAAAAGTTGTGGGCTCTAGGCATTTACTCAACAAATATTTATTAAACGAATGATATGTCCAAGCATCGCACTGTGAAAATAAAGACATAAAATAGTTCCTGCAATGAGGAAGGGTGGGTGTGTTGGAGCATGTGTGTGAAAGACCTCAGCCTTAAAACAAACTCCGTACAATACCTGTGGGAGTGTTGGGGAAGCAGCACGGAGAACTGCACAGAAGCTGTTAACTATTTGTCATGCACACAACCTTGCCAGAGCAAAGGGCTGAAGGGAGCCTGGGGAGATTACCCTTTCCAGGGATGGGCCATGCAGGGCTCACTAAGCTTCAGCCTATGGAATTGTGCTCAAGGGAAAGCCATATGCAGATTCCCTGCAGATGACATGATTCATTCATTTTTGACTCTTGGGCACCTACTGTGCACCAGGCTCCGTGGTCAGTGCTGGAGGTACCATCGTGAACAGGACAGGTAGTGGCCTCTTCTGTACTGGATCCTAAGGGAGATGGGCTCAGATGCAGTGGAAGTACTGAGGAGCACTGAATGCCAATGGAAGGATTAAGGGCTTTGCCACAGCAGAAGAGATCTAAGCAGAGGCCCCCAGGTATGAATCAGACATGGGAGGAGCCAGGATGGGAAGGCGGAGAATCCCTGATGGTTGTACCATGAGTTAGAGGTAGGAGGCTGAGAACACAGGCTGAAAAAGTAACAAGGGGCCACATGATTCAGGAAGGACCTTGTAAGCCTAGCCAGTGGCCTCGAACCCTGTGACATAGGACACATTCGTGACCTCTGTGAGCTCCAATTTCTTTCTTTCTTTTTTTAAAGATTTTACCCATTTATTTGACAGAGAGAGACACAGCGAGAGAGGGAACACAAGCAGGGGGAGTGGGAGAGGGAGAAGCAGGCTTCCCGCAGAGCAGGGAGCCCGATGCGGGGCTCTATCCCAGGACCCTGGGACCATGACCTGAGCCGAAGGCAGACGCTTAAAGACTGAGCCACCCAGGCGCCCCTGTGAGCTCCAATTTCACCTGTAAAATGGGTTTAAATACCTAGCTTTTAAGAGTGTTGTGAGATCTCGAGGGGGTGTACATAGATGCCTTACCCAGTGCTGCTCCGGGAGCTCGGGAGGGTGGGTTAGTAGGGTTGAGGTTAGAGACTGCCAAGGAGGTCACTGGAATAGATCGGTGTGGGCCGGCTTTGGCAACACCGAGGGCTCATCAGCAGGACTGGGTCATGAAGCCGTAGGTACAGTGAGGAGTTTTATTTGTCTCCCAAACTTGCGGCAGGAATATCTTATGGATTGGAGTAGAGGCAGGAGTGTGGTGAACTATTGACTGGGTTTCCATTTGGGAGTGAGTCGGAGCAGCCTGGGGGCCTCTCAGAGAGGGGGTTGTTGGGCCTTACGGGCTGCGGGCACGGTGCCCTGTGGTGTGGGTGAGGTGGCCTGAGGGGCTGTGGCCGGCGGAGATAAGAAGAGCAAGGTCTGAGGCTGAGGGAAAGAAGCAGCCTGAAAAGGAGCCCAAAACCAGCTGTTTGAAATGCACCGGAGCAGCCAAGTAAGAGGCCTAGGGCTGGAAAGGGCTCCCGGGATGGGCAGGTCCTTGGTGAGCAGGAGGGGCAGCTTTAGCTGGATGGCAAGTGGTGGGGGCTGACTAGCCCACGGGGAGTGGAGGTGATGTGGCTTGGGGCTGGAAAGGCAGGGGCTTTGCCTAAGATACCAATGGAAGGATGAGCCCTAGAAGCACAGACTCACGGGAATAGGGCTTAGCATTAGCCACCCCCCACCCCCTTGGGGGACAGGGAATGGCGTGCTGACAGACTGGCGAGGTAGACACATTTTGCTTGGTTGTATGTGTTGTGTTATCACTTTTGTCATCCCTGGATACTTGACAAGCCATTTGAACAGAGTTACAACCTCCAGGATTACGTGAATTTTTTTAAGTCTTTTAAGTGGTTCCAGTTCTAATTTGAAACTTGCTCGTTTGGTAGAAATGTGGAGTGATTCCTGTGAAACAAAAAAAACACAGGTTACGAACATTTTAGTTCTGGGTTGGTGGCTATATGGGTATAACCAGCACCTTCATCTTCCGAGCGTCTTAGGACAACAGTTGTCCATGCATTCAAGAATAATAGTCCGAGTACCATTTAATGAGGAGAGAAGATCTTTTTGGATGGAGTTTGCCAAACTGCTTGTTTGGAGAAGAGCGCTTTTCTTTCCTAGTTGGGTTTTTAAACGTGCCTTTTCACAACCATTTGTGATCGAGTGGATTCTGAGGCAAGCCGTGAGGCCTCTAGCGTGGTGGGCTCAAGGAAGTACATTTAGTCTTTGCCCTTCCAGGTGGTGCCTCTAGATTAGCCAGGGTGTGCAGCTGGCCTGGTTTAAGGGAGAGCCAGCAGACCCAGGGGTAACGGGTGGCTGCTGGTCTACCACACCATCTGCGATCTGCTTAGGTCCCAGTGAAAGGCGTGGGTATAGGAGAAAGGGAAAGCTTTTAAGTTAAGGAAATTCATAGGTTTCACAGGGAGTGGTCCATGTTTTACATTGAACCTGAGCTTATGGTTTCACTTCCTATGTCTCGCTCCTGTAAATATCTACAGGTCCCATAACCAAGAGAGCCTGGCAACCAACAGTTTAGACACTAGGTTCAGTTGATTTTGCTTCTGTGAAGATAAGGAGATGGCCAATAACTTTTAGCCTCAGGACAGAGAGGGAGGTATAGTTGGCAGCCTAATTCACAGATGGACATAGACATGCTGCTCAGTAGGATCCTCCTTGCTCATTCTCAGTCCTAAGGCCAGAGAGATCCCCTCCAGCTGGGTATTATGTTCTCCGCAGGGCATTCCAGCGCTGTTAATTCCTGGGTTCACTTTTCCCTTCTCTGAAGTGGGAAGATAATACAGGGCACCAACAGGTGGTTTCCTAAGCCACCCTTACAGAGGAAATGACTGGTCTCGGTGTGTAGAAAGCTGAGGCCCACTGACTCAGTGTTCTCTTGCCCTGAAGTTGCATCCGGTGATCAAGGCTTTCCTGTGTGGCTCCATCAGTGGGACCTGCTCCACCCTCCTTTTCCAACCCCTGGATCTCCTCAAAACGCGTCTGCAGACTCTTCAGCCCTCAGCCCATGGGTAAGGCCAACTGCCCCCCATTTCTTTGAGGAACCGGTTTCAACAACTTCTCTCAGACACAGCAGCATCTCAGCTGTGTTAAGTTAACTGCTGTTCTGTTGGATGCTTCAAGAGAAACACGGGCCATGCCTGACTTCTTCGACATTTCCTGTTAATGATTCTCTGGGGGCACCTTCCTGGGATCTGCCCTGATGACATTTGCATTTTATTGTGCTAGCCTGTAATGTCATACAGTGCTGTCTGGTACGAGTAGCGTGGGTGATTTTCTGGAAGTAACGTGTGTATTGAGTGTCTCTTTTATGCCCCACAATGGGCTTAGCACTGTGAAGTCATCCCATTGCTTGCGGTGTGAATCAACAGATAAAACATGTATGTGCCAAATCATGAACATATGGGAACTCAGAGTTATTCCAAGATGTGTTGTAGAGATTCTTTTTTTTATTAAAGATTTTATTTATTTATTTATTTGAGAGAGAGAGCACATGAGAGGGGGGAGGGTCAGAGGGAGAAGCAGACTCCCGGCTGAGCAGGGAGCCCGATGCGGAACTCGATCCCAGGACTCCAGGATCATGACCTGAGCTGAAGGCAGTTGCTTAGCCAACTGAGCCACCCAGGCGCCCCTGTTGTAGAGATTCTTGAGTGCTCTTAGGGAAGAAGTCATACAAAGAAGTCTTTGGATGGGAAGTTCTTTTATGAGGATGGGGTCTAAGTGATTTTTTTTTTCTTTCTTCCCTGCCTCCATTTTGTCTGCTTTCAGATCCGGACGCATTGGGATGCTCGCTCTGCTCTTGAAGGTGGTTCGCACGGAGAGTATTCTGGGCCTTTGGAAAGGGATGTCCCCTGTAAGCTGCCTTTTGGGTCTTCTCCTGCACCCTCTGCTGTCATAGCTAGCCCTTTCTCACGCACCTCACATATCCCCTCTTGTAAGGATAGGTGAGCGCTGGAAGCGGTGGGAGGACTTACATGGTCTTCTCCCCGTCTCATGCTACCGCTCGCTCCTATTAGAGGGCTCGGGGAAATAGCTTTATGCCCTAGATGCAGCTTGTTGGAGCAGTAGCAAGTCTAGAGCAGATGCAGCTGGTGCCCCCAGCTGCCGGCGTATCCTTGCACTTGCCCTCCGATGCAAGCAGGCCACACCTGAGGTTCTTCACCTGCAGGCTTTTTCTGGCCCTAGGAACTCAATTTGCTGGGAGCGCTCGGGCATGAATCCTTACCCCAGCTAAGTGGAAGATGACAGTTGATGTTTCAGAACCTCACTCACCCTCCTCAGCTGGAGGTCAACTCTGAGGTGTGCCCTATACTGATTCCCAGAGTTCCCCCCAAAGGGATTCCGTTGTCCAGGGCAGTAATGAGTTAGGTAGCCTGCCCTTCGTGGGCTGCCTTCTCTCGTCACTTCCCCATTCTCTTATTGGCGTTCCCTCCACACCTTCAATCAGCTACTTGGATGCAAATCTCTGTCTTTTGGGAAGCTAAGACAGTGTCTTACAGTGTCGGTCTGGGATTTCTTTCCTCCCTCTGACTTGTTCTGCAGTCTATTGTGAGGTGTGTCCCTGGCATTGGCATCTACTTCGGCACTCTCTACTCCTTGAAGCAGTACTTCCTGCGAGGCCACCCCCCCACGGCCCTGGAGTCGGTCATCCTGGGAGTGGGCTCTCGCTCGGTTGCAGGGGTCTGCATGTCACCCATCACTGTGATCAAGACACGTTACGAGGTGAGTCCGACTGCTTTCGGCCTTCAGGGTGGGTAAACAGAGGCACTGGGCTTTTGTCAAGTGGCCACCGATGTCAACTCCGGATTTAGAATCCAAAATAGAGGCCGCTGTGGTCAGAGAACGCGAGCCACATGGGAACCAGAGCCCCTGGTGCCTGGTAATGCCACGTACCCCGAAGTCAGGTGGGTTCGTTGCTCAAACCCAGGGCCGCCGCGCCAGCCACTGGTTCTGTGCTTCTTTGCAGAGCGGGAGGTACGGCTATGAGAGCATCTATGCAGCCCTGAGGAGCATCTATCGCAGTGAGGGGCGCCGGGGACTCTTCAGCGGCCTGACGGCAACACTCCTTCGTGACGCACCCTTTTCTGGAATCTACCTGATGTTCTACAACCAGACCAAAAGCATCATGACCCATGGTATGGATGAAAGAAGGTGTGGTGGGGAAGAGCTGTCTCCAAGACCTCATATCCTCACCACTTTCTCTGTGATCGGAGCCTGTTTGTTGATCTTAGCAGAGCTTTAGGAATGGAACCATGTCGGCCTCGCGTCAAGCATCGGGCCGGGTGCTAGGACGCAGTGGTGGGCGTGACAGACTTGGCCCCTGCCCGTTGGAGTATATAGTCTAAATTTGCCTCTAGTAAATTTAGTAGTTTGGTAGTACTGTAATTCTTGGGTGGGGTGGGGGAGGTATAAAGCATGTTTTGCAATAAAACCTCGCAGATGTGCCTGATTCTTTAGATTGCTGGGTCCCGCCCTGGGGCCTCCTAAATCGGAAACTTTGGGGGAAGACCTGGGAGTCTGTGTTTCTCAAGAAGCACTTGATCTGATTCTTATCAGACAAGTTTGTTGAGGTTAGGGAGGTTAGCACCTCCCCTTGCCATGTTCCCAGTTAAAATGGTTTTGAGCCCTCTATTTGGGTGGAGAGAAGGTGCCGGACCTCAGGCATTCTGGCAGACCCATGCTGCCAGGAAGCTCAAGTTGGTCATGACAGGGGCACAATCAGTGGGCTGTGAACATCTACCCAAGCAGAGCCAGGTTCCGATAGAAACACATCCTGTGGAACGAACCTGCATTCAATAAGGTGTCTCTGGAGAATTTGAGCAAGGAAATGCAACCAAGGTCGTGTAAGTGGAAAACCGGCATGCCCCCATCATGACAATGGTAATCAAGTAGAGTTGGGGTGCTTTAGGAGTTTGCTGCTCCACCACAGGCACCAGGAGGCATGACACTGCAGGTCACAGCCTTATTTTGCCACAGAAAGTTAGGGCAATGGGGGAGCTCAGTGTACATTTTTGACCTCTCTTTATGTGTAATTGTTTATTGCAGTCCATTTAACGGTAAGTTGCAGGAGTGATGCCCCTTTACCCTTAGATACCTCCATGTGTGTTTCCTAAGAACAAAGATATTCTCTTAGAACCATCTCCTCAAAATTAGGAAATTTAACATAGATACTGTTCTTTAGTCTCCAGTGCCTATATCGGGAAGCTCGTGACATTGGTTTGACTATTGTGGGCGATGTTTAACTTTTTATCACTTGGACAAGATGGTGTCTCCAGTGAAAACTCTTTTGTAGTTGGGAAACACCTGGGGTGGGGGGGAATACTTTGAATCTGTATAAATCTATATAAAACATCCTGTTCCTTTCACCCCAGTGTTTGAGCCTCAGTTAGTGATTCTTTCCCAAATCAATTATGATGGTGATGGTTGTAAAAAAAGGCAGATTTTAACTTATGACTCCCCTCCACATTTAGTTATACCTTTAAATGTTTACTTCTTAACCCTGTTTGAATCTAGACCCTTCTGACTTTGCGGAAGAATTACTGGGCAACTTGGTATTGATATTTATGTGATGAATGTGAGATTCGTTTGTCACTGAATGTTGCCTTTGTCCTGTTTCAGACCAGTTGGATGCAGTCCTTATTCCTGCTGTAAATTTCAGCTGTGGGATCTTTGCTGGCATTCTGGCCTCCCTGGTGACTCAGCCTGCCGATGTTATCAAAACTCATATGCAGCTCTCTCCAATGAAGTTTCGGTGGATTGGCCAGGCAGTGACACTCATTTTCAAAGTAAGGCTATGGAGTAAATATTGCTTCTTATTGTGGTTAAGGCTCTCTCGCACTCTTTCTTTAGAATGTTAGCGCATGTCCTTTACACATTAGAATCAGCTGGGGAGCTTTAAAAAGTCCCCACCCCCAGGTCACAACCTGGGCTGCTTCTACCTGAATCTCTGAAGGTGGGGTGAAGCCAGATCAGTAGCTAAGTTCCCCTGCGATTCCAAAGTGTTGCCAAGGTTGAGGATCACTGTTAAAAACCTATGGTTGGCCGTGGGTTGTTTTTGTTTTTTTGTTTTTTGGGGGGTTTTTTGGTGGTGGGTGGGGGGAACTGACTACATTAGGATAACCTGTGATAACTAGTTAAACTTGGCAGATGGCTGGACTCCACCCCAGACCTATCAGGTCAGGCAATCTGGGAGGGCCTAGTCAGCTGATGACCAAGGACCTAGGAGGAACTCAAGTCAGAAAAAAATCACACACAAATTATTTGTCTCTAGAAATTTGCTCTAATGCAAATAGACAAAAGGTATTATTAAAGATAAAAAGTACAGGAGACATAAAGTACACTTAAGCACCATTTAAAAGCCACTGAGTTGGTCCTTTGGAAGCATGCACTGTTATCACATACCAGATATTCTTGTTCAAGCTAAGTTTGTCCCTACATTTTTATATTTTTCTGTACGTCTCAGTTTTTCTACGTAGCAGAGGAAACAATGTGAGCATACGCATCGTGTATCTGTCTCGCCCTAGATATAAGCAAATATTTTTGAATCTGATCATATTTCTCACCCTGCTTGGGTTGCCTGCCTTCTTATTCTCTATACCTAAAAGCCTAAACTTTGAAAATAATATTCTTCAGTATGTATGAAAATGGCAGGAATGATAACGATAGGAATGAATAAATCAGTCCAGATTATGAAGGAGGAGTTAGAGGTGTTTTGTCTTTAATGCTTATGTAGGATGACAAGAGCATACAATGAATTATGCAAACTATGCAAAGATGTTTCCTCCAGGCAGACAAATCGCCAAAAAGGCACCTTTTCCTCCAGCCTGGAGCCAGGGCCCAGGGCTTGGCATGCAGACTGCGGCCTGGATCTCGGCTGCCAGTTGGGGCTTGGTGCTTATGGGAGCTGCACAAGCTATCCAGCTGTATATGGCCACCCTGTAGAAAGATTTTCAGCTGAGAAATAAATTCTCCTGGATAAAGCAAGCCTAAAAAGATAAAGTTTAGCAAAAAATGATGCAAAAAATGATTTTTTTTTTTTTTTTTTTAGTTCATCGTCTCCTTGGATCCATTATTCATAGTTTTGGTATTATCTATAAAAATCCAAAACCTGAGGCTCACAAATGGGGTAACAGAGACCCTCAGTCTCACACTAGGTGTGTTCATTGTTTTGCTACTCTGCTTCCAGACTGTTCACATCCGTTTTCCTCGTAGGATTATGGGCTGCGTGGCTTCTTCCAAGGCGGCGTCCCCCGGGCCCTCCGCAGAGCTCTGATGGCAGCCATGGCATGGACCGTGTATGAAGAAATGATGGCCCAGATGGGCCTGAAGTCCTGACCGAGGGGGACTGGGAAAAGACGGGCTCCGTTGCCCTGTTGACCTCCCTGGCTCTTGCCAAGGGCTGCTTTGTCTCACTGTCCTGGAGTTAAGATGAAAGCCAGGCAGATGTGTCCCCTTCCATTACCCAGTTGGAATAGAGAATAGATGGGCCTGACTCAAGCCTTCAGAATCTCCCCAAAGAGGAGTTACTGATGCCTACAGCACACGGGGAGTTAGAAGAAGGGCTTGCACATCCTGCCAGACTACTTGAAAAGGCATTTCTGGAAAGAGGTCTGTCAGGTGCTTCCGCCACCCACCGACGCTAGGCTGCCTGTTTGGATCTGTTCTTGGGCAAGGCATCGCACAGCCAGAGTTGCTGTGGCTGAAGAGCTCCATCGGCGGAGGCCGGGTCCACGGAGAGAGGGGTTCTTGTCACCAGGCTGTAGTCTGTGTCTGGGATGCTGGTAGGATGAGGAAGAAAAGATGTCATTACTTAATTGGCTACTAATCCCCTTCTCAGAGGCCCTGAAGAAGTGGGGAGAGTGGCTTCTTAGCCTGTAAGTGTCCAATTAACTAATTTTGGTTTTGGCCTCTGCACTGTTTCAATTCCAAATTGTTCTGGCATTTTCCTGTAGCTAAAGTTCGCATAAATAAAAGTGAAGCACTTTATCATTGAAAACTGGAAAACCTAAATAGTGTCCTTCCTGTGTTCTAAAATAACCCAGTCGTCTAAGGTGGCTGGTTCTTGACCCATATAGGTCCTAAAATCTAAACGTTTTTTTAAACAGCTTTATTTTACACATTGTATAATTCACACATTTCAAATAAGCCATTTAATGATTTTTAGTAACTTTACTGAGTGGTGCAACCATCACTATGAATCCGTTTTAGAACACATTCATCCCCCAAGAAGAGCTTGGATTTACAATTAATCCTCATTCTGAGCCCCTGCCCTCGCCACCATTGATCTGCTTTCTGTCTATAATTTGCCTTTACTGTACACTTCATATAAATAAGTCATAGAGTTTGTAGCCTCTTGCATCTGGCTTCTTTCACTTAACATAATGTTTTTGAGGTTTCTCCACGTGGCATGTTCAACACTGTCCTTTTTTTGTTTGTTTATGGCCAAATAATACTGTATGCCCATATAAGATTTTATTTATCCATTCATCAGTTGATGATTATATTATTTGAATGGTTTCCACTCTGGGGCTCTTAGAGTAATGCCACTATGAACATTCATGTACAGGTGTTTGTGTGGACCTATGTTTTCATTTCTCTTGCGTAAATAGATGCCCAGGAGTGGAACTGCTGGATCATGTGATAACTGTTGAACCATTTGAGAAACTACCAGACTGTGTACCATTGTACATTCCCACCACAGTGCAGAAAGGTTTGGGTTTCCCCACATCCTCCTCAACACTTGTTATTGTTTTGTTTATTATAGCCACACTCGGGGGTTCCCAGGTGTTTCTATCAACTTTCAAACTTAGGAAAGAGCCATTATATTATCCAAACTGCAGGAAGGGGAATTTTGGTCTCCTGGTTAAGAATATGGGCTGTGATCTAGGTGATTCTAGATGGAAAGCCTGGTTCTCTACTTTTTTTAGACACACTTGCAATTGTTCCTGGAAAGTGGGGATAGTAATGGTGAGGGTGAAAGGAGCAGATGTTTCTGGCACCCTAGGTTAGTCTAGTGCTGCCACAACAAATTACCACAAATTGGGTAGCTTCTAGCAGAAATGTATTCTCAGTTCTGGAGCCTATGAGTCTGAAATCAGTGTCAGCAGGGATGTATGTTCTCTGAAGGCTCTAGGGGAGGATAGCTCTGGTCTCTCCAGGCTTCTGGTGGTTGCTGGCAATTCTTGGCATTCATCACTCCAGTCTGCCTCAGCCTCCACAAAGCCTCCTGTGCATCTGTCTCTGTGTCCCAATTTCAAGGACACCGGTAGTTGGATTAGGGCCCACCCTCCTCTAGAATGACCTCAATCTGATTACATCTGCAGAGACCCTATTTCCAAATAAGGTTACGTTCTTAGGAACTAGGGTGGGGGTTATTAGGAACTAGGATGGGGGTTAGGACTCCCAGCATATTCTTTGGAAGGCTGGTCACCATGGATGTAGTGGCTGCCTCCCAAGAACTTTCCTCTTAGGCCAGGAGAGCCTAATGCCAGTGGGGGCCCTCCCAGGGGCCCTTGGCAGGGGAGGGGCAGAGATGAGGCCCAGAGGTCTAGGCTTCAATTTGCTCACCTTATACTTGGCTGGTGAATTTCAGTCACAAGAGTCACCTTCTAAGCTCATTATGATGTGGTTTTGGAATACAGGTGAGGTTCGGTGGGGTGGGGTCGGGAGCTGACGACCAAGAGAGACATCTTTGGTGGTTTATTAAAGCACAGGGATAGGACCTGTGGGCAGAAAGAGCTGCTGCACTGGAATATGAGGGGTGGCTGATTATATACTTTGGGGTTGGGGGAGGTAAGGAAAAAGGTTTTCAAAAGGATTTTTATACGTTAAAGTAGACTCGGAGGCCTTGCCATTGTCAAGTTAAGGTTGTTTTTCCTTCTACCCTGGCATTAACATTAAGATAGTTGGGAACTCCCTGGAGGAACTTTATACTCTGCCCACTTCAAGTATCTGTCAATGGACTGCAGGTTATAAGGACATTTAATTGTACCTACATTTTCTACTGGAGGATAGGTTATTGATAGAAATGCTTTGTTCTTATAAAATGCTAAGACATTTGTAAACTCAGGGACACTCATGTCTTGCAGGATTGTGATCTCTATAAATTGTTTTTCCTTTCCTTAGTTTTAGGGCAGCCAGGAGTGCCTGAGGAATGTCATGTAAATTCCATCTGGGGGGGGGGTTGTGGGGTGTCAGCTTCTGCTTTGTCCTCAGCTTGCCTTCTGTTCCATCAATTAGAATGTTCTTTTGGGGCAAAAAAAAAAAATCGTAAGATTTGGAGAAACAGTCTAATTTCCTCTACACACGGAGTAAAACTGGAGTTTGCCCTTTTTAACCCTGATTCCAAAGCCAAGTGGCCCTGGGTATCTCCATATCCCAGGCCCCAAGAATTTTTTTTCCTCTTTTGCAGTCTGTCACAGCTATTAAAGTTTGTGAGTTTCAGCTGGCTGGAAACAGTGCCCAGTGCTTTTTTTTTTTTAAAGATTTTATTTATTTATTTGATAGAGTGAGAGAGCACAAGCAGGGGGAACAGTAGAGGGAGAGGGAGAAGCAGGTTCCCCGCCAAGCAGGGAGCCCGATGCGGGGCTAGATCCCAGGACCCTGGGATCATGACCTGAGCCGAAGGCAGACGCTTAACCATCTGAGCCACCCAGGTGCCTGCCCAGTGCCTTTTAAAATTGATTTGTTCTTGGCCGCCTCAGACTTAAAGCAAATTATTTAGAGGCAGAGCTTTGTGGAAGGAAACAATCATCTGGCCACTACAGATAAGGCCTGGTAAGGCATTCGCTAAAAAAATACAGAAGCAAAGCTTTCAAGCTGTTGTTATATTCAGTTTCCAAAAATATATTACAAAATATTTCAGTCACAAAGAGTAGAGCAAATGGTACATTGGCCCTTCATTCTCATTACTGAGATGAAATGATTATCAGAATTTTGCTACCCTCGTCTCTCTACTCTCCCCTTTATGAAGTCTTTAAAAAATCAGATTCCAGACATCACACCATTTCACCCTTCCATAGTTCATCTCTAAAAATTTGCATCTCTAAAAATAACATTTCTTACATAACTACAATGTTATTATCCCACCTGGAAAACGTTAACAAATTTGTTGCATATAATCCAATACCCAGCCCGTATTCACATTTCCAATTGTCTCAAAATAGATTTTTTAAGGGTACCTGGCTGGCTCAGTCCGTCAAGCAAACCCCCTAGATCTCAGGGTTGGAGCCCCACGTTCAGTGGAGATGATGTGGGATACAAAGGCAGAAGGAACTGTAGATAAGATTAAGTGTCCTTATAACCTGCAGCCCATTGACAAATACTTGAGGCAGGCAGAGTATAAAGTTCCTCCAGGAAGCTCCCACCCCTTATGTTAATGCCTTGCTAGAGGGAAAAACCACCTTAGTTTGACAATAGCAACGCCTCAGGTTTCCAGCGATTCTTCTTTAGCATATGAAAATCCTTTTGGAACTTCCCTTCCCTTTATTCCCCCCAAGCGCAAAGTATGTAATCCGTTGCTCCTCACAATCCTGGGGCAGCAGCGGCAGTGGTATTTTGTGCCCGTGAGTCCATCCTCATGCTTTAATAAAATCACCTTTTTGCACCAAAGACGTCTCAAAAAGTCTTTCTTGGTCCTTGACTCCGGACCTCACCAACATTGCGAAACTACATTATAGAGATTACTTAAAAATAAAATCTTAGGGGTGGCTCAGTTGTTTAAGCCTCTGACTCTTGGTTTGGGGTCAGGTCCTGATCTTGGGGCTCTCAGGTGGAGCCACCCTAGGCTCCTGCTCAGCGGGGAGTCTGCTTGACAATTCTCTCCCTCTGCCCCAACCCCCACATGTGTGTGCGGGCTCTCTGTCTCTCAAATAAATATTTTTTAAAAATGAAATCTTAAAAAGAAAAGTGTTTTTTACAGTTGGCTTATTAGAATCAAGATGCAAACAAGGTCCTGAGTTTCCTTCACCAGATCTCCCACAGGGTAAGTAATTTTGAGGTGAACCACAATTAGAGTGAGTTCCTGAGGGCCTCACCAAATCAGAGAACCTAACAGCAGTGACAGTAATGGGCAGTTGCCAAGCTGAGGTCTGCTCCCCAAAGCAATGTCCCTTCCATGCCCCACAGGCTGAACAGTAGGCATTTCCAACTTCTTGCTGACTTCACATTCTCAACTTTTTCACCACTCCGTCTCCAAAAAAAGCTGGCTGAATGCAATAGTCTCTAGGTGTTATTTCAGCGTCCAAGGTCTTCCCAGTGGTTCTTCCAAGTGGGATCCAGTGGGTTAGGTAGCTAATAAACACTCTGAATCTAAGATCAGTAGTTCTTAAAGCAGGCTACACATTGGAATCACCTGAAGAGCTTTAAAAACTGATGTCTGGGTCTGCCACCCAGAAATTCGATTGTAATCAAGCTAGGTTGTGGCCTGGGCACGAGGGGTTTTAAGTTACCCAGGTGACCCTAACGCGCAGCCGTTGCACAGAACCACCGAGGAGCCCTGCAGGGCAGGGTTCCCACTTGGCTCTCCTTAACCTGCTCCAAGGGTTAAGTCGGAGCTGGCGGGGCGGGGGCGGGGCTTCGGGGCAGGGGCGGGGCCGAAGAGGAAACAGGGCGGGAGAGTCCCGGTCACTGCGGCCAGCACACTCGGCTGTTGCAGAAACGAGCGGAAACGCCTCCGTTTTACAAAACAAAGCGGAGAAGCGGGAGGCGTGCGCGGTCCGCGGGGCAGGGGCCTCGGCGGTGGGTCCCTCCAGTCCGGGCGCTTCGGCATCTTTGGGTGGAGATGGAGAGAGGCCTTGAGAGCTGCCGGCGCTCGGAGTCCAACGGCCTCTGGGCACCTCGGATCACGGCGGTGGAGGAGCTGCAGAGCCGCGTGCAGGAGACCCTGGACCTGCTGTCCCCGCAGGAGCTGAGCAACTTCCGCATCTTCCTCAAGTCGGTGGACGAGGAGCCGCGCGTGACCCCCTTGCGACTGGAGCTGGAGGGCAAGAGCACGAAAAGGCTGGCCCGTCTCCTGGTCCAGCACTACTGCGAGCCCGCCGCTGCGTCGCGCGTCCTCACCAAGGTGCTGCAGCAGCTACGCCGCGTCGACCTGCTCCAGCGCTGGCAGGACGCCACCGCCGCCGAGGACCGGGGTGAGCTGGGGGCTGCCAGCTCCCCGGGCTGGGGGCGGGGCCTGGTGAGCCGGGGAGCCGCGGGGCCTGGGGCTGGGCGGGTGGGCCGGGCCGGTGTAAGCGCGGGGTTTGGCCGCGGCGCCCGAGGGTTCCGGGCTCGGCTTGGGGGCGGGGCACCCGGTTTGACTGGGGGTGCGGAGGCTAGCGGAGCGAGGAGCGGGCGGGCTTCCTGGGACCCAGTGACGCGCGGCGGGAAGTGGGAGCCTGGGGGGGAGGTGGTCCCGAGAGTCGCTGTTTCCGAGCGCGGAATCCGAATGAGCCGTCGAAGAGCAGCGATCAGGATCTACCAGCACATTTTGGGATCAGATCGACTCAGCAGGCCTGAGATGCTTTGTTAACATGTACCTTCAAGGGATGACGATGTGGGAGGTTTCTAAATGATGCAGTGAGAAGCACAGTATTGGAATTCCCGCTGTCGCATCTCCAGGGAATGTATTTACGGGGGCGGAGGGGGGAGGGCCCCTCTTCTTGCACACCATGAGACTATTTGCCATTAATCTATGATCAAGAAATGCAGTATGTAACAGGTTAAGGGAGGTTGGGGCTCCCCCCCTCCAGATTTAAGAAACGTATGTGCACCATGATATGTGTGTGAGAGAGACAGAAAGCAGCACTTAAATGAGAACCATCGAAGTAGACACTAAAATATACTGTCCGTGACCTCTGCCATTAGTATGCTTACGATCTGATCTGATTGAGCTTTGAGGTGTGTTACGGTTGCTGATGTTGTTTAGATTTGTAATGAACGGATCACAACGGTAATGGCCCAACGAACATGGCGTGTAGGCAGAATACCCGCTCAGTGGAAACGACTCTCCCTGCTTGGCGTCGCCTGTACAGCATTTGTGTTGTCCCTCCCAGCTTCGTTGTTCAGGTATCACATGAACACCTCTTTAGGTGTTCTCACCTCTTGAGACTTTGAGTCTCTTACTGTTGGTAAAGTGGTTTTTTTTTCCAGAATCATCCAAACTACACAATATTATGGCTGTACCCTGTCGGCACCCAGTAAATATTTGAATTAAATGCTAAGAGATTATGTTAAATTAAAAAAAATACCTAATTCCTTTACTTTATCTGTCCCTTTATTGATGTCTTGATCGCCTCTCCAGGAAGTACATGTAAAGTAATGTCAATCAATTACACCTTGTCCTTTTTATCCCCCGCCTGGCTCTTTCTGCCCTTGTACCTAACTGCGGTCTAGGGAGGTCTGTTTTAAGTTTCTAGCCTTGTAGGAGTTTGAAAGAGGGTGTGTTCATAATCCAGGGAACCTGTTCTAAAATGAGGTTGAAGCCTACAGGACCTGAAAACATAAGGCAACAGAATTCTCTGGGAGGAGCTTCCTGTTAACAGTAATGACAGTGGATTGATTGAAAAGAAAAAAATGGGGAAAAAATAATGCAATAATGCTCTTTTTTTGTTTTATTCTCTTTTCATGAAAATTCATTCAGGGATTCCAAGAAAGATTCTAAAAAGAAGCTATGATTGTGTGGATGGCGAACTGGTAAATATTTTTGCTCTTACTCCAGCACTACACACTGGTGAGGAACAATGGTATTTAGCCACTTTAGCTGACATTGGAACATTTTTTGTGCTGCTGTCTTGTTAGTTAAAGGAAACTGTCTGGTTGTCTCAAGTGGTCAGATCTCACTGCTTTCTGTTATGATTGTGAAAGATAAACATGAGCCATTTAAAACCGCTGTGCCTGCATTAACCAAATAGGTAGGCACTGCTGTTATTTCTATTTTATAAATCAAGAAAAATGAGGCACTGGAGGTTCAAGGATGACAGGCTGTGTGGCCTTGGACGGCTATATAAATTGCTGGTTGTAGGACTTTTTTTTTTTTTTTTTTAAGTTTTATGATGGAAATTTTCAATAAATACTAAAATAGAATAGAAAAACAAATCTCTCAAACTCCAGTCCAATGTACTTATGACCCTGCTTCAGCAAATTAGTAACATAGGGCCAATCTTGTTTTGTCTGCTTCCCGGCCCAATTATTTTAAAGCAAATCCAGATAACCTATCACGTTCATCTACAGATACGTTAGTATGAATCTCTAAATCTTTAGTACGAGAAAGAGGTTGTTCAAAACATAACCACAATGCCATTATTCTGCCTAAAAACAACTTCCTTAGTGTGTGCAAAGATGTGGCTGGGATTCAGATTTCATTGACTGGGTCCTATGTCTTTTGCAGGTGGTTTGTTTGAATCAGGATGCTGACTCATACAAGGTCAACACAGTTACAGTCGATTGCTTTGTGTCCTAAAGCTCTGAACTTAGGATACTTCTCCCTTCTTTAACCTTTTTTCTTATTGTTTAATTATTGAAGAAACCAGGTTATCTGTAGCATGTCCCATATTCTGGATTTTGATGACTGCAGCCCTGTGTGGTCATTTAACTCTGTTCCTCCGTCTGCCATGCTTCCTTAAACTGATAGTGATAGCTATACATGGGAATTTAAAACTGAGATTGGCCTATTAGTCCTGGTGTAAGGAAGATATTTGAAAGAAGTATAAATCCAGTCATGCCCCCCCCACCCTCCTTCCATAACTAATAAGAGAGACAATCACTGTTGCAGCCCTCTTCCAAGCTGGGAAACCTCACCATTGATCCCAGAAGAAACTCATTATTTCAGATCGATGACATATTTGGATTTCTGAGTTTGGTTTGGTTTGCTTTAAATATTACTGGCTTTCCTGGAAAATAGGACTGTTATGACCTGAGGGGCAAGCGGAAGGCTTTTATCATGTGCGTGGAGAAGAACAGACCAGGGGCTCAGCGGGACATCCATCTAATGGAGGAGTGGCTTGGCCAGTGCCAGTTTGAGCATACACAATGCATCGATCCTAACAAAATGGTATAATTTTCTTTTTTTTTAAATTGGGTTTTGGAGGGGCACCTGGGTGGCTTAGTCGGTTAAGCGTCTGACTCTTGGTTTTGGCTCAGGGTCCTGGGATCCAGCCCTGCATCCGACTCCATGCTCAGTGGGGAGTCTGCTTTAGGATTTCTCTCCCTCTCTCTCTGCTCCTTCCCCTGCTTGTGCTCCCTCTCTCTCAAATAAATAAATAAATCTTAAAAAAAAAAATAAAAATGAAAATTGGGTTTTAGTACCTGGCAAGAACCAGGACCTGCTGAACAATCCCATGCATGTCCTGATAAAATTCTTGATGCTTTTGTAATCTTAAGTGTGTGATACCCTACCTCCCCTTCCAGTCAAGCAGGGACCTCTTGGGCTCCAGTCTTGGCTAGGGCTATGCAGTTGAAGAGGGAAGGGGACCCAAGAAGGTGTTCTAAGCAAGATGGGCAAGGAGGCCCAAGGACAAGGCGTGAGTCTGGAGTAGGCAAGTTCCAGAGACTTTGGGAGCAGGAAAGACCAAGGAAACCCCTTTGAGAGGTCAGCAGGAGGCAGGCCAGAGGCATTGCAGCACTGTGAGTCCTTGTGGGATTCACTTGGAACCTGGAAGAGGTGTAGAGAGGGAGCTGATAGCCCTGGGCAGACCTGCATTGTGACCTAACTAGTTGGTACTGAAAAAATAAGGTGGAAGAACAGTGGTGGGAACTCAATTTGACCTCTCTGACTCTACCTGAGTCATGACCTAGACCTACCCTTTTTTAGGGATAGTAACATGGGAAAGCCCTTCCTAGATCCCAGAAGTCCCTGCTAATGAATGTCCAGGAACAGTGCAGCGTGGGGCTGTGGATGCCACATAGACTGCCTGGGCTGGAATCCTGTCTCTTCCTAGTTGTTACCTTAAATCTGGTTCTCACCCGAGGGTGATTTGTCCCCCTCATTTGGCCATGTGTGGAGACATTTCTGGTTGTCACACCTGGAGGGTACTACTGGCCTCTGGTGGGTGCTATCATGCCAAGGGTTTTCTGGCCCCAAATGTCCATAGTGCCATAATTTCAGCAGCCCTGCCTGAAATTGACTACTTTCCTCTCTGGGAAATGGGGTTGATGAGAGTGGCTTATTTTGGAGGGCTGTGGTGATAATGAGCTGCTGTAAAAATGCCCAGAATAGTAGCGGGCTTATAGCAAGTGCCCAGTAAGCTTTGATTTTATTATTATTTCAAAGGTAAAAATAGACTCTTTCACTTTCCCCAAGGATTGTACCAGAATCTCTTACCTATTGCATGGTTTTGAATCAGATGGCAGATACTCTGCCGGTGTTCCTTTCGTTTATTCTCTTAGGGGTCTCCAGTGGCCGCTTTGCCTGCATCCTGGCACGTTTAGTTTATTTGTAAATATTTAGCAGTGTTACTGCAAAAGTATTTCATCGTTCTTAGTTTCATTTTCCAGATTATTAGTTTGGTTAAACATCTTTTGGCCATTGTTTTCCTTCTGTAAATTATCTGTTCTGTTTCCTTAGCCCTTTTTCCTACTGGGTAGTCTTTTTCCTGCTCTTACAGTTATTTTCCTGGACTTTATTCATTTACAAAATGTAGTGCGAATACTTCTCTCTTGTGTCTGTTACTTTTTTGATTTTTTGTTGTTGTTGTCTTCAGTTGTATAGAAGTCTTTTTTAAATATTTTGTGAGTAAACCTGTCAATCTTTTTTGGTGGCTTCTTGATTTTTGTGTCTTGATTAAATCCCATGCCTTACCAACTTAAAAAATGTTTAAATTACTTTTCTGTACTATTTGTATAGTTTAAGGTTTCCTTTCTAACTCTCTGGAATCTTACTTTTGACGTGTGAGGTAAGAGGTCTTACCTTATGTCCAGATGGATAGTCACTTGTCTCAACATTTATTGAATGATGTGTCCTTCCCCCACATATTTGAAACTCCACCTTTATCATGAAATAAAGTCCTATAGATAATTTGATTGGTTTCTGGAATCTAAAATATCCCATTCATATGTTTGTTTATACTTCTGCCAGTACATCACTGTTTCATTCACCGTGATTTTTTTCAGGACATTTTGATGTCTGACAGGACCTGTCCCTCCTTTTTTTTTTCCTTTTTGACTTCTGAATATTCTTGGCACTTCTTGAACATCATCTGTTCTCTGTGAGCTTGAGAATAATCTGGTTAAGTTCCACCGAGATCCTTTGGGAGTTTGATTGCCATGACACTGAATTGAGATTCATTTGGAGTGAATTGACAGATTAATAGTGTTAACAGAGCATGGGCATGTCATGTGTATGTTTCCTCTTCCCTGAAGCTTTCTTTATCCTTTTCTTCATTTAGGTGATGTGTGTTTCTTAGGTTTATTCCTAGGTATTGTCCTTGTTTGGGTGTGACCATGAACGGGACCCCCTTTTCATTATGTGGTTTAAATGATTGTTGCCAGCGCGCCTGGGTGGCTCAGTCGGTTAAGCGTCTGCCTTCGGCTCAGGTCATGATCTCAGGGTCCTGGGATCGAATTCCGCATCAGGCTCCCTGTTCAGTGAGGAGCCTGCTTTTCCCTCTGCTCCTCCTGCTGCTCATGCTCTCTTTCTCTCTCTCTCAAATAAATAAATAAATAAAACCTTTTAAAAATTTTTTTAAAAAAATAAATGACTGTTGCCAGGTAACTGGGGCGGGTGGTGGGTGGTGGGCGTTAGATCTTTGTGAGTTAATCTTGTGTCCCGTCAGCTCTCCAGTTGCTAGTTCCAGTAGTTACTTGGTTGACTGTTTTCTATTTCTAGATAGTCATGGTATCTGTAAGTAATGAATTTTAGCTCTTTGTTTCTCGTATTTAGACTTCATTTAAAAAAAATTTTGTATTTAAATTCAATTTAATTAACATATAGTGTATTACTAGTTTTAGAGATAGAGTTCAGTGATTCATCAGTTGCATATAACACCCAGTGCTCATTACGTCAGATGCCCTCCTTAATGTCCATCACCCGGCTGTTGCATCCTCCCACCAGCCTCCTCTCCAGCAACCCTCAGTTTGTTTCCTAGAGTTAAGAGTCTCTTATGGTTTGCCTCCCTCTCTGTTTTCATTTTATTTTATTTTTCCTTCCCTTCCCCTATGTTCATCTGTTTTGTTTCTTAAATTCCACATATGAGTGAAACCATATGGTATTTGTCTTTCTCTGACTGACTTATTTCACTTAGCATAATACCCTCTAGTTCCATCCACGTCGTTGCAAATGGCAAGATTTCATTCTTTTTGATGGCTGAGTAATGTTGCATTGTATGTATATACCACCAGGGTAGCTCTATTTCTAATTTTTATTTATTTTTTATTTTATTTTGATTTTTTTTTAAAGATTGTATTTATTTATTTGACAGAGAGAACGAGAGAGCACAAGCACGGGACAGTAGAGGGAGAGGGAGAAGCAGGCGCCCCACCAAGCAGGGAACCCGATGCAGGGCCCAATCCCAGGACCCTGGGATCATGACCTGAGCCGAAGGCAGACGCTGAACCATCTGAGCCACCCAGGCGCCCCTCTATTTTTAATTTTTAGAGGAACCTCCATACTGTTCTCCAGAGTGGCTGCCCTGTTTGCATTCCCACCAACAGTGTAGGAGGGTTCCCCTTTCTCTGCATCCTCGCCAACATCTGTCGTTTCCTGAATGGTTAATTTTAGCCATTCTGACAGGTGTGAGGTGGACTTCATTTAACTTTTACTCACTTTATTGAAGTGAGGAACTAGGATCTTGGCTACGAGGGGCATGGGAGCTGTGATAGTGGCCATTCCTGCCTTGCTTCTCTCTCTGGGGGGCTTGATTCTGATGACGTCTCCCCATAGGTTCTGGCAGACCTGTATTATTGGTAGACACTTCCATTCCCTTCCATTTCTAGCTTTTTGAGGGCATTAGTTTTCGAGAATAACAATTTTTTTTGTTAAAATAAGTTAATAATATAAAATTTACATATACTAGCCCCTTGGGGAGCTATAATTCTGTTGTATTTTGTGGTAGAGAATTGGAAATGCCCTAATTCTGTCCAAGAAGAACCAGTGGCACAAGAAGAAATCGTGTGAATTCTGAAAGCAACCGAAAGGGAAGTGACCAGTTAAGGAACTGATATTTATCTCCTAAGCCTGTTTGAGATGTGATTATTGTTGTATTTGTCATGTCCTCCGATTGCGAGGGAAAGGGGCCATCTCTAGCATTTCTGGTTTTTCTTACCTCCAGTTCTTTTGAATACGTTATCCTATTTTACAGGTGTTAATTGAGAAAATAAGATCATTCCGTGATGGACTCAATGAAAGTAAAGATGATGTTGGCTGTTGTCTTGTTACCCTTATGTCCCACGGAGAGAAAGGGTTTATTAAAATGGAAGATGGTGAAAAAGTCAGCCTGGAGGATATTTTTGAAATGTTTAATAATAAAAATTGTCCAGCACTTCAGGAGAAACCAAAGATCTTTATCATCCAGGCCTGCAGAGGAGGTAAGTGAAGACTTCTTTGTAACAGTCATGCTTCTAGGAAATTCTCCTACGGATGAGTGAGGAAAGAAAAAGAAGTTAAAATATTTGTTTCTTTAAAATCAGAGGCCCCTCCGCTGATGTGACTTTAGTTGTGTAGTGTACTAGAGACTTTGGGCTGGGAGGAAGGGATAGAAGGAGAACTAGGCTGAGGAAGGGTCCAAGTCTCTCACGTTATGAGGTGGGCCAGGGAGATGTGTGCAGTTTCCAAGGGCTGTCCCACTGTCCATGGGATGCCAGGCGGCCTGCGGGGCCGACATCCAACTTCTGTAGCTTCTGCAGATATTTCTGTCTCTTGTGGAGATACCAGCTTGTTGGGACTTTGATTGGGGGCTCCTGGTGTCTGTGGTGTATCACTATAGTTTGTATTTTTGTTCTTCAACAAACAGAGAGAAGAGACACCGGTGTTGAGACAGACGATGAACCCATGGAGTCTGACGACATATCCGAGAGGAGGAGGCTGCCCACCTTCAGTGATTATTTCATCATCTATCCCACCCAGGCAGGTGAGACATGAGGGTAGATGACAGTACACACACTTTCTTCCAGAAGGTTTGGGTTATTTGTACCTTTTTTTTTTTTTTAATTTTTTTAATTATCGGTGCTTTACAAATTGACATGTATAAGGAGATTTTTCATTAACCCATCCATCTCTCTTTACAAATGTTCCCACTTTTAGAGATGGCAGGTTGGCATCTTACTGTTCATTTCTTCCGGGAAGGCACGAACCTCTGAGCAAAGTATCACATGGTAAATAAGATCACTGGCTCTCCTATGAAAAAGATGTTGGCCCAAAACCTAGTTCCTCCACTTGCTATATTGGAGAATTTCAATATTTTTTAATCTCTAGATATATCAGTTTCTTCATGTAAAACGGGAATGATGGAATTTACTTATGTCATTGAGATGTTACATAAATTGAATAATATAACCACAGATGTGCTTATCATAATAACTGGCATAATCCAAAAAAAGAAATTAGCTACTATTATTACTAATACATTATGTTAATAATATTATCATCATTACTTCATTACTAATACTGTTATTAATTTATAAGGTAAGGTCCAAAAGAATCTTGTGTGTAAAGAGCCACCCCTTCACTTGATTCACTTGTAGGAGAGATAGAATTAAGAGGTCAAGGACATTTCTTTAGCTGGGCTGTTTTTTTTTTGTTTTGTTTTTTGTTTTTTTTAAAGTCATGTCTACACCCAACATGGGACTTGAACTCACAACCCGGAGATCAGGAGTCAACATGCTCCACCAACTAAGCCAGCCAGGTGCCCCCCTTTAAATGTTTTTATCTTAACTTCTTTCAAAGAGGATTAAGGCAGTTTACAAAAATGTATATGGAATTCAACAAAAATTTTATTTTATTTTTTTTTAGAGATTTTATTTATTTATTTGACAGAGAGATCAGACAGGCAGGCAGAGGGAGAGGGAGAAGCAGGCCCCCCGCTGAGCAGGGAGCCCGATGTGGGGCTCAATCCCAGGATGCTGGGATCATGACCTGAGCCGAAGGCAGACGCTTAACGACTGAGCCACCCAGGCGCCCCCAAGATAAATTTTAATAAAGAAATGTAAGCAAAGGAACATAGGGCAACAACTTAAAATGAAACACACTTAGTGGTAAGATGTGAAAAACACCCCCATTAAAGTGAGATGTCAGATTTCACTCCTTGGTTATTTACCCAAGAGAGATGAAAGCATGTGGCCTCCCAGAGTGGCATAGCAGCTTTATTTGAAGTAGTCAAAGACTAGAAACAACCCAAATGACCATCAACAGGTGAATGAATAAACAAGTCGTGGTATGCCATATATGGAATACAGCTCAGCAATAGAAAGAAATGAGCTGCTGATATAAACTAACCACAGAATTATTATGGAGCGGTTAAGGGTGAAGGTGAGGAACTTCATGTTCCAGTTTTATTGAATGAATGAATTTTATGACTGTGTGCTGGGCTATACATATTTAAGGGCTAGAGATTCAGTATTGAACAGAAGAACTAAAAATCTCTGCATCCACAGAACTTATGTGCTAGTTGGAGACAGACAATAAACACATAGAGAAACTATATATTGTGCTGTTTTATGATCCCATTTGTATAAAGTTCAAAAACAGGCAAAACTGATCTGTGGTGTTAGAAGTCAGGATAGTGCTCGCCCTCCGGCATGCGGTGTTTGGGGTGGTAAGGACCAGAGGGGGCAAGAAGGGGACTTCTGGAGTGCTGGCACTATCTTGTTTCTTGATGAGGGCACTAGTTACAGGGTGTGTTCATTCTATGAAAATGTATTGAGCTGTTTTATACCCCTAAGCTTTGCACTCTTTTCTGTGCGATGGTTACCTTTCAGTGAAATGTTTACCAAAAATAAAGTATGTTACATGGTTACCATTGCTATGGAGAAAAATAATGCAGGGACAAGGGATATAGGGAGTGTCCAGGGGCAGGAGTGGAGATTGCAATTTTAAAAAAGAGACGTATAGAGATGTCCCCACTGAGAAGCTGATTGTTGTGTAGACACTTGGGGGACACGGGAGAGGGTGAGCTATGCAGATATTTGAGAGAATTTGTGTTTTACAACACAATAAGAATACTTCATATATAGCAGTATCAAAAACTCTATGTATAGTGTGTCCCCACTGGGATAGAAGAGAGAACCTAGAGGCAGAACCAAATATGCAGGGAAACAAGACATGTGACAAGCCATTGCTGATCAGCGTGGAACGAATGGGCCGTTCAGTATAGTGCTGGGAAAACCGGCTTCCCCGTGGGAGAAAAGTAAAAATTTATTTTCAGATTTCTTGGCCCAGGGTTCAGTGCCCCTTTAATCATGTGAAATGTCCAATATATAGTAATGTTCCTTTTATCTCTGATATTTGTGGCTTTCTTCTTTTACTCTTTATCAGCCTTACCAGTGGTGTATTTACTTAACCTATTTTTAGTTTTGTTAATCCCCTCTAGTATCTGTTTTTGATTTCATTAATTTTGACTCTTGTTTCCATTTTTCTTCATTTGGGGGGTGTTTATGCTACTCGTCTTTCCCCGGCTCTTTCAGTTAGGTATTTGACTCATTATTTTCTGTCTTTTTAAGCATATAAGCATGTTTAAAGCTTTAATTCCCTCTAAGGACTGCTTTCACTCTGTCCTTCACATTTTAACATGGACCAGTTTTGTCCTTCAGTTCTAAAAGTTCTTAAATTTACATTGTTCTTTTACATGTTAGAACTATCTAAATTTCTGTGTTGGGATTTTAAAATTTGTCCTTTTGTTACTGATGTCTGGTTTATTTGTGTGAGGAACTGAGAAAGAATATGGACGACAGTACTGATCTGAAATATGTTGAGACTTGGGTTATGCTTTGGTCTTTAGTAAACTTATTTTAAAGATTTATTTATTTTTTAGAGAGAGAGAGAGAGCATGTGAGCCCCGGATGGGGGTGGGGGGATGGAGGAGGAGGAGAGGAAGAGAATCTTCATATAGACTCCATGCTGAGTGGGGAGCCCAACCCAGGATTCAATCTCAAGACCCTGAGATCATGACCTGAGCCGTTTGAAACCAAGAGTCAGACACTTAACTGACTGAGCCACCCAGGTGCCCCTCTAGTAAACTTTTTAATGGCATTTGGACTCTCCTAGATATTCTGTGTGTGCTTAAGAATATGTGTTCTGCACTTGTTGAATGCAGGGTTCTAAATATTTCTATCAATTAAGCATAATTGTGTTCAGTTGTTTTATGTCTCTACTAAATTTGTCTGCTTGACCTGCCAATATCTGAGATAAGTGTGTCCATATGTCATGTTATTGTGGTAGGCATGTCTGTTTCTTCTGTAGTCCCAGTGTTTTTGTTTTCTTTATTTTGACACAACTTGAGTAGAGGCATACAATTTTAGAATTGTGGTGAAATATATAGAAGAAATAAGATAAAATGTTCTAAGCACTCTTTAGTGAACCTACTGTCCCAAGTAGTGCTTTTTTTGTGTGAGTTCATTTTGTCTGGAATTTATATAGGTACTTGAATATTCTTTTGCTCCATATTGGCCTGGTATACCTCCTTCAGACTGTTTTCTGTGAACCTTTCTGGACCTTTATGTTTTAAGTGGGTCTCTTTTAGATAGGATATAGCTGGGTTTTTTTTTTTTAAAGATTTTATTTATTTATTTGAGACAGAGAGAATGAGAGAGAGAGAGCACATGAGAGGGGGGAGGGTCAGAGGGAGAAGCAGGCTCCCTGCGGAGCAGGGAGCCCGGTGCGGGACTCGATCCAGGGACTCCAGGATCATGACCTGAGCCGAAAGCAGTCGCTTAACCAACTGAGCCACCCAGGCGCCCTTTTTTTTTTTTTTTAATTCATTGTGACATTATCAATCTTTTTATTGGTAAATTAGGGCAATTTGTCTTTATTGTGACTATTGATATATTTGCCCTTTTGCCATTTTATTTTGTGCTATTTATTTTTCTTTGCTTTATTTCCTTCCTTTATGGCTCTTGTGTTTGCTTGATTAATAGTTTAGTATGTTATTCTAACATTTTTTGACCCTCTGCTGACCTAGAAGGTAGACATCCCATAATTCTTTTTCTCATGGTTACCCGTGAAATTTTATACATGCGCAGTTAGCCTAAAGTTAATTTAAAAAAAGCTTATTTTTACTCCCTGATGATTCAAGGAACCTTGGAACACTAATTCCCATTACCTTCTCCCACACCTCCGTGCTATTTTTAACATTTATTTCTTTTCTTTTTGTATCTTGCTTAACATTGTTTTTTTAAAGATTTTATTTATTTATTTATTTATTTGAGACAGAGAGAATGAGAGAGACAGAGAGCACATGAGAGGGGGGAGGGTCAGAGGGAGAAGCAGGCTCCCTGCCGAGCAGGGAGCCCGATGCGGGACTCGATCCCGGGACTCCAGGATCATGACCTGAGCCGAAGGCAGTCGCTTAACCAACTGAGCCACCCAGGCGCCCCTTGCTTAACATTGTTTATATAAAAATATTTATGTGTTCTTAAATTGCCTTAAATTATCCTTCCACTGCCCCCTGGTTTTCTTCTGAATTAAGACATCAATTTAAAACACTTTCATCAAATGTGTTGGCACGCACTAGGGTGGCAAGCACTATTCTAGGTAATACCTAGTCTTTTTTTTAAAACCCCACAAATTAGAACACTATTTTTTTTTTTAGGATTTTTTTTTTTTTTTTTTTTTTTGACGGAGAGACAGCGAGAGAGGGAACACAAGCAGGGGGAGTGGGAGAGGGAGAAGCAGGCTTCCCGCTGAGCAGGAAGCCCGATGAGGGGCTCCATCTCAGGACCCTGGGATCATGACCTGAGTCGAAGGCAGACACCCAACCGACTGAGCCACCCAGGCGACTGGTGGATTCATTTTCTTTCTTCCTGAAGTATATCCTTTAGAAATTCATTTAAGGAAGATTTATAGGTGGTAAATCCATTTTAGCACCCAAATCTGGCTGTTTATTTGACAGAATCTTTGCTTATTTCTTCTTGTGAGTCCATCTTTTATTTCTTCAAACATTTCAGGCGGTTATTTTATATTTTGTACCTAATACTTCCAATGCCTGATGTCTTTGGGGGTCACTCATTGGGTTGCTTTTGTTGACTGTCACTCATGGTGGCTTATTTGTGTGTTTGAAGTCATAGTTCATTTGTTGAATCTTAATCTGTGTGACTTCTGGGAGCATGAATAGGGAATTCTTTTCTTTAGGGAGGATTATTACCCACTTGGACCACTGTAACTCTCTTTGGGGTCACAAGGTGAATGCAGGAATCTCAGGTTCATCTCCGGCACCTCCCGGGCACATCTTCAAGACTTTTGTGCCCTCACTGGAGGTGCTCCTAGTCCCTCGGACAGGGTGCAACTCTGTGTTTCATGTTTACTTTCTGCTCTGAGCTCAGGTTTCAGTTTCCTCATTTGGAGGAATAGGAGCCTTGGAGATTTCCATGAATTTCCGTCAGCCCAGGATAGCCCAGGATAGCATTAAAAGTTTTATTTTAATAAAATAATTTAATAAAATTTTACATCTGGAGGAGTATATGGTGTCAAAAGTGGAAAATTTGGAATATGTGTTGAAATCTCTCAGAGTTACCCACTTTTATTTCATCAGAGAACACATAAATGGCCTGGCAGTTCCGAGTATATGTGGGGATATGGAGCAACAGGTACTTCCATACACCACTAAGGAGAGCAGATTAGTTCTACTTCTTTGGGGAGCAATGTGTGATACCTAGTAAAGTTAAAAATATGTTTATGCCATGACCCAGCAATTTCACTTCTGCATATATACTCTAGTGCTGTGGTCCCCCAACCAGGGGGCCACAGTGAAGTCATATAGCTCTACTTAATTCTGGGAGCCACTAGCTTGAGGTTGTTTATGGTTTCTACAATTAGATTATGTTGCATTCTTTTCAATGATACCATATCTTGGGGGAGTTAAGTTTTGGAGGGTTGCTGAGATAAAAAGCAAGTACTTAGGTATCCTGGGTTGAAAAGTCATGCAGTGCCAACAGGTGCACACATCCCATTAGTAAGTAATTATGGTTCTTTAAGAATGAAATTAAAATATTATTTGTCTTTCAGTTTGTGTGAGTTCTTTCCCCCTAAATGGCTAATAAGTTATTTAGATAATAATACGGAGCTTAGAGCTATCTACTTTAGTAAATGGAACTCTCAGATATTTCTTTTGACCTAGGAGCACTGCAAAAAAAGTTACTAAGACACTAAGGGCACCATGAACTGAGAAAGTCTGGGAACTTCTGCGTAGGGGAATCTTTTGCACGTGTATATGCATGATATGGGATGACCAACTGCCCTAGTTTGCAAGAGATGGAGGGGTTTCTTGGGATACTGGACTTTTCAGTGCTAAAACTGGAAAGTGGGTGAATGAGGATGCGTTGAGCACTCTAATCTGAGCGCTCCTTTGAAATTGTTTATAGTAGGGAGAGTGAAGAGGCGGGGAAGCTAAAAGCCACTGGGACTGGTATATTCAAACTGTAGAATATACAATGCACAGTTGAAAAGAATCCGTGTGGAGAAGTTTAAAATGTAACAATGAATGAAGATAAGGCAGCTGTAACAGGATACAGATAGTATGCCTTTCACATAAAGATTTAAAAACACAATAATACAATCTATTATGACTGAATATATAGCTGGTAAAGTATAAAAATATGGCACAAAGAACAGCCAACACCTTTGTAACAGGGACTGCCTCTGGTAGAGGTACAGAAGCAGGGAAGTGGGACCAGAAAGTAGTCAGGGAGAAAATTGAAACGAGGCTTCAACTGTATTTCACCAGAAGAGAAGGGCTGAAGCAAATAAAGCAAAATGTTTCCTGTTGGTTAGATCTGGGTGGTGGATGCTCAGGTGTTCGATGCACTATTCTGTGTTCTTATTTTGGTATTTTTAGAGAGATGGGAGCTAAAGAAAGAGATTGGAAA
>NC_138369.1:58118350-58142622 GCF_054177405.1 Leptonychotes weddellii
CCCTCTCGTGCTCTCTGTCTCTCATTCTCTCTCTCTCAAATAAAAATAAATAAAATCTTAAAAAAAAAAAAAAAGATTTTATTTATTCATGAGAGGCAGAGGGAGTGGGAGAAGCAGGCTCCCCATGAGGAGGGAGCCCTACACAGAGCTCGGTCCCAGGACCCCGGGATCAACACCTGAGCCAAGGTAGACGCTTAACCGACTGGGCCACCCAGGCGCCCCAAGCAGGGGCATATCTTTAGGAGAGATTGCAGGTGCAACAGCTGGTGGAGCTGAAATTTTGAGCATAGGCAGTGTATATCCTCCAGGGATTAAGTTAGACTGATTTTTCAAATGGAAGAAAGAAGTTGCCCTTTTCCTCTGTGGGGAGGACTCCAGGAAGAGCAGGTTTGAGGAGGAGGGGAAATCCAGAGTTTGAAATGGTAATTAGCTGTCCCAGTAGACATGTGAAGAAGGCAGTTGATTATTTAAGTCCGGAATCAAGTGAGTGGTCTGCCTGGGAGAGAGAAATGTGGGGGCCATCAACTTGTAATGTTATTTAAAGCCATAGTCCTAGATGAGGTTGCGGGCCTTGCTCCAACATTTATAAAATGTCAAGGTGAAGAAGAGTCAGTCATGGAGACTAAGAAGGAGCACCCACTGACATGGGAGAGAACCAGGTGGGTGTGCTGGGCTGGAAGCCAGGCACAGGAAGTGTTTTAAGAAGGAGAGAGTGACTATGTCACACCCTGCTGACAGGTCAAAAAGGATGGGGACACAGAATTCATTGGGCATCTTGACAAGAATAATTTGGGATGTGGACAAAATTGTGGACTCAAAAGAGCAGAACTACAGCTACATGTGATAAAAAGGATCAAATCTCAGAAATAGAACATTGAATAAAAAAAAGTCACAGTAGATTTGGGTTTGTTTTGGTTTTATTTATTTAAAGTTCAGGCAAAAACACAATGTATTCAAGAATAGCATATACACGTATGTATGTATATGGTAAAACTGATATTAGTGGTTTCTGTGTGGAGGAGACGGAGTGGGGTCTGGGAGGAGCGCACAGGTAGATGCTAATTTTCCTAATACCTGAGTCAATGAGCAAAAGACCTAATAGAACATTAGGTTTGGGCTATTAACTGATAATTCCTAGGGAACACCATTAACATGGAGAAGATGCTCAATTTAGAAGAAGAAAGTAAACAATATTGGAGTACCACTTTTCATCTATCGGATTGGCAAGAGATCAAAAAGTTTGAATGTATATAGGGAATATACTTCTTAATTCCTGGCGGAACTGTAGATTGGTAGCACTTCTTGGGAGGACCACTTGGCATCGTCTAGCAAAATTGTAAATGAACACATAATTCCTTGTCGAGGATTTTATCTTCCAGATATTTAGTACATGTCTGAGTGACATGTGCTCAACGTTATTCAGTGACGTTGTTTATAATAGCGAAAGTATAAGGACAACCTAAACATCTATCTCTAGGGGACTAGTTAAATAAATTATCATAAATCATAAAGTAACAACTATTTAATCAGAGGAAGAAGCTCTTTATGTATTGATGATGAGCAACCTCCAAGATGAACTGGCAAAAACAACAACAGAAAAATCAGGTCCTATAACAGCATGTACAGTATACTACTGAGATCGGGAGGAGGGTGGTTATACCCTCAAATATGTATCAGCCTCTTTGTATGCAGTGTAGATCTGGAAGGATACACGAGAAACGGATACCTTTGGTTTTCTTGGGCATGGGATGAGGAGGGAGGGAGACTTTGCTGGATTCCTTTTGTAATTTGAATTTTAAACCATTTGTATTTGAGTCTGTTTTTTTGTTTTTATTTTTCAAATTTTTAAAAAGATTTTATTCATTTGAGACAGAGCTACAGAAAGAGAGAGCATGAACAGGGGGAGAGGGAGAGGGAGAAGCAGACTCCCCGCTGAGCCGGGAGCCCAACGTGGGGCTCGATCCTGTGACTCTGAGATCATGACCTGAGCCAAAGTCAGATGCTTAACCATCCTGAGCCACCCAGGCGCCCCTTTTTCTTTGTTTTTAGATTCCACATATAAGTGAGATTATATGGCAGTCTTTCTCTGTCCGGCTTAGTCTACTTAGCATAATACCCTCTAGTCCATTCCTGTTGTCACAGATGGCAAGATTTCATTCTTTTTTAATGGATGAGTGATATTTTACTGTGTGTGCGCACATGCACACGTGCACATATAATATAAATACGTAAAGATAATATATATGTATATATATATCACTCTTACCGATGGATGAATTGTGACTCATTTGAATGTATTATCCATTCAACAAATGGATTTAATCACTTCTTGGCCTTTTGGCTAAGATCATGTGCAAAAAAATGGATTTAAAACGTTTTCAAGTTATCTTCTTTTAGAAATTGGAAGATTTCAACAAAATTCGGGTTTCTGACATCTTAGCTCACCATGGACATTTATACCAGCTACCTGACCGCAGTGAGTCCTTAGAGCTTGTCTCTCCTGCTTTGTGACAGAGGCATGTCATCTGTATGCAAGAGAAGCTGCAACATGCTCTCACCTGCTTATTGACTATTTGTAGTTAGTCTTGTGATTGTCGCTCATGTTCTATGGCCAGAGTTCTCTAAACAGCTTTATTTTTTTTAAGATTTTATTGATTTATTTGAGAGAGAGAGAGAGATCATGAACAGGGGGGAGGGGTAGAGGGAGAAGCAGGCTCCCCACTGAGCAGGGAGCCCGATAGGGGACTCGATCCCAGGACCCTGTGATCATGACTTGAGGCAAAGGAGACGCTTAACTGACTGAGTCACCCAGGGGCCCCTCTAAACAACTTTATAATGCAAGTATGGGGAATCCCAGTCCTGATGATACTTTATTTGACCTTGTTTGGTAAATCTGGACATTTACTAGCTTTCGGCCATAGTCTAAAGTTCTCCAATATCACTCATCAGACTCATTTTTTTGTGGCCTAGAATCTGTCCTGACGACTGACCCCATGGCCATGAACGTAGGATCGCTGATTATTTTCAAAGCAATGAGAAATTTATAATCTATCATTTGATAAGATACTTGGCAGCTGCTCTGATTTTCGTTTTGCTGACTGACACGTGATTCTTCAAAGGTGTTGAGACCGCATTAGGTCAGAGGTTTTCAAATGTTATTTGCCATAACCCACAGGAAGAAATAGCTATTGTGTTTCACCCAGTCTAATGCCTTGATTGTAAGACATACCATTATTTTGTATTCTCTATGCCACAGAAGAGATTATACATCACATCCAGATTTCAGATTGGTGGGAAAAAGAAACTTCGATCTTAGAATTGATAAAATACATAATTCCTTGTATTCTATTATATCTATTTATATAGAAGTATAAATATACATGTAATACTAGTTTTATAAATCATAGCTGCGCTTGCTACATTTGAGCCACTTTAATATTTTCTATTACAGCCCGTTTTATCCCATTATAAAAAAAGGCAGTTTCAGTCTGCTAAATTGATTTCTTGGCTGATTATTGGGCCACAACCGACAGCTTGAAGCACACTGGACGAGATGGGTTGTCAAGCTTTGTGATGAGGCGTTTCTGACTCAGATTTACTCTCAGAGGGACAATACTGAAATTCCTGTGTAGTTCCTACACTGAACAGATAGGTTCTGTGGATTTGTTTACAACGTTATGGAGATGTAATTGAAGTAAAGCTGTACATATTCCACGCATACCCTTTGAATGCATGGGGGAATACATTCATGACACCATCACCATGATCAAGATCAGCGTAGACTTCTATCACCCCAAAAAGCTTCCTCATGTTGAAATCTATCCCTGCCTCCATCCCCATCCCTGGGTCACCACAGTTGTACTTCCTGTTACCACGGATTAGATTACGTTTTCTGGAATTTTAGATAAGTAGAATTATATAGTATGTATGTTTCCTGTCTGCCTGCCTTTCTTCTTCCACTCCACATAATGGTTTTGTGATTTGTCCACGTTGTTTTGTCTATCAATAGTTCATTTCTGGGCACCTGGGTGGCTCAGTTGGTTAAGCGACTGCCTCCGGCTCAGGTCATGATCCTGGAGTCCCGGGATCGAGTCCCGCATCGGGCTCCCTGCTCGGCAGGGAGTCTGCTTCTCCCTCTGACCCTCCCCCCTCTCATGCTCTCGGTGTCTCATTCTCTCTCTCAAATAAATAAATAAAATCTTTAAAAAAAAAAAATAGTTCATTTCCTTTTATTTCCTTCCTCTATCAATAGTTCATTTCCAGTATTCAGTTGCGTGAATATAACACAACGTGAACACAATGTGTTCAGCCGTTCACTGGTTGAACATTTGAGTTGTTTCTAGTTTTTGGTTATTAGAAGTAAAGCTGCTGTGAACACATGTGTGTAAGTCTTTGGGCATATGATTTTGTTTTCCTTGGGTACATACCAAGAAGTGGAATGGTTGGTTCATATAGTAGGTATATGTTTGACTTTTATTTTTATTTTATTTATTTTTATTTCATTTTTAAGATTTTATTTATTTGTCAGGGAGAGAGAGAGAGAGAGAGCACAAGCAGAGGGAGAAGGAGAAGCAGGGAGCCCAATGCGGGGCTCGATCCCAGGACCCTGGGATCATGACCTGAACAGAAGGCAGACGCTTAACCATCTGAGCCACCCAGGCGCCCCTATGTTTGACTTTTAAAGAAACTGCCAAATTGAAATTCTTTTTCAAAGTGGTTGCATCATTTACATTCCCGCCAGCAGTGTATGAGAGTTCCAGTTTCTCCACATCCTCATTATCAGTTGGTTTGACCTGTTTTAAAAATTTTAGACAATCTGATATGTGTGTAATAGTATTGCCTTGGGGGTTTAATTTGCATTTCTTGGAGGACTAATGATTATCTTTTCCTGTACATATTGGCCATTCATATATCTTCTTTTGCTGAATGTCTGTTCATATCTTTTGCCCAATTTTTTATTGGGTTGTTTTCTTGTTAAGTTGTAAGAATTACTTATGTATTCTGGATACAAGTTCTTTGACATGTATTACAGATAGTTTTTTCCAGATCTGTGGCTTGCTTTTCATTTTCTTAAAAACATCTTTCAAAAAAACAAAAGTTTTGGGGGCACCTGGGAGGCTCAGATGGCTAAGCATCTACCTTCGGCTCAGGTCATGATCCCAGGGTACTGGGATCGAGTTCTGCATCGGGCTCCTGGCTCAGCGGGGAGTCTGCTTCTCCCTCTCCCTCTGCCTCTCCGCCCTGCTTGTGCACACACACTCTCTCTCTCTCTGTCTCTCGAATAAATAAAATCTTAAAAAAAAAAAAAAAAAAAAAAAAAAAGTTTTTAATTCTGATGAAGTCCAATTTATCAGCTTTTTCTTTTTATAGTTTATGCTTTTTGTGTTCTAAGAAACCTTTGCCTATGCTGAGGTTGCAAAGATGTCCCCGTGTTTTTTCTGTTCCAGCCTAGATTTATTATCAGAGGGTACAATTTTGATATTCCCATCAAATTTCCACACTAAACTGACATGTTTCGTGTTTTTTAATCTAACAGTAAAAATAATTTCACTGAATTTTTGAGGACCCCAAAATGAATTCTATATGGGTGTGTTCTGGGGGTATTTAGCTTAAAATCCTAAAGCAAAAGTCAGAAATTAAAAAAAAAGGGCGCCTGGGTGGCTCAGTCATTAAGCGTCTGCCTTCGGCTCAGGTCATGATCCCGGGGTCCTGGGATCGAGCCCCGCATCGGGCTCCCTGCTCGGCGGGAAGCCTGCTTCTCCCTCTCCCACTCCCCCTGCTTGTGTTCCCTCTCTCGCTGTGTCTCTCTGTGTCAAACAAATAAAATCTTAAAGAAAAAAAAAAAAAAAAAGAAAATGAAGTAAATATGGCAAAATGATGATAACTGTTGAATCTCGGGGATGATTATATGAGAATTTGTTAAACTTTGCTTTCTACTTTTGTGTATATTTGAAAAGTTTTATTTTAAAAATTCATATAAGAGAATTGCCCTCGTGAGGGGTTACGTGCTGCTGGTCACAGGAGTCCCCTGGGAGGCTCAGGTGCTTCCTCTTTTTGTGTCTGTGTCTCTTACAGCCCCAGACACACTTATTAATGCAAGAGTGCTTCTGTATTCTCAGTTCAAAGCCATTTTCCAGGTTTATATGTGGGTAAAAGACAAAGTGTGGTGCAAAGGGAGGAGGAAAACGGACGAAATGTCTTGTGTTTGCTTTGTAGATCACGTTGCTTTACGGCACCCTCGCACTGGTTCCGTGATGATTGAAGCGATGTCTAAAGTCTTTAAACAGTACGGAAATAAGTGGCACATCGCTGACTTCTTCACCAAGGTAAGTAAATTCCAAGGGAACTCGTGCTCCATTCGTGCTGACGGTAATGCACTTGATGAGAGCATTTTCAGGAGAAGGTTGACTTTAGCCATGAAAACATGAGAGATACTGAAAAGTTGCTTGGAAATGATGGGCTGATCGTGAGTTTCGATGATGGTGGCATTCAGAAAACATGGTTGAGCCAGCTGCTGAGGGAAACGGATAAGTGACACTTGCTGTTCATTTGTAATACGAGTGCATTGGATATGAGGTGAGCTTTCAAGTTCCTGCCTGCTCTGTAGCCCACCATTGCAGTCGGCTTTGGCCTGACTCAGGACTTCTTTAATGACCGACTCTGGCTCACATTTGTCTCCCCATTTTGTAGCCCATAGTAAACATTCACTGAATGAATGGGTGCCCAATAATGGCAGTAGATTTATACACGAACCATAGTTTGGAGAATGGCCCAATTATTGTAGTTTATCATGTGAGGATTAAAGGGCAATTTTCTTCTCAATCTGAGAGTTTTACATCCAAAGAAAGCTAATTAGAAGAGACTGTCGAAGACTACAGTAACATGGGGCACCTGGGTGGCTCAGTTGGTTAAGCGTCTGCCATCAGCTCAGGTCATGATACCAGGGTCCTGGGATCAAGCCCCACATAAGGCTCCCTAATCAGGGGGGAGTCTGCTTCTCCTTCTGCCCCTCCCCATGCTCCTTCTCTCTCTCTCTCTCAAATAAATAAAATCTTAAAAAAAAAAAATACAGTAACAACAATGCTAACATCTATTATCTATTGCATGGCTCACTCCATGTCAGTTACTATTCTCTGTGCTACACAGATACTAATCCATTTAAGCCTTCCAACACCCCTCAGGTAGCTACTGGGATTCGCATCCACTGTGACAGGTGGGGGCTAGTCAGCGGCTGGGCTGGCATTCCAGCCTGGGCAGAGTGCTTCTAGAGTTCATGCTGTAATCACTGAAAAAATGTTTTGCTGACCAATGTTCATTAAACCTTTACTGAACACCCTTCATTTTTATTTTTATTTATTTTTAAAGATTTATTTATTTATTTGTGAGAGAGAGAGTGAGTACATGGGAGGGGCAGAGGGAGAGGAAAACAGAATCCTCAAGCGACTCCTTGCTGAGGTGGGGCTCGATCCCAGGACTCTGAGATCATGATCTGAGCCGAAACCTACAGTTGGCCGCTTAACCGACTGAGCCACCCAGGCACCACCCTTCATTTTTAAAGCACTTGCTGCGTAGGCCCTAGCAAAAAAAAAAAAAAAATCCAAAAATGAGCATGATGTGGCCTTTGTATTAAAGGCACATACAGCTTAGTTAGGTAGCAGATGGTAACTGCTTATAACCAACCCCAAGACTGTAGAGCTGTGGGATGTTTTGGACATAGCATTATCCAACCCTTTCATTTTACCACGTGTTCCCAAGGCTTAGAAAGGGTTAATATCTTGCCTACTATTACCCCGGGGCAAGTTGAGACCAAACCTAGGTCTGTGGACCTGAGTCTACTGCTCTTCTCATCCCGAGTGCTGCATTCCAAGCACTTGGTGGGACATGCTCTTTCGAATGCCATTTGCATCACTTTCCGGAATGCATAGAATTCGGCCATTTCACTCTGTAGGGTTTACTAAAAGACTTTTGCTCAGGGCTTTTAGACAGTTTGTGCTTTAATCTTCCAGGTGAATAATAGAGTGGTACACACTGAATTTCATCTACATGAAGAACCAATTAAAGTATCACTCGTCATGGAATCAACTTTAACTAAATTTGTGTACTTCTGACATCAGGAAGATGAAAAACTAAGGACTGCTTTGTAACAGACTTTGTAAAGAGCTGAGAGCATTTGTAGCATAGTACTATTAGTTAACATTTTGCATTATTACTGTCAACAGCTGTATTTCTCCAAATCGTTTTGCATATATATAGTATTTTTCTAAGATTGAACTGTGTTTATTTGACGCTTAGAAGTAATTTGACTTCTTTTAAAAGATCACTGTTTTTTGAAAATGATTTTTCCTGAACTGTTATCAAAACATGGAAGTCCAGCTCTATTTGTGGACCATTTTTATCATGTGCTTTTTTTTTTACTGATTACACCCCATCCTCTCCCACTTGGTGCTGGTGTTCGTCCTCATTTTCTTGGCTGTCTTCAAGAACTGTCTTTATGTAGTCTTGTCCTATGTTTTACCTGATTTCCTCCATATTCTTGTCTGTAGCCAGACTTGTCTCCTTTTGACTCCATGAGCCATTCTCTAGTCTTCCCTGGATGTTCTCATTTGTACTCTGTGCCCTTGATGCCTAATGTTTCCACCTTCCCCCATCCCCCAGCTTCCTCCCAGCTGCACAGCACCTTTGAACTGCTATTTTCTCTGCCTGGAACATTCTGTTCCACCCCAATCTATTCAGTCCTTCAGAGTTTGGCTCAAGCATCCTTTGCACAGGGAAGCTTTTCGCAACCCTTCATGCTAGGTCAGCCTTTTCTACGTGCTCACAGACCCCGTGCTTTTCTTCTGCAGCAGTTAGCAGTACTGTACTTAAGTGACTATGTAGTAGCTGTTAAATCTCTCTCTTCCAGTTCAGTCATAAGCTCCGAGAGGCAGAGGCCATGTGTCTCATTCATCCTTGCCTAAAGACACAGAGAAGCGCTGTGATGAATGTTTACTGAATGACTGGTCTCTGTCTTTCAATTATTTTGTCCATTCCTCAGACCTCACCTCATTACCTCTGTGCATCTAGCCACCTTCTAGTCATCCCCACCTACTTGGATGTCCTGTGGCCACTTTAACTGAACAAGTTGGAAGTCAACCTTATGTTTCCCTTAAACCTCTTCATAATACCCATCTCATTGTTAATAATCCTTTGAGTCCCCACTGCCGGCAGAATATACTCCAATTCCCCTAGGAGAATATCCCAAATCCTTCTCTGTCAGGCCTTAACCTATGCTACTTGTATACTGCCTACTTGTCCTGGGTCTTGACCACTCCAAGTGATTTGCCCTCCTCTCAATAACCCCCTCTCACAGAATCAGGCTTGTGGATTACTGAATGTTGAATGAATGCTCTTGGCTATGTTATAGTTCATTCTCTCCTTTCTGCCTGAAATGCCCTTTGTTCTCACTGTGTGCTTCCTCTATACCATGCATTCCTTAGGGTGCAAGTTGGGTCCCATCCCACTAGAATGAAAACCTGTATGTAGGCCAGTGTTTTTAGAGTAACAAACTCCGGACTGAGCATGAGTTTTCATTGTAATTGTGTTCTAACTTCCGGTGTAACTTTGGACTATATTAAACCCCGGTTTCCACATCACAACAGGAGGGCTGGTTCGGCTGGGAACTCATTCCACTGGACTTCGATGAACTTTGGCTTCTTAATAAACTGTTCGTGAATATCCTGCAGGTGTGGCTATCTAAGACTGTTGGGCCTGTACGAGGTTACAGGTGTTTGGTGAAAATGCTCTGAAGATTGAGGGTCACAATGACTGAAGCAACCCGGAATCTCCAGGCCTGTCTCCATTTCAGGGACAGTTATGTCCTTTTTAGTTAATGTGATTTCTCAAGTATACATATGTGTGATTGAATTAAAAAACTTTGAGTTTTGATATTTGATATGTAACTTTCCTTTTTTATAGAGCATTAAACTGACACCTTGGTTCATAAAATATCTGGTGAGCCTTCTCTGTTCACTTGCATGCTGTGTGAGCCTAGGATTCCCGGCACAGGCGCTCATTTCAGGGGAACGGCAGCAGCTGAAATAGGCAATAGCTCTTATTTCCTGAGAGAGGTTAAAGGACTTCTTCAGAGTCACACCATGTGGCGAAGCTGGGATTCTAATGCATGAGCACTTAACCGACTGAGCCACCCAGGTGTCCCCCTTTTTATTATTTTTTAAAGATTTATTTATTTTAGAGAGAGAGTGTGCAAGCAGGGGGGAGGGGCAGAGGGAGAGAAAGAACCCTGAAGCCGACTGTGCCCTGAGCGTGGAGCCTGACATGGGGCTCAGTCCTATGACCCCAAGATCAGGAGCAGAAACCAAGAGTTGGAAGCTCAACGAACTAAGCCACCCAGGTGCCCCAAGTTTTTATCTTTTTAAATATGAACCCCAGAAATCAAAAGTTTGCAAAAGATAGGCTCTGAGATTTTTATTAAAAATTGGCAAGAACAGGGACACCTGGGTGGCTCACTCAGTTAAGCGACTGACTTGGTTTCGGCTCAGGTCATGATCTCAGGGTCGTGAAATTGAGCCCCTCGTTGGACTCTGCTTAGCTCAGAATCCACTTGGTACTCTCTCTCCCTCTGCCCCTCCCCCCTGCTCTCTCTCTCTCAAGTAAATCTTTTTTTTTTTTTTTTTAAAGATTTTATTTATTTATTTGAGACAGAGAGAATGAGAGAGACAGAGAGCACATGAGAGGGGAGAGGGTCAGAGGGAGAAGCAGACTCCCTGCCGAGCAGGGAGCCCGATGCGGGACTCGATCCTGGGACTCCAGGATCATGACCTGAGCCGAAGGCAGTCGCTTAACCAACTGAGCCACCCAGGCGCCCCCCAAGTAAATCTTTTTTTAAAATGTGCATGAATAAAAAATGTTGCGAAAACTTGTGCAGGAGGACTGGGAAGCAGCAAGGTGGCCACAAGAACACTTCAGATATTCTTTGACAAATGCCTCTTGGGGCAAGGGCTCCTCACCATGGTTTACTGCCACCACAGTCAGGCATTCATCATCTCTGGACTTTTGTCAACTCATTTCCTCGCCAAGGATTTTCATCACGCAGATGAGTCCTCAAGAGCAAAGTTACTGGGGCGCCTGGCTGCCTCAGTCGGTTAAGCGTCTGCTTTCAACTCAGGTCAGGATCCCAGGGTCCTGGGATCGAGTGCTGCATCGGGCTCCCTGCTCAGTGGGGAACCTACTTCTCCCCCTAACTCTGTTGCTGCTCCCCCTGCTTGTGCTCGCTCGTTATCTCAGTTTCTCTCTCTCTCTCTCTCAAATAAATAAAATCTTAAAAAAAAAAAAGAGCGAAGTTATTTTGTGAGAAAAATATTTTGTGGAGAAACACCTAAACATAATTACAGTACCATGTCCTCCTTGTAACAAAGGAAGTAGTCTTGGGACTGGAGCGTGCATATGGGAGGGAGCCTACGGTGGCTTGGGAGTGTCCCAGAAAGCCCTCCAGAGAAGTCATGCAGTGACAGAAAACTGCCCCTAAAAGCCACCCATTACCTTTTCATAGAGCTACTTCTTTTTCTTGTGAAAGCCAAAATGTCTCCAGATATTTTCAGCAGTTTCTAAGGATGCTTATAGCCATGACTAAATTTACTTCTTTCCTTCTATATCAGCTTTTTAAACTGCAATGGGGTTTTGTTGCAATGTAAAACAAACTGTGTTCCTCAGAAAATTTCAAAAATACTAAAAATGAGAGGGGAAAAAAAACTCACCCAGTTTCTCTACTTGTACATTAGCGGTTCTCACCCTGGCTGCACATTAAAATTATCTAGGGAGCTACTTTTAAGAATCAGATTTTTTAAGTCCTGGAAATGTAATATAATATACAACGTGGTGACTATAGTTAATACTGTGTTGCATATTTGACAGTTGCTAAGAAGGTAAAAGTTCTCACAAGTAAAACAAACTTTATAACTGGATGGTGACAGATGTTAACTGGATTTATTGTGGTGATCATTTCACAATATATACAAATATAGACTGTAGTACAACTGAAATTTTTATGTCAATTATACTTCAATTTTAAAAATCGGATTTTTAAAATTGAGGCTGGGCATATGTTTAAAAGCTCTCCAAGTGATTCTCAGGTGTGGCGGAGATTGAAACCTACTATGTAATTTAATAACTTGGCAATTTTTTTACCATCATCTTTTAAATGTATAGGGCTTCAATTATTTATTTATTTCCAGAGCGAGACCCCTCCCCAGGGAGCGGTGGAGGGAAGGGAATCTTAAGCAAGCTCCATGCTCTAAGCAGGGCTCGATCTTACTCTCTGAGATCATGACCTGAGCCAACATCGAGAGTCGGTAGTTTAACCGACTTAATCCCTTTTTTTTTTAATTGAAGTACAGTTGACACGGGTTTCAACTTTTTAAAATAATGTCCCTCATCCGGCAGTTCTTGTTTGTACATAGAGTATCTTTTGAATATTTCTCGGTGGCTGCATAGTACTATATGAACAGAATACATTTTTAATAACCTATTGATATTCCTTTTCTTCTATTAAAAAAAAACAAAACCTTGCCATCTGTACAGTCTTTTCCTTTTAATTTTTTCAGGAAATTTCCCGTAAGTCAACTTTCAAACTCTGAATTACGTACTGCCAAATTGTTCTTCAAGAAATGAAAAAAATTCCAGCTTTTGTTGATCGAATATTTAGGCACGTTGTGTTACAGCTTCCTACGCACGGAAACTGCAACTTAGGACAGGTAACCCGCTCAAGCTCCCGGCGACCAATCGCTGAGCTAAAGTCGGAACCGCTATTACTGGCCGCCTACAGGCGCTCGATTCTGACGAAGTCCTGCAGGGGCGGCCGCACAGTCAGGAACATCTTTGCGGCGCCGGAAAGCACTAACGGTCGCAAACGGCCCTGCAGAGTCAGGGCGCCCATCCGCTCTTCCGCTCGGCTTTTTGTTGTCATTGGCTGGCGGAGGAGTATTTAAGGACGTCATTTCCGCCCGCCTGTCCTTTCCGAGCTACTCAGGGAAGGGTCCATACGGCGTTGTTTTGCGTGAGTGCCTTATGGGGTTCCCCAGCCTCTCCGAAAGCCACCAGAACAGCTTCCTGCTGGAGTGAGGCGTGCGAGGACTGGGATGGAAGCTAGGATGGAGAGCGGGTCTGTCTCCTGCCGGCGCGCTCCACCACTGCCCGGCCGCGCGCACGTGGCTGGGCTCGGGCCCGCGAGTCCCCACAATGCCCCGGGAGCGCGCGGAGGTCGTGCTGGAGCCGGGGCGAGGGTGCCGACCGGCCTGCAGCTGGGCGGCGGGGCTGTGGAAAGCATGGCCCACGCACCGCGCTTCGATCGCTCCAGACCCTGGCACTCGGCCGTGAGTTCAGGCCCAGGCGCCAGTTTACAACAGCTATTTAGGCTGTTGGTTTTTCCCGTTTGTGTTAAGATTTTTGGCAGGGTTTTGCAGAAAATTAGTTGTAACCCTAGAGAGAAATAATTCTGAAGCGCCTGCCTGCAGTCTGTTTGAAAATAAACTTGTTCGCATCTGTACGGCCGTTACTCATCCATACCTTCACTCCGGGTTACTTCGGAGTGTTAGTGGCAATTCACCATTTTCGTCTTGTTTAATTATTTAGGTGTTTTTTCCCATCTCCACACTCAAAAGATTTGCTGAAATTTTATAACGTGTGGGATATGTTTGTTGCGTTGTGTCTCATCCCAGTAGACTATAAACTGAAAGGTGTGGTCCTTGGGTTGCATTTAAGTATGAAGGTGTTTGGCTCTTGAGTAGGTAAGAATGCCCCTGGTCCCTTACCCACTTGTCACTGGAATGAAAATGACTGGATTGTTAACTTGTTTTTCAGGTTTCCGTCGTAACTTAAAGGGAAACTTTCACAATGTCCGGAGCCCTTGATGTCCTGCAAATGAAGGAGGAGGATGTCCTCAAATTCCTTGCAGCAGGAACCCACTTAGGTGGCACCAACCTTGACTTTCAAATGGAACAGTACATCTACAAAAGGAAAAGTGATGGTCAGTTGCTTTGATTTGTGGGGAAGGGCATTCCAACTAAGCACTGAATGAAACCAGATCACTACTTTGGAAATAAGCTTTAAAACTAAGTAAAAGTGGGGTGCCTGGTTGGGTTAGTCGGTAGAGCATGTGACTCAGTCTCAGCGTTGTGAGTTTGACCCCATGTTGGATGTAGAGATAACTTGTAAGAAATTAAAGTGTTCTGGTGGTTTTGGGAAGGATAGCTTTCTGGGCTTCAGTGTAAGAGTATGTCTGTTGATAGGTTATGGGACTTGGGTTGCTCCATGAAAGAGCTGTGAGCTATGATGAGGAAGCTCATTAGTTTTATTTTTTACAGTGCCTTGTATTTCACAGGTACTGATACAGGTCCGTTTGAGTTCTGAGAGTAAAGTAGAGCAAGAGATAGGAAAGAACAATTAGGCTTGGAAGGGAGTAGAAAAGGGAAGGTAGGTTGTGAAGCCTTTGTAGTAAGGCATGTTGGGCAAGGGAGTGCTTCAGCTCAGAGATGCAGCCACTGAAGGCCGTAAGCGTGGGAGTGGCATGTTGTAAACCAGTTTTGGGTGAATCTGGCATGGAGGTAGGTTGAAAGGAAAGTGGCTAGAGGCCAGGAAGTGGGTAAGAACTTGCAGGAATCCATATGGGGGCCTGATGGAGGCTTAATGCAGGAAAAGAAAAAGATGCACTTCGCCTACTGAATCAAAGGTGCACACTATTAAAGCTCAAGGTTGAGGCCAGCCGTGGCCAATGAACTTCTGAGTGTCGGAAGTGTGCTATAAAAATTGCAGGATTTTCGCTAACACCAGTAGAGCTTGCCTCTATGACTGGAGTTGGATAGTACTCTCTGCTACATTCAGTTTTTAAAAGAAAATCCATTGCAAATTAGGTCAGGTGTTACAAAGCTTTTTGCTATCATCTAGGTATCTACATCATAAATCTGAAGAGAACCTGGGAGAAGCTTCTGCTGGCAGCTCGTGCCATTGTTGCCATTGAAAACCCAGCTGATGTCAGTGTCATATCGTCCAGGAATACTGGCCAGGTTTGTAAACAATATGCTTGGTTTTTATTATAAAAAATAAGCTTACAGACATTGTGGGATATAGGGAAAAGTATAAGAAAATAAAAATACTCTGTAATTTAACTACTTATACAAATCTTGTATTGCCAGTATTCTGTGTCTGCAATATACATACTACTTGGCATCTGGTGGTTTGTTGCGCTTCAGTTTTCAAGAAAGGTTTTCTAATAGGATACCAGTCCTCCAAGGCTCATCACATCTCCTAAGAGAATCTTTGCCAACACAAGTAACTTAATTTTTTTTAGTGGCCAGTGGGATAAAACTTGTATTTTGCCCTATTTCTGTTTTGACAATTTTTTGTTGAGAAAACTAATGAATTTCTTGAAAATTAATTTACAGTTGACCATTGAACAACACCGTGAATTAGGGGCACTAACCCCATGCATGACCGAAAATCTGTGTAACTTGACTCCCCAAAAACTTTAATAGCTTACTGTTGACCTTCAGAAGCCTCACCAATAAGAAAAGCAGTCAAGTAACACATTCTGTATATGTATTATGTACTGAGTTTTTAGGAATAAAGCAAGCTAGAAAGAAAATATGCAGTACTATAAAAAAAAACCCACATAAGTGGATCTGCGTGGTTTAAACCATGTGGTGTTCAAGAGCCCACTAGATTAAGAGCTCTAGTAAGGATTTCAGTCAGCCCATTTCTAATTTGAAAAGGATGTTTGACTTGGATTTTGACAGGTACTTAAATTGTCTAGTGAGACAGGTTCTTTTGTCCTTGTTTAGATTGATGGTAAAACTGGTTCCCATGAATTTAGAGTGTATTTTGCAGGGGGTTATTCCCCAGAGGCTGGCTTGTGACAGCACTTAAAGTAGGGTGCATAGTAGAAGACAGTTTTTAATTACTACTGTGAATGAACTTAGTGACAACTCATCGTGGCTTCCCTCAACAAAAATTTACAGAGCATCTATATTGATAGTCCAGGCAGTGTTGCTAAGGTTTTGGGATATAGCAGGAAAATACCAAGTCTGCCTTTCTGAAGGGATGCAGGAAATACATTTTTATGGAGGTAAAAAGGAAGGGAAGGGAAAGAATGTGGGTATATTCCTGCTTTATGTAGGGTAGCTGTGATGCAATTGGACCAGATCATGGAAGTGCTTTTTGGTTGTCAGGCACTGTCATATTGATGAATTTAATTTTCATGACCCTGTTGGAAGCACACAAGTAACCTGCCCAAGTCACTCACAGGAGTGGCTTTCTTGGTTCTTGAAACCAGGGGGTGTGGCCCTGGAGCCTGCAGATGTGAGGAAGCCAGTGAGCCACAGGGGCCCTAGGGGATTGAGAGTGGGGACAGCATTCCAGGCAGAGGGCCTTGGGGTGGGATATGCTTAGCATTTCTGGACCCTAGTTCTGTAAGTAGTTCTCAGGTAGCACAGAGGACAAAGAATTGCTGGGTGTGTGAAGTGCTTTGATGTTTTCATTGTTGAGCAGGGAAGATGGGAGGGCTCCCAACTCCATGGGCTGTTGCAAGGTGGTTACAGAACTGGGTGTCTGCACGTGGACACTTGGGGAGGTCTTTGATGCCGTTCTGGAGCATTGCTAACTCTTGATGTTAATTCTTAAGCGAGCTGTGCTGAAATTTGCTGCTGCTACCGGAGCCACTCCTATTGCCGGCCGCTTCACTCCTGGAACCTTCACTAACCAGATCCAGGCAGCCTTCCGGGAGCCGAGACTGCTGGTGGTTACTGATCCCAGGGCTGACCACCAGCCTCTTACAGAGGCGTCCTATGTTAACCTGCCTACCATTGCTCTGTGTAACACAGACTCTCCTCTGCGCTACGTGGACATTGCCATCCCTTGCAACAACAAGGTAACAGTGTGATGACATACACTAGAGCCTCGAGAGTGCTCTCGAAACAGTTGGGCATTCCTCTGCACATTGTTAGAGCTTGGAGTTGAGGCCGCTGGCTGGCCGATGAACTCACAAGTGTAGGTAGTGTGCTACACGAGGGGCAAGTCTTTTCGCTAACACCACAAGGGTCTCTGGCCCAATGAGTGGAGTTTGATAGTAATTCTTGCTACAAGTATAATTCATATGTGTCGGCTTTAAGGAGAAATCCTTTTTGAATGGTCTGTGTTTTCTTTTCTCCATATTTCTTAACTGCTTGGGCCTCACATGTTACTGGGCCTTTTCGATTTTCAGAGCAACTTGATGAATCCTGCTATAAGGTCCTAAAAAGGTGGGTTGCGTATGGTTCACATTGGTCCAGTTTACTGGTCTCAAAATCTTGGTTCCACATAGGAATCACCCAAAGAGATGTTTTAATACCAGTGTCCAGATACTCGTTCAGGTATTTTGTTTCATTGCCTAGGGTGGAGTCTTGACAGTTTTTTTTTCTTTAATTCCCATGGGTCCAGTGGCAATCAAGGTTGAGACCCACTAATACACAGAGTACTCCTTAAAAATAAGCACTTAACAAACTAAGAGACATGTCTCTTGTTGATACCAGGGGTCTAGATGATGGGACAGATAGGTGGGATGGGGAGGTGCATGCTGTTGGGGGTTGACCCAAGAGTCACTTCTTAACCTGGCACTCTTGCAGGGAGCTCACTCAGTGGGTCTGATGTGGTGGATGCTGGCCAGGGAAGTTCTGCGCATGCGTGGCACCATTTCCCGAGAACACCCGTGGGAGGTCATGCCTGATCTCTACTTCTACAGAGATCCTGAAGAGGTAAGCTTCCTCCACAAAGGCCTGTGGTCACATAAGCAAATCAGACATCTTGGTCTGCTTCTTTGAAATAAAATTTGTCTCTATAAACTTTTTTTTTTCCCTTAACCAGATTGAAAAGGAAGAGCAGGCTGCTGCTGAAAAGGCTGTGACCAAGGAGGAATTTCAGGGTGAATGGACGGCTCCAGCTCCTGAGTTCACTGCTACTCAGCCTGAAGTTGCAGACTGGTCTGAAGGCGTGCAGGTGCCCTCGGTGCCTATTCAGCAGTTCCCTACTGGTATGTGTTGGGATAAGTCAGGCTGGTGTTTCGGGTTTTTGGTATTCTTAGTTTAACTTTTAAAGGATCTCCATGGCTATGTATATAAGCATTGAAAGGTTCTCATCCCAGTGTGCTGTAGCTGTGCTAATGACCCGACAGGTTGAATTCAGGTGTTTTTGACGTGGTGTGGGTGGCCTTGGGTGTTTGTCCTTCCAAATGTGTAGTTGGTGGAATTCAAGGCCCAGTGTTGGTGGGAGTGGGGCTGACTATGTTTTTTGGTGTTTCCTTAACAGAAGACTGGAGCGCCCAGCCGGCCACTGAAGACTGGTCTGCAGCTCCCACTGCTCAGGCCACTGAATGGGTAGGAACAACCACTGAGTGGTCTTAAGCTGGTCTTCCACAAAGGCAAACAAAATGGAAATAGAAATGGAAAAGGTTGACGGAAAATAAACAGTTTGTAAAAGTCGAGTCCATTTCTGTTTATTTTGCATTCCAGATCAGGAAATGCCTGGGATTACTTCAGGTCATGACTTGTTTACTTCTAAGGCCCACTTAAGAGAAACTCTCAAAAGATACTGGTTCTTACTTGAGAGTTTCTCTTCACTTCCTTTTTGTGTAAGGAACAGCTGTTCTGAAAATAGATTTAGGGGTGCCTGGGTGGCTCAGTCTGTTGAGTGTCCCACTTCTGATTTCAGCTCAGGTCATGATCTCAGGGTTGTGGGATAGAGCCCCATGGGCGTGGAGCCTGGTTAAGATTCTCCCACCCCACCCCCCACTGGTGTGTGCTCTCAAAAAAATTGATTTAAATAATTGTAAATAGGTGGTAACCCTGGGAATATTTTTTCCAAGTTCAGACCTGATACTCTCTCCTTGCCATCTGCCCTGGTAAATTGTGGAGCCAGAGTTCGAGTAAATTGCTTTTCAGTGACAGCCTTGTCGTATGCAGTTGTGTGGCCAGGCCTCGAGTAACATACGGTATTTGAAAACCTACCTAGGGCAAAGGTGGGATGCAGTCTTTTCTATTCCGGAACCACTGGAGGGGCCCCTGCCTGTCACCAGGTCAGCTTGCCTGCTGGTTCTGGGAGGGTTGTACAGGTGTATAAAAATGTCATCACGTTGTGCTCTTTATTTTTGCCATTTTCTATGTACTTTCCATTCTATTTAAAATGCAGCACTCCTGCATTAATTTTACAATAACATTTGGCCCATTAAATATTCTAGAGAAAGCAGGTGGACCCAGGTTTTTGAGGAACCTGAATGAGTTAAACATTGATTCACTCCCCTCTTGGGAGAGCTATAAATATCCATGTGACCTGATTCCCAGGGCCACTTCCAATAGTGAAGGGACCCCATAGCTCAAGCATCATTAGCTTCATGGGGATTCTGCACTGGCTCTGTGCAGAGCAAGTTTGGATGCCTCTACCATAAAACTGCAAAGCTCCAATGTGCTTAGGCCTTGAACGCATAGCACTTTGTAGTGCTGCAAATGGTCATTAACACCAGTTAATTCCTGGAATCAGGATGGCTGGAGGGAGGGATGAGGTGCATGAGGAGGACCAGAAAGAAAATTGGGAGTTGGGGAGAGAGGTGTACCTCGTTTAACAGCCTATCAGTATGTTTTGGGGTGGAGGGGAACAAGAGAGGAAAACGGCCATTTCCTGGCAACTTAATCTGTATTCTGGAAAATAATGCTGACATCAAAGGCTGACACCCATCCCTGCTTCCAAGCTGTGTGTGCTAGTGGCCAGGACCTCCAAACTAGAGCCCTTGCTGTTTCTTTTTGCTCCTTGCTCGGGCACTTGTCTCCTGGCATTCACACGGTAGTTCCACAAACAGGCTTCTTTTTTTCCTAGAATCTTAAGTTCCTAAACTTAAGTTCAGAGCTAAGAGCACCAGCTGGCCTCTCCTGGCATGGTTGGTTTATGCCCAGCGTGATGCAGCCAGGAGATGGAAGTGGAATTTTTCACAGATCTTACCCACCTGGGTTTAGCTTGCACAGGGCTTCACACCCTCTTCCTGCCTCCAGGAGAAGTATTCGATCCCGTTTCTCTTGTCAACAGCTGCTGAGATTCTGCTCCAGCTGGGGACCACAAGGTGGCCCAGACAGAAGCCACACCACTCTGGGACAACACAGCTGCCCCCTGGCTGCAGAGCCAGTACCTTTACGCCAGCACGAACTGGAATAGGCATTTTTAACCAATCCAAACTCACTTTGTTTCGGCTTGATGGTACCTACCTGATGGTTAGTCCCTAAGGCCTGCTTAATCTACGTGACAAATTAATGTTCCCCTCCAGGTGTCCACCCTGCAACTGGCAGCTTTCCCCCATGGGTGTTAGCAGCCTTGATCTTCCCGGGGACTGCTGGAGCGAGGAGGACTTCCCTCCCTCCCCTGCCCTGCATTTGATTTGGCCAAGGGGGCGCCTCCTTTTTTTCCCTTGGCACCTCTCCCATCTCGCTTCGCACTAGGACAGTCTTCCAGAACGCAGTAACTCAGTTCTCTTGTCCCACCTGATCTTGGAAACCGCTGTGAGTAACACATGGCTTATGATTTTTTTCCTCTTTATTGTGGAAACAACACCATAAGAAGAAATGTCCAGCTTAAGATTTTTCTTGTTTTTATCACAGCTTCCAGCTCTTGATGTACTTCTTGGGTTTTGTCTTCTAAACTTACAGAAACTGAATTCCATCCAGTTTTGTAGAGTTCCCCCTTTTCTCCCTCTGCTTTCCTAAATACCTTGGGGGCTTCTCCTTCCATAGAACATGTTTCTTAGTACATCCCGTACAAAGGCAAATCAGCATCCCCGCTGAATTCAGCCTAACACAGAACTTGACGCTTGGTAGATACTCGTGAGTGAGTACTCTGAGTGAACAGAGAAAGTGGTTAAGAATGGCTCAGTCAGTTAAGCATCCGACTCTTGATTTTGGCTCAGGTCGTGATCTCAGGGTCTTGAGATTGAGCCCCGCATCGGGCTCCATGCTGGGCATGGGGTCTGCTTGGGATTCTCTCTCCTCCTCCTGCCCCTACCCCCTTGAGTGCTCTCTCCCTCCCTCTCTCTCTCCCTCTTTCCCTCTCTGATAAAATCTTTGAAAAAAAATACTTAGAGATTTACAAAGCATTTAAGAAAGAGCTGGAGGGTTAAATTCCATTTGGCGAGCCTCAGGCTCCCAACAAGGCTTGAGGTGCCCACTCTTGCACATTATTCGGCAGCACAGGGCTCACTTAACAGGCAGCTGCATCACCTGCTCTAAAACTTCCCTAGGGTGTTAACAGTCTGCTCCCCTATGTCAAAGCCTTAATCTCACACGGTGTTTCAGGGACATGCTACAGTCCCCAAGGTTGGCTTGGGCTGAGGTCTTCTGGTGAGGGGGTGGGTGAGACTGGTCTGGTCTGGGCCATGGCCCCGCACCAAGGACACCCTCACCCAGTGACCTGTGAAAGGATTCTGGCTGTTGCATTACCCTGGACATCATGTGCTATGAGTGAGGCAGATAGCAGAGCAGACTTGGGAATCAGCTATGCCTGAGATGTTGAAAGCAAGCCCTGCCTAGCTCCTTCTCGTGTGTGGCTCTGGGCAAGAGATGTCTTCCAGTGGCCCAAGTGGCCCCAGCATGGGGATAATCATGGGGTTGTGATTCAGAGATTGTTATGCACAGCAATTAGCCTGGATCCTGGCATGTAGCAAACACTCATTCTATGTATCACATTGTCTTTTGTTAGTGCATAACTTAAAAAGAATTTTTAATTGTAAAATGCATCATGTATGCAGATGACTACAAAAGATATATTTGTATATTCTAGAAAAATAAGAATCAAATGAAAGCCTCTGTAATCATTACATGGGTTTTGAAATAGAAAGGTACCAGGACCTGAGAAGGTTGTCAAGTGAGCCTCCTATTCCTTGCTTGCCCCTGTAGTCACAGGGTTCCTCTCCTGCAATCCCTTGGTTCACTTGATTTACCTAAGTGCCCTTTCAATCAAGAATTGTTTAGTTTCCCTGTTTCTGAGTTTCCTATAAATGTATTCCTAGCATATTTTCTTGTGTCATTGGCTTCTTTTTTTAATTTTTAATTTTTGGGGGGGGTAGGGCAGAGGGAGAGAGAGAGAATCAACCTCACAACCCTGAGTCATGATCTGAGCCAAAATCAAGGGTTGGATGCTTAACTGACTGAGCCACCCAGGCGCACCTTGTGTGATTTACTTCTTGCCTTCAGTGTTATTTTTGTGCTTTTCAATCCAGTTGCCATGTTCCTACAGAATCATCGATGATATCAATATCCTGCAGTGGCCATTTGGGTTGTTTCCACGTTCTGACCATTATCAACAGAACTACTTTGAATATTTTTGATGGATCCTGGTGCACCAAAATTTCCCCACTGTGGCCTTCTACTCTAACTTCACCAGATAATGTCAGATGGTTTCACAATAGTATACAAAATCCTATGAAAACACAATCACGACCCTCAGTACCTTGTAGTGAAAACACCATCCTTTCTTCACTGCTCAGAACTGCTGCCTCTCAAAATCTAGGGGCTGTCGATGCAAGGTCTGATCCTGACCTCTCTTATTCTACCACTGCTCTAGGAGTCAGTCCCTGGGCCAATGCCACACTGTTCTTCCTCTTTACTAGAATTTTATAACCTATCATGGCAATAGGGACGGCAATCCTCCCTTCCTCTTCTTGATCATTTTGCATTGTTATATACATTTTTTATTTTTATTTTATTTTTTTTTTAAGATTTTATTTATTTGAGACAGAGAGAATGAGAGAGAGCACATGAAAGGGGGGAGGGTCAGAGGGAGAAGCAGACTCCCTGCCGAGCAGGGAGCCCGATGTGGGACTCGATCCCGGCACTCCAGGATCATGACCTGAGCCGAAGGCAGTCGCTTAACCAACTGAGCCACCCAGGCGCCCTGTTATATACATTTTTTAATCAGTACAGTTCCACTATAAATCCAGTTGGGATTGTATTGATTCTATAATTTAGAGCAGTATTGACTGACATTGAGTTTTTCAGTCCATGAACAACCTATATATCTTGCCAGTTTCTCATTTTATGTCCTTCCCTCAGTGAAATTTTATAATTTTTCCCGAAGAGGTTTTGCACATCTTTTGGTAAATTTATTCCTAGACACTCAAGATATTTTAAATTGTACTCTTTAAGAAGCCACTATTAGGAGTCCTGTTGTAACAGCTTAATCCATATTCTAAGTAACAGATATCCAATGGTAAATGGTAAATGTCACTATTGCCATGGGGCTTCTGACTCTGCCTGAGCAATCCAGACCTTTTGTGCAAGGCAAGAATGACCTTATTAAATTCCATCCATGAAAAGCCTGCTCCAAACCTACATGCCACACATTGTAGTCATTCAGTAGAGCAGAACCTGTCATACTTCTGGTGCTAAGTGCAGCAGGGTTCACTTAGGAATAACCCAAGAATTACCCAATTTTATCTCTGCAAAGAATCTCAAGTAAAATAAGAATTCAACATTCAACATATTTATTAAGGACATACTCTAGGCCAAACATTCTAAGCACTGGGGATAGAGTTAGTGAATGAAAACAAAGCTTTGACCTTGTGACCTATATTTTGATTGGGGAGGCAAGTAATTAGTTAACAAGGAAACCGTTTTCTATGGCAACAGAAGTGAGGATGATGGGAACATGGAGAAGATATCTAAAACAGAATCATAGGCATTAAGCTATAGAAAGAAGCAAATGGAAAGTATTATTGGGGAGAATCAAGAGAGTGAAGAAACAAACCCTTCTGGAAGGAGGAGTCTCAGCCCAGTCTCACCAAGTAGGAGCTGAGAGAGGTCTACCCTCAGGGGGAGCTGGGGGCCTTTACCATAGGCCCTGGAGTCTCTTGGAGCCCATGCTGTGTGAAAGGTGTAGATCTCCTCTGTCTGCCCCACAGAAAAATCACCTAAATTTTTTCCCTCCCTTTTCCTTTAGATATTTCTGGATATTAGATATTCTGGAAATGAGTTGGAAACCAGGAAAATAATCTCTAACTGCATAGACATCTACCCCCGGTTCTGCCCCCTGTTGTACCCTCACTGGAAGACAATGTCCCAAGGAGCACTCTCCCCTCTCCATGGGTGGTTGGCTCAGTTCACACTGGTATGAAGAGCACCCAACATTGCCAGAAGTGCCCACCATCATGTCCCCACCAAAAGTCCTTCTACTACCTCCTCAGCCACTGACCTCTGCATTTCCTTCTATCCAATACCCTA
>NC_138369.1:58143122-58153716 GCF_054177405.1 Leptonychotes weddellii
AAGAGTAAGTAATTATAGACACAATAATAGCCAACTGACTTTTCCCTATAGAATTTACAATAAGCATTTCTCCATGATATTATAGATATGTACCTATTGTATATGTTAGCTCTATAATATAAACTGTTGGCTACCAAATAGTTTATATGTTATTTTCCTATATTTTACAGAATTTCTACTTCATAAACATAGCTATCATGAACATCCTTGTAGTTCGCTGGATCAAATGACAGAGACATTTTAAGGATTTAAAATAAAATCATTACATGTTCTTAAATTGCATTTTTAGTAGCATCAAAAGAGAATGCAGAGTTCAATTTCTCATCACCCACAATAATTACTGATCTTTGTTAATCTGATTAATGAAAATTTTTTCTTGGTGATGTTTCTTTGCATTTCAACTAGGTAAAAAGCAGTTACTGACCTGCTTTGATTTAAATATCCAGGAAGAGGCTGCAAGACTTCCTTCATGCAGGGGGAAGTGGGTCTAGGTGGCATAAGGTCCCTTCTGCCAACAATAATCTATGCATAAGATAATCAAATAAAAAAGCCACTGCCTGCCACGTTTGCTGCAAAAATAAAGAGAAACATAACATAAACTCTTACAACTTGTAATTTTGTTATTCAACAATATTTGCTGGAAACCATGTGCTCTTCATTGAGCTAGGAACATGGGATCTGACAAAGAACTAGAAACATTCCCTACCCTCCAGGAATTTACCTTGTCATGTAGAAAGAAGACAAAAAGACATTTATTATGTGAGGGTGCCAAAAAGCAGAGATATTTATACCACTTTTTTTCCTGTAAAACAGTAAGTTTATGAATTAAAGATACAGTACTTGAGAAAAACCTTCCATTTCATATTTCAAAGAATTTGTATCTTTCACCTTACCCATGCCTATAATAGAGACTACCATCTAAATTAAATGGGAAAATAGAGGAATGTATGGCTTTCATTCATCTAAATCCACAAAGGGAAGCCAGGCACCTGACAGATCACGGTCAGTCATTCTGTTAACCACAGGAGGGCAGTGGCACTCTGCCTATGAAATGCTTCCTGGCTAGTACTTTTCCAAACCTTGGTGAAGATCTGTGCCTGTTCCACCATCTGAGAACTGGTGCTCAGGACCAGAACATGACCCAGGTGCTTAAAACATGGCTTCTCTCCTGTCGGTAGGGTTCTCAGCCTCACAAGGGTTCCACCAGGAGACAGCTCCAAGGTCCCCTTTTGTGACAGATTCACAAGGAATTGCTTTGAACCCCCTGCATCTTGCCAGTGATGGGCAGTCCCAGGGGCTCAATATCGCAGAGGACTTCCTCCAACTCAGATGGGCACTCTCAATGAGAAGGCGCTGTGGGAAATGGGTGTCTTTCCCACGGGGCCTTCCTGAGGCTGGGAGGGACATATTGTCATCACCAGCGCAGTTCCAGTTGTCTGAGCAGACCCGGAAGAAACCTACTCTCAGTGTGAACAAGCTGCTTGTTGCTTTTTCTTGTCTTCTCTCTTAGATGATTTCATTTTATTCGAACCTTCTAGAACCCAAAGTAGTACATTATTTACCATGGCACAGACCCCAAACACTTGCTACTGTAGAAAATGCCATCTACCGTTGTTCAGGAAACCAGAACCTTAAATATAAGACTGAAACATTCAGCAAGAATATATCCGATTTAATTCTGTACAAAGAACCTGGTGCATATTGTACACATTCCAGGTTGAAGTCTGCTTTTGTGAAGCAACCCAGATAAATCTAATTGAGTTCTTGTTCTTGCCTTCTAAACAATCCCCTTGGGCAGCAGCTTGGCCACCTTACTTGGGAGGTCATAGCTTATTACCACTCTGGAACTCCTCTTGGGTGCTCCCCCTCCCCAAAGCCCTTAGCTCAAGGGGCTTTGAAATATTTTCCAAGGTGGGAAATCCTTATAAGAGAGTGAACTGAATTTCTGATACAGACTGAAAGAAGTTTGGAATCCGTGAGGTGAATAAAAGGGCAATCAAATTGCATATTACCACCCGGGATGGAAAATGGAAATGGGACTCGATAGGAATGAGACCAGGTTCTATGAGTTCTAAGCTGGCTCCAAAGGGTATTTCCAGCGACAGGTCCTAAACATATTCTGAACACCTATAGGGTGTTCCTTCCTATGCAAGTCCAGTCTCTAGGTTAAGGGTCAGTCATGAAATTTCACTCATATTTCTTAGAACTTTGTTAACAGATTGGATCTGCTCTTATAATGGCCAAGCAGCTCCTATCAATCTCCCATGGATAAACACTAAAAACTCAGGAGGAAATATAAAAAAACTGTTGCTGGAAAATACAAAAAACAAAACAAAAAAAACCCCCAAAAGTAAGTAGGCTCTGGAAGAGAGTTGACCCCTGTAAGAATTAAGTCACTAGATGAGTTTCCCACTTTTTGTAGCTGTTATCTTTTGTCAAGCCCAGTCTACTGGCAGCAGGACAGCTAAAGCTGGAATAGAAGCCCGCAGTCTTGTAGCATGCATAACCAGGACTAGTTTGAGGCAGTTTAGTTAAAATCACCTGTAACCCTCCTGGCACTTATTGGCTATCACCTCACACAAAGAAAGAAATGCATTTTCTATCGACGTTCTCACACATGCATGGATACAACGTGTACCTGAGATTGTTCAAGGACAAAGGACATCTTTATGAAAGGACCAACGACAGGGGGTACAGCTATCATCACAACCAGGCCTTCCGAATTCTCTCATCCTTGCTTACCTGTATGCATCTGTCTGTTTCAGCTGTAGGAAGCTGACTTGTCCTACCTCCACGGTGTCTAAATCTAGTGGCGAAGCGCACAGCCCAACCGTGTGTCTGTCAAAGCCTTTGTCGACAAGCTCTTGGTAAAAGCGGACAAATCTGATCTCAGCCTGACATGGAGAAATCTTCCCTCCGGAGTTGCGTCTTGGGGGTCAGGACAGCTCAGGGCTTTCACAGGCTCACAGGATCTAAGTCACCGAGGTCAGCCCTGGCGCTCAGGGTTTCAGCCAATAGCGCACAGCCAGTGAGTGAGCACTGGGCAGGGCGGCCGGCGAGACCTCCCGCGCACTCACCCTTAGCCACAACTGGCAAGAGCCCGTGCCAGGTAAAGGCCCTGCTAGCAGGCCTGGGCTAAACTCTCTCTTCCACAGCCTCTAAAATTGGAGCCTGTGCTCGAACAGGTCGGGAAAGAGGCACAGGAAGACGGGAAACTGAGCGCAGTCCCACATCCCTCGCCGCTCCCGCGGGTGCAGCGGGGGGGCGCCCGGCGCCCCCGGGCTCCGGGCAGTCGCCGCCGGGGACTTGCGGGCGAGCTGAGGGCCGCGCGGTCCCGACTCCCCGGACGACTCGCCAGGGGGCTCGGCCTTCCCGCCCCAAAAGACCTGCTCCTCGCCGCGGGGGCGCCCTCGCCCGACCGCCCGCAGAGGGCCGGACCCAGCAGGCCGCTCCGGGGCGCCGCAGGGCTCCCTCATCCGCCCGGGGCCTCGGAGGCTGGGGGCTCCCGTTGGATTCCTCCTCACTCCGGGTCCAGGGCGTCGGCGGGCGGGGGTCCCCACCCTCCAGCCCTGTTTGTCTCAGGAGACCCACCCTGGGTGTAAGCCCGGCCTCCCTCCCTCAGCGCTTGCAGCAACTGCCCGCGGCCCAAGATCCCTGGGCAATCCCCAACGGCCCCCAACCAGCACCCCCAAAGCACCCAGTCAGCCCCCAAGGGAATCCAGCCAATCCCAACGGACCCTGGCCAATCCCCACCGGTTCCCAGCCAATCCCTAACGGCACGCAGTCAGCCCTCAACGGAATCCAGCCAATCCCAATACCCTGGCCAATCCCCGGCAGAACGCCCCCAAAGGCCTCCAGCCAATCCCCAATGGCCCCCAGCCAGTCCCAAAGTCCTCCTGCCAATTCCCAACGGTCCCCAGCCAGCCCTCAAAGGCTTCTAGCCAATCTCCAACGGCCCCCAGCCAGTGCCCAACGGCCGCTACTCTCTGGACAGGGTGGGGCTGGGAGGGCTCCCTAGAGGACGCTGTCTTTAAGAGGGACAGGAAGGATGAGGAGGAACTGACAAAGAGGGTCTGCAGGGTGTTGTAGGTTGAGGGGAGGAGGGTGCCTAGGGAAGTCATAACTTGGGGGGCCTCTCTGGTTATCTGCAGCTGGAGCTTAGAACCAGGGGAGAGGGGAGAAGACAATGCTGGGTAGGAGAGTGGAAACGAGATCATGAGGCCTCCATGCCCAATGGAGAGGGTTGACTGCTGCAGTCAGATGTGTGGTGTGGAAGGAAGCTCTGGAGACAAGGGGGACAATGGCTGAAGTTCGCAAGCAAGTCTGGGGCAGGAAGCTGACTAGGAGATTGTGTGGGTGACCTAGGTAGGAGGGAAGGTGGCCTGGGCTAGAAGATGGCCCTTCGGGTGGAGAATTGTGGACTTGTTTTTGAAGCTACAGACAAGAACCTAAGTCACACAAAGCAGGAAAGAATATCCAATGGAAAAAAGACCTTCTCTTCAACAAATGGCGTTGGGAAAATTGGACAGCCACATGCAGAAGAATGAAACTGGACCACTTCCTTACACCACACACAAAAATAGACTCCAAATGGTTGAAAGACCTCAATGTGAGACAGGAGTCCATCAAAATCCTAAAGGAGAACACAGGCAGCAACCTCTTTGACCTCAGCTGAAGCAACTTCTTCCTAGAAACATCGCCAAAGGCAAGGGAAGCAAGGGCAAAAATGAACTATTGGGACTTCATCAAGATAAAAAGCTTTTGCACAGGAAAGGAAACAGTTGACAAAACCAAAAGACAACAGACAAAATGGGAGAAGATATTTATAAATGTCTTATCAGACAAAGGGCTAGTATCCAAAATCTATAAAGAACTTATCAAACTCAACACCCAAAGGAGAAATCATCCAATCAAGAAATGGGCAGAAGACATGAACAGATATTTCCCCAAAGAAGACATACAAATGGCCAATAGAGACATGAAAAAATGCTCAATATCACTTGGCATCAGGGAAATACAAATCAAAACCACAACGAGATACCACCTCACACCAGTCAGAATGGCTAAAACTAATGTCAGGAAACGACAGATGTTGGTGAGGATGCAGAGAAAGGGAACCCTCCTACGCTGTTGGTGGGAATGCAAGCTGGTGCAGCCACTCTGGAAAAGAGTATGGAGATTCCTCAAAAAGTTGAAAATAGAGGTACCCTATGACCCAGAAATTGCACTCCTGGGTATTTATCCTAAATATACAAATGTAGTGATCCGAAGGGGCACATATACCACAATGTTTATAGCAGCAATGTCCACAATAACCAAACTATGGAAAGAGCTCAGATGTCCATCCACTGATGAATGGATAAAGAAGATGTGGTTCATATATACGATGGAATACTACTCAGCCATCAGAAAATGAAATCTTGCCATTTGCAACGATGTGAATGGAACTAGAGGGTATTGTGCTAAGCGAAATAAGTCAATCAGAAAGACAATTATCATACGATCTCATAAGTTGAATTTAAGAAACAAAACAGGATCATGGCAGAAGGGAGGGAAGAATAAAACAAGACAAAGAGAGGGAGACAAACCATAAGAGACACTTTTTTTTTTTTTAAAGGTTTGTTTTATTTATTTGAGAGAGAGAGGGAGAAGCACGCTGCCTGCTGAGTGGGGAGCCTGACACGGGGCTCAATCCCATGACCCTGGAATCATGACCTGAGCCAAAGGCAGATGCTTAACCAGTTGAGCCACCCAGGTGTCCCAAGAGATTCTTAATCATAGGAAATAAATTGAGGGTTGCTGGAGGGATGGAGGGTGGAGGGATAGGATAAAGGGGTGATGGACAGTCAGGAGGGCACGGGATATAATGAGCAGTGGGTATTATATAAGACTGATGAATCACTGAACTCTACCTCTGAAACTGATAACACACTATATATTAATTAATTGAATTTAAAATAAAAAATAACGAGGAAACCATAAATTAAAAAAAAATCCTGTCATCTGCAAAAAAACCACAAAAAACAAAAACAACCTAAGTCACAGACCAGGCAAGATGGTGGGCACAGGGCTGTGAAGACAGTGGGCCGAGGGTGAAAGTGGCTGAGTTGCCCCTGCCCCTACCTGAGATGGGGAAGCAGCAGTAAAGGGAGGTAGGGCTGTGGTGGGGAAAGGGGGATGCCAGGTTCAATTTGGGAATGTTTTGTTTGTAAACAGAGATACCCTGGGCCCATCCAGGATTCACAGGGAGGGGTCCAGGGTGTGGACTTGGGAGTCAGATATGGGCGGGATTCACCAACCTATACTGGAGCTAATGGATGATATCAGAGAGCTGGACTCAGAAATTTGTGGACAGTCCCATCTGAGGGCTAGGTAGAGGGAGAGAGAGTTCACAGGAGACTGAGGCGGCCAGGTGGGAGAAGATGAAGAAAATCAAATATTAAAGTGTTTTAAAGGCTGATGGAAAAAATCAGCTTTGGGGCGCCTGGGTGGCTCAGTTGGTTAAGCGACTGTCTTTCGGCTCAGGTTATGGTCCCAGGGTCCTGGGAATGAGCCCTGCATCGGGCTCCCCCTACTCTGTGGGGAGCCTGCTTCTCCCTCTGCCTCTGCCTGCCACTCCCCCTGCTTGTGCTCTCTCTCTCTCTGTCAAATAAATAAATAAAATCTTAAAAAAAAAAATCAGCTTTGGAATGGAGTTTGCAACAAACATTGGGCAATGCTCATGAACATTGAAATATAATTCCACTTTTCAGTATCTACCAGGAAGACAGAGGAGGAAGGAGGGAGCAATCCATTTCTGAAGGCAGTAAGGGGTGCATTGGGTGGAATTCAAAAGCAGTTACTGAGTAAACGCATGTCTTCTGCTAATTAACACCATTCAATAGAAATTCTAAACAAAGGCATGGATAGACTCCCCCCCACTGTAGCGGACTGCTGCCTTATGGCCCTCCAGCTGAGCAGGGGATTATTATTGCTGCACTGCTTATAACAGAGGAACTTCAGGTACATCCTAAATGTCCATCCACAGGGGAAAGGCAAAATCAAAGAGGATCTGTGCAGGTGATGAAACAGGACATACAACAGTTACAAGGAATTCACATACCTATATATCTGAACAGACTCTAAAAACACTGATAAACAAGCAAACACGCACGAATATATCCATATTGACACTTTTTATGAAAAATTACCTCCTATAAAGGAATTTCTATATAGGGATGGGCTGCAGCCGGGCTGGCTGAAGGCGCAGAGCCGGGTGCTTGTGGCCTGCCAGACCATGCATGCTGAGCGGAGCATGCGGTTGGCCTCACCCCTGCACTGTGGGATCCACATGTGCCACAGTTCGTGGGCGCCCATAGGTGCCTTCTCGCCTCGGGGTCATGGCCGTCCGCAGACAAGAGCGAGAGGACCAGGGACCAGCCCTGAGCCTTCGACCAGGCGCTGCTTGAGTTCCTGTGCGCCCGCTCTCCCAAGAAGCCACTCAGATATGAAGCATTGGCAAATGAACTGATTAATGAAGAGTTGGGAATAGCCTATCCCATTATTGATGGGATCCCTAATATGATACTGCAGGCAGCTAGGAGGACACATTAAAATAATAAGAATTGGAGCAGCACTAGATCATAATTAAAAACCACAACACACACAACTAAATTTTTTAAAAGATTTTATTTGAGAGAGTGAGACTGCAAGAGCAGGGGGAGGGGCAGAGGGAGAAGCAGGGTCCCTGCTGAGCAAGGAGCCCCACGCAGGGCTCGATCCCAGGACCATGACCTGAGCTCAAGGCAGACACCTAACCAACTGAGCCACCCAGGCATCTCATAGACTAGATTTTCTTAATACCACTTATGTTTTTAAAAGAGTGGCAGGTAATAAGTGGGGGAGAAGAATGTTTCTGTCCCTTCCTACGGTGACTGCCTTCATTCCGTTAGTATCTCTAGCAGGACTGTTGGCAGCCTCTGTGGAAGAAAACTCCCCACAAGACTGCACCAACACAACCAGCTTGTGCTTTCACGGTCTGCTTCTGCCCATTACCATACCAGTTTCTGTGTTCTTCCACCTTTGGACCTGGATGGGTATTAAACTCTTCAGGCATAATTAATACAACCAGAGCCAAGATGATATATATGTATTAATGATATGTCATGAGCATCCATCTCTGAAAGCTCAACTACATGGAAATACTGGAAACCCACTTAAATTGCAGGAAAGTTGCTTTGCCTTGCTTCTCTCAGAGGTTTAGGACTATGGGAGGCTTAAGCTGCAGAAGTTTCTTTTATTGTACTTTTGTTCTGCCCTTGTTTTTTGAAAATTCTAATTTCTAACTACTGTATCAGAAGAAACATTTCAACACAGTTTCTTATTGGAAATTAACAGTCCCAACCATGACCTGATGACTTTCTTACCCCATTCATCTAGAAGTTAATAATTAAAATTTTATATGTTTATTTTAGATTCAAAGTATTTGGCAGAGTCACATGTTAAGGATGACTGAAATAATTTCAAAGGAGTTATGTTGGAGTAGTTGTAGAGAAATGCATTTGAACTAGTGTGATAGAAAACTACAATAAAATGGAAATTTTATGTACTTGTAAACATTCTGTGTTTGTAAAGTTACCTTCATGTCTTTGGCATCAAATGATTACATTAGTAATAATAAAATAAGATGACACTTTTCCACTAAAAAGAAAAAAGGAATTTATATATATAAAGTGTAAGGACGGGCCTAGAGAGACACACCCCAAAAGGGGTTACACTGAGCAGGACTTGGGGCACTGGGGTTGGGAGCAATACCAAAGAGGCTTTGAACTTTGATTTCCAGCAAAGAAAAGAGGCAAATGCAAAGCCAGGGTATGATTAGAAGTGGCACAACTGGAAGTAAACAAGCATTTTTTTTTAAGTACCTATGGTGAGGGGCGCCTGGGTGGGGCAGTTGGTTGAGCACCCAGCTCTTGATTTTGGCTCAGGTCATGATCTCAGGGTTGTGAGATTAGGCCCCGAGTGGGGCTCTGCACTGCGCATGGAGCCTGCTTAAGATTCTCTCTCTCCCTTTGCCCTGCCCCTCTCTCTAAAAAAAAAAAGAAAAAATTTAAAAAAAGTGTTAGAAGTACCTATGATGAAAAAAAGGCATCAGCCTCTTTACTCCATTGTTTAGAAAGTACACCACTGCAGCCCATGCCAGGTTTCCCTCTGCCTTGGCCTCACTCTGGGGACATGAGTGGGACACGGGAACATCAGGGCCACTCCTCACTGACTTATGGTCCCACCTGTACATGGAACCTCTCCGGTGCCTTTCAGGCCTTTCCACGGCCCTGCCATTTCTGGGGACCCTAAGCGGGGTGGGTCCCAAGAGTCATCTGGAAACTGCTGCTTGGGGCCAGCTTCAGGCTGCTGCCTCCTGGGAGGGTGGAGGGATGTCTAACTTGACCTATCAGATAGACCTAGTACGTGGGTCAGAAGCTGAGGTAAGACTCAAGGAGTGGCCCACCCTTCGGGCCAGGTGGCCCACTTCTACTCCTTTGCCCTGGGTTCTTTAGGTGGCACTACCCCTCCAAATCCCCTCCCCAATAGTCACCTCTCCAGGCCACCTGTGCAGCCCCCAGGCCCAGGTTGTCAGGCTCTCAAGCAGGCCGAGGCAGGGCTCACAAGGAGGTGGGGAGCTCTCCTTAGATTTACTTGGCTTGCGTAAATATTGTGCGTTTAAAATTTATTGAACTTATAAAAAAATTTATTGACGTTTTCTTTCTGACGATGATTTTTTAGCCATACAGGTCAGCTTCCTTAAGGTCCATTTTTATTTTCTGGAATTTAGACTGAGTCCAAAAGTAGGCACCAATACCATCCTCTGCAGTCCAGTTCCTGCAGTGGGATTTGGGTCTACTTGAGGACCATCCCTCTGTCTACACTGGAGCCCCCACTGACCATTGCAAAAGGCTGGGAATTTTGTACTCTATGCTCCCAAGAAGAAAAAGAAAAGGTGGGGGGAATGATCTTCTTGATTATGGACCGACCTGGAACCTCCCTCCCGTCCTTCCCCAGCCTGGCCGGCATCCGCTGCTCATTCTGTCCTTTGCACAGTTCTCCAGCTGCACTTGAGATCAAGGAAGCTGAAAGCCCAACCTTGAGAGAGGATGCCTCCACTCTGGAAGAGGTGTCTTCAGTCGTCTGGGGTGGCCTTGGTGGGAGTGTGCCCTATGGGGTAGGGGACAGGAGTTCTTATAAAGCCAGAACCCCATGTCCAAGATAGGAGGGTGGAGTCTGGAAGAGATAGATGGGCACTGACTTCCTCTCCTGCCATTTGTCCTGGTGCTCAAGGCCACGGGGAAGGACTCTGAGCTTAGGCAAGGGCACCACTAGGCTAGGAGGGGAGCTGGAACCCTTAGTTTTGGTAGGGAGAGGATCAAGTTGAAGCCTTTCCAACCCAACTGTGCCCCAAGGGTCACTCTTGGGGTAAGCACAGCAAGCGAGGTGCTTGTGATTTCCCCCCACCTCCTGTATCTGCCATGCACGCCCTTGTGAACCCTCCCCCCTCACTTCTTTAATCCCCACCCCCCTCCCCACAAGGCCCTGTCTCCTCTGTGACATCCCACCCAAG
>NC_138369.1:58153816-58159132 GCF_054177405.1 Leptonychotes weddellii
TCTGTGCGGAAGGAAGGGAGCAGTGCGCGCAGGTGTAGGTGTGTTTTCAGGGTGCGGATGCCCTGGGATGAGGAGGGGCTGCCCTGCCCAGCCTCTCTGTGGAGCCTCACTGCACGCCCAGCCTGCTCTGTGATTCACAGCAGAAGGAAGCAGGAGGGGTGGCACGTGGCTCTGTCTTCCCAGGAAGGCTGGAGTTATTTCTTTAACTATCTTATTTGCTCTCATCTCACTACATATATATAGACATTTTCTTTTTTGTTTGCTTGTTTTTGTTTTTGTTTTTAAGTAGGCTCCACACCCAGTGCAGAGCCCAGCACAGGGCTCGAACTCATGATGGTGAGATCAAGACCTTAGCCAAGATCAAGAGTTGGACGCTCAACCGACTGAGCCACCCAGGCGCCCCAATAGACGCTTTCCTAAAAGAATACCATGTGAATTGTTCTTTGATATTTCCTTTCTCCCGAGGTCACAGAGCTCCTACTCTTGTGATACCTTGGTTAACTTTATCATTTTACCCCAAAATATGCCCCTTTGATTCATACGCTATTCAGTTTTTATGTTTGTTTTTTAAAAAAGAACCTTATTAAAATCTAACTCACATACCATACAATTTAGCCATCTAGAGTATACAATTTCCATGGTTTTTAAAATGCGCAAGGAGTTGTGCAACTATCTTCACAATCAATTCTAGAACATTTTCCTTATCCTGAAAGGAAACCCGTGCCCATCAGCAGTTATTCCTTATTCCCCCATCACCCCCATCTCTTTTTCCAACCATAGACAACTGTTAATGTGCTGACAGTTTTCATAGATATTTCTGTTTTAGACATTTCATATAAATGGAATCCTACAGCATATGGTCCTTTGTGACTGGTTTCTTCCTCACAGCATAAGGTTTCCAAGGTTTGTCCAGACTGTAGCATGTATTCATACTTTCTTTTTATTGTTGAATAACATACCATCTTATGGCTATGCCACATTTGAAAAATCTGTTGATCAGTGATGGACATTTGGACTCTTTCCATTTTGGGGCCATTATAAATAATGCTATTATGAACATTTGTGTACAAGTGTTTGTGTGGGTATACGTGTTCATTTCTCTTGCATATACCCCTAGGAATGGAATTGCTGGATCATACCTTAAGGGATTGCCAACTGTTTTCCAAAGTGACTGCACCATCATACATTCCCACCAGCAGTGTATGAGAGTTCCAATCCAATTCCCTCCAGTAGTGCTATTATCTGCCTTTTAAATTATGGTGTTGATGTGCATTTCCCTGATAACTGTATGCCTACTGGCCGTTTGTATACCTTCGTTTAGAGAACTGGTTCTTCAGTCCTTTGCCCATTTTTGAATTGGGCCTATTTGTTTTTGAGCGTCCTGTAAATGGAATCCTCGCATATTTGCTATGCTTCGTGTGATCTGCTTTGTTTCCTCGATGTTATTTTTGTGCTTCTCATCAATAGTTGACATGCTGCTGTAGTCATTCATGACATGTCCAGTTATAATGAAACAACACTGCCTGGGTAGTTTATGAACAACAGAAATGTATTGCTCACAGCTCTGGAGGCTGGAAGTTAAGAGATCAGGATGGCAGCATGGCTGGGCGAGGGTCCTCTTCTGGGTCAGGGTGGAAGGAACCAGGGAGCTCTGTGACATCCATTTTATAAGGGCACTAATTCCATTCATGAGTGCTCCATCCTCATGGCCTAATCCCCTCCCATAGGCCCCACCTCCTATTAACCATCACTTTGGGGGTTAGGATTTCAACATCTGAATTCTGGAGGGACACAAACATGCAGACCACAGCAACGGCCATTACCCATAAGGGTGCTTTGAACATTTTTGATAGATCCTTGTGTGCCAGAATTTCTCCACTGTGGGTTTTAAACTCTAACTTCACCAGATAATATCAAATGGTTTCGAAATCATATATAAAATCCTATGAATAGAGCAACAACCCTAGGCAATCTCTGTTGAAAACACCATCATTTCTTCACTGCTCAGAACTGCTGCCTCTCAAAAATCCAGGGCCCATCCATGCGAGGTCTGATCCTGGTCTCTCTATTCTTCCCCAAGCTCTATGAGTCTGTCCCTGAGCCAAAGCTACATTCTCCTAATTACTAAAGCTTTATAGTTTATCATGACATCTGGTAGGACAGATTTTTTACCTATAGGTTTTGGTTACAGAAAGATATTTTGCATGGCGTGATTTGGGATATACCAAAGGCATTGATTAGAATGAGGGAAGGGTGGTTTGGGGGAACTTCTATGAGCAGAAGCCCTGCAGGATCCACTGTCACCAGGTAAAGTGATAGCTGTGATTGGAAGGAACACTTAATACAATACTGGCCAGAGGGCTGGTGGTACCAAACAAAAGGAGTAAGGTCTCCGGGTGGAAACAGGACTGTCCGTGATCCTTTGTTCTTCCTTCTCGTGGTCTTTCCCTCCATAGCCTTCCAGAAGTCAAGGATTGTCCCAAATACTTCCTACTGTTCCTTGACCAGTCCTATCTTCTATATTGCAGCAGCAGACAGATGAAAGACTACTTACATCTTGGGAAATAATCATTAAAATAGAAGGAAAGGGCTTTCAGATTTCACCAAGGAGGATTATCACTTTGTACCTCATAAAGAAATGGAACTTAAAAACTCATAACAAAATTCCCTGATTCCAATTATAGAAACACCAATGGATTTTTCCACTTTCTTATCAATATATACAAGAAAGTGGTGTCCAAACCACAAGGAGTAAACCCTTAATCCTTCTTTAAATAGCCCACCTAGTATCTTTATAAAGAAATGGAATAGATTGTGAGCAATATAATAAAATAGAAACCAGAAAAACACTCCTAATATGATTGAGCAGGGTTTGATGAAATTGCATTTCAGTTATTTATAGCGTGAATGAACAAATTCAAGATGCCAAATGCATTTTTTAATTTTTTAAAAGATTTTATTTATTTGACGAGGGTTGGGGGAGAGAGCACAAGCAGGGGGAGCGGCAGGGGAGAAGGAGAAGCAGGCTCTCCCCTGAGCCGGGATCCTGATGCAGGATTCGATCCCAGGACACTGGGATCATGACCTGAGCCGAAGGCAGATGCTTAACCGCTTAACTGACTGAGCCACCCAGGCGCCCCAACCAAATGCATTTTTAAATGTAGGTCTTGTCAAAGATTGTTAAATACAGAGTTCTCACCATAGATCTAGGTGTCACCTCGAGCTGGAGAAACTTCTGAAGTGTCTGTGTAGGAATCTGTCCCCAGGGGGCCATGGACAGGATGCTTTGGCCCTTGGAGCCCACTCTGAGTGAGATGTGGGTCCTCCACTCTGGAGTCTTACCTTGATTTTCTTTCTCTTCTCTTCATTAGATATGTCTAGAAGTGGACCAGAAAGAGGCACCTATCTATATTTACCTGGGTAAATGAGGTTAACAGAATTTTCCTATAATTCTTCTTCTGTGGTATAATAAAAAAATATATTTGGTCTTTGCCTCCTGTTCCTGGCACAGTGCTCCTAAAACCCTTGGAATTCCCTAAGTGAGAAGAAGAGGGCCTTGTGTGCTAATAAGATGACTCAAGGTGGGGGCCCCTACATAGCTTCAGGGTGGTAGCCATTCACCTGAAAACCAACCAGATGACTAGAGGGCCAGAACTTTCAGCCCAACCCTAACCCCCAACCCTGTGACCTCCAGGGAGGCGAGAGGGACCAGAGATTGTGTTCCATCACCAATGACGGACGATTTAATCAATGATGCCTAAGTAATGAAACCTTTATTTAAAAAAAGAAAACAACCTTTAAAGAGCTTCTGGGTTGGGGGCCTGGCTGGCTCAGTTGGTAGAGCATGTTACTCTTGATCTTGGGTTGCAAATTCAATCCCCACGTTGGGTATAGAGATGACTTAAAAAAACAAAGTACTTCTGGGTTGATGAACACATCGTTGTTCTGGGAGTGCGGCTGAACCAGAGAGGACACAGAAACTCTGTGCAAACCACCCCCCCACCCCAACCCCCAAGGGATCTCTGCCCTATGTTTTTCTTCCACTTGGCTGTTTCTGAGCTACATCCTTTATAATAAACCAACAATATAAGGAAAGCTGGGGGTCCATTTATTTCTATGTATAATAATATCTCAAGTGAGTCACTCTAGCATGTCAAATAAGGCTTACTAAAGAGATTCTTCTCAGGACTAGAGCAGCTTTACACAAAAGACAAATTCCAATCCTACACTTATTGTCAAAAAAGGCAGTTTTAGAAAGCTTGCCTTGTCCCGCTTTCCAGAGATGCAGAAATATGTAAAAAGTTGCAGAAATATTAAAATCGCTTTTCTGCTACTGGAGATGGGGTCTTGGGACCCCACAATGATAGAAATGAGGCCAGACCCAAAATTCAAAGGCACAGGCAAGGCTTTACTGGGGCAGCAGCTGGAGCTCAACAGAAACTCAGCAACACCAGAGTGCAGTTAGGCGGGCCTCCCCCGAGCAGAGGCCCCAGTTCCCGCTCAGGTTCTCACATTGTCCATTATGCTAATGAGGGCTAAGAAGGTTGTCTCCCCCTGACTGGTAGATATTGGCAGGCAACTCAGGCAGCTCAGGTAGCTCACTGGTGGTTCTGAAGGTTTTTTTTTTTTTAAGATTTTATTTATTTGAGGTGGGCGGAGCAAGATGGCAGAGTAGGAGACCTGGATTTTGTCTGATCCCAGGAATTCAGCTGGATAGGGATCAAACCATTCTGAACACCTACGAACTCAACAGGAGATCAAAGAAAAGAATAGCAACAACTCTCTGAACAGAAAAGCGACCACTTTCTGGAAGGTAGGACGTGCGGAGAAGTGAATCCGAGGCGATATTCAGGAGGATAGATGGAGGGGGAGGGGGCCTCCACCGGCTGCTTCTGGCAAGTGATAGAGCCGCGGAGCACAAGATCGGAACTTTTAGAAGTCTCCTCTGCTGAGGGATGTAGCTCCAGTGGCTAAGCGGGGGGGTGGAACCCTTGAGGGGACAGTGTGGTCTCAGGACCCTCGAGGTCACAGGAAGACCGGGGGTGCCTGAGTGTGGCAGAGCTCCCAGGTATTGGAGCGGGGAAGCCGGCTGCAGAGACGGAGCTGAGGAGTGGGCTCTCAGCTCGGGGTTGCCATAAACCGTGATCCGCGGGACAGTCGGGCCACTGCTCCTCCAGCAGGGACCCAACAAGCGGCAGATCCAGGGAGACTCCCCTTCCTCCCCCGGGAGCAGTGGCATGGGAGCGCACCGCAGGGATCTGCTGGGTTTGGAGACTCCACACGGGGTCGGGTGCCAGAGATAGAAACGTGCGGTCA
>NC_138369.1:58159632-58204439 GCF_054177405.1 Leptonychotes weddellii
AGCTTAGCTTTTGTTTAGATTTTCCTTTGCCCTTTGTTTTAGTCTTTGTTTTTGTCTTTGTTTAGCCTTTGTTTTGTCTTTGTTTCACTCTTTGTTTAAACTTTCTTTGGCTTTTGTTTGGTCTTTCTTTAGCCTTTTGTTTAAACTTTGTGTGGCCTTTTTGTAGTCTTTGTGTAGCTTTTGTTTTTAAGTGGATCTTGGCTGAGAACCCATCAAAAATACCTTGTGTAATGAAAAACCCGGGTATATAATCTCTCCCTATATATTCTGCATGCATTGAGGTAGCCTCAACCCCCCCAGGGACCTGGCACAGATGTGGAGCCTGTTTCACACAACTGCTACTTGAAGGTAAGGGAATTCCATAGTTTTTCATCTAACTTCAGGTTGTACTTCATCTTCAGGTGGCAACTGCACATTTTTGTATGGGCCATTTCATATATTCCAGGGGGAACTTGCTATAATAGCAGTCAAGATTGACAGAACATAAAATGATAGAGAAAACAAGAGCAGAGGACACCAAGGTTATTCCAATGTGAGCAGAGGGCTCCTCCTGGAATGTTCCAGCTAATGTTTGGGATTTGTCTGAGCCTGGGGAGAGGCTTCAAACCCTCACTCAGATTCTTTCAGGTTTAAAGCCTCATGTTTCTGGAGCTAGATTAATGGAACTATTGGTTTCTTCTTTTTCTATTTCTTCTTTTATTATTTGTCATGATTTGAAAATGAGTTTTTTCTTTTTATCTAGATACAACATCTTCCCTCATGCAGCTGGGCTTATGTGTGGGGGATACTAATCTTGTTAGAATTTTGCTCCCTGTAGATTAGCAACCTTAGATGGAAAGATGTTAATGCTCTGTCTTGTGCAGAATTTCTTAGAAATCAGAGTTTTCCAGTGTTATGGTGGGTGGGACAAGGAAAGAAAAGATTATGTGTCAAGGGAATAAAGCAATGAACTTGGCTGGAATACTAGGAGAAAAATAGGGAAAATAATTTTTACTGTTTTGCGAATGAAACAGGAAGAAAAAAACAGATTGCTGTTAGCTGTGTAGCTATGCTATTTTATGTTTATTTCGATTAACAGGAGAATGCCTTAGTGGATTTTATTATTTATTTATTTATTTATTTATTTTTAAAGATTTTATTTATTTATTTGACAGAGAGAGAAGCACAAGTAGGCAGAGCGGCAGGCAGAGGGAGAGGGAGAAGCAGGCTCTCCGCGGGGCTCGATCCCAGGACCCTGAGATCATGACCTGAGCCAAAGGCAGAGGCTTAATGACTGAGCCACCCAGGCGCCTGCCTTAGTGGATTTTAAAAATTGTTTCAGAGGCACCTGGCTGGCTCAGTCAGTGGAGCATGTGACATATGATCTTGGGGTCATGAGTTCGAGCCCCATGTTGGGAATATGGAGCCTACTTAAAAAAAATTGTTTCAGGTTTGCAGAAAAATTGCAAACTGTACAAAAATTCCAAATGTACCCAGATCACCCAGATGTTGACATTTTATCACATTTGCTTTATCATTCTCTTTCTCTGTATACACGTAAACATATTATTTTTTTCTGAGCCATTTGAGATTAATTTTCAGATATGATCAAAATCAGAAAACCAATGTTAGGAAAATACTATTATCTAATCCAGATACGCCTAGGTTTTGTCAACGGTTCCAGGTGTCAGTCCCAGATCATGCATCACTTTGGTTACCATGTGTCTTTAGTGTCCTTTATTCTGGAAAACACCCGAGATGGGCATTGTCTTTCATGATCTTGACAAGTTTAAAGATTATAGGGCCGTTACTTTTGTTAAATGTCTCTCGGTTTGGGTTTAGTCTGATGTCTTCTCATGATTAGGTTCTGATTATGCAGTTTCGGAAGGAATATGCTTGCATTTCAGATCACACATCTCCAAATTCATACTTGAATCTGACTGTACAGACTTTTAACTTGAAGTCTGGTTTCTCTAATGGTAACTAGAATTTTTAAATGAGTACCTAAAATCTTACAAGAAAATACAAAAAATTTAAAATCCAGAGCTTTTACAGATAATTCCCAAGTATTCACCAAAAGTGTGTAAGTGCTACCCTTTTATTAAAAATGATAATTGCAACAATATGTACGTGAACTTGATAGGCATACAGTGAAGTATTTAACATAGATTCTTTGCATGTGTTAGATTCATGTCTACTGCTTTATGAGTGTTCATTTCATGAATGTGATCATTCCTTTCTAAGCAAAACCATCTGCTGAAAACAGTTACCATTCACAAACGAATGGTCTTGGATAGCCACTCCAGCCTCCCTGGTGACCTTTAGCATGTTGGCAAGGTGTTGAGAAAAGAAAGAACTTCCATTTTGTTTGTAAGTTGGAAAACTTCTGTTTGGAGGTGGCTGGCAGTTTTATTGTTCTGAAGGTAGAGGCCAGCTTCCTAGCAGACTTCCTTTGTTTTGGGAAAGTTATTAAAATAGATTCTTAAGATTTCCAAATATAAAACATCCATTTTTTTCCCCTAGAGGAAACGCCAAAGTCATCATAAATATAAATGTAGGGCAGTTGGTTAGCTTGTTATATGATCTTTGTAGTCAAGTAAATGTATTATTGCTTTAATAGGACTGCCCTGGATGAGGTAGATAAATATTTTCTTTTCTAAATGTGGAATTAGATTAGAAATTTGGAGTTCTTCACATGTTACTATTTAATGTTGAGAAACTCAGCTTTTGGGAAAATGTAGCGTTAGCTATTTTGATTGCCTTATCTAGTCCATAGACATCACCCCAGAGTTTGAGAAATTGCCTTTTACTTAAAGGAGATGATGAGCCATCCTGGGTTGGAAAATGAGGACCTCCTTTTTTCACTCAGCCAAAAGAATTGGGGGCCAGGACATGGAAGGTTTGGAAGACCAGAAGAGTCTTGCGGGTGGGAATTGAGTTGTTTTCATATCCTGGAAGTCTGCTGGGCTGGGCTGGGACCCTGGGATTAGGTTCCATTGTGTAGGCTCCAAAAGTGACCTTTTATTGGCTTTGCAGGTGTCTCTGGTTTCTGTTGCTCTGTTACCCATAGTGCATTAGGTAAACCTGGTGGTGTTAGCTGTGCTCTGGGTAGTTAAAAGACCAATCTGTTTTAAAATGTACTCAGGATCTTGTTTTCTTTTCTTTTCTTTTTTTTTTTTAAAGATTTTATTTATTTATTTAAGACAGAGAGAATGAGAGAGAGAGAGCACATGAGAGGGGGGAGGGTCAGAGGGAGAAGCAGGCTCCCCGCCGAGCAGGGAGCCCAATGCGGGACTCGATCCAGGGACTCCAGGATCATGACCTGAGCTGAAAGCAGTCACTTAACCAACTGAGCCACCCAGGCGCCCCTGGGATCTTGTTTTCATTCATGCATGATGAGGGCAGCAGATCAAAAGATGATTGCCATTGTCACTCACAGTTCCCAAAAGGAGGATGCATGCCTGACCATGCAGGGCCATGTGAGGAAGCACCAGGGTTGATTGGAAGCCAGAGGGAATGAGGGGAAAGCATGGGCAAGAGCTTTATTGTGTATTTTTGTTTTGTTTTGTTTTGCAGGAAGGACTGTGTGAGATGAGGTAAACAGATTAGGTAAATTTTAGGACGAGCTAGTTTGAATAATTTCAGTGGGTTCTGGGATGTAAGGGCTATCCTGAGTTGTCTGTTTCCTGGTCTTGGGGTGATTAGGACAGAGGAATGTTGGACTTAATGTGTGGGACCTTGATAAAAAGGATAATTGGCAAGTGTAGGCTCTGGATTGGTTGGTTTGCATGTGAAAGGCACACTCTTAGGGGTCTTAAGGTCTTAGGGGTCTTAGGGTTTGCTGTCCCTAGGAATTAGCTAGCCTGGGGAGAGGCAATGTCTCCAGGATCAACAGGTGCCAGGGCATCAAGAATACAGAAAAGAAAATATAGTTAATATACAGCAGCCACATTTGGAGTGAATGGGCAAGGGAAAATAGGGCAGCATTCAGACTCTGAAACAATAGCATTTAAGACCTAGGACATCTGATGCAGACAGGTTCATGGAATGTGTATCTATTTCTTATGCCAGTTCAAAAGTTAATTATGAAGATAGATGGGTTTTCAGTGATGCACAGCAGTGAGGATATTCGTTTTATGTTGCTGTGTAACAAATTACTACAAACTGAGTGTGTTAAAACCATGCCCATTTATTAGCTCACAGTTCTGTAAATCAGTTGTCCAGTTGTCTTGCTTAGGGTCTCACAGGTTGAAATAAAAATGTTGGCTGGCTAGGCTCTTACCTAGAGGCTCTGGGGGGAGAATCTACACCCAAGCTCATTCTAGGTGTTGGCAGAATTCACTTCCACATGGCTCAGGTCCCTGGGCCCCTCATTTTCAGGTCAGGAATGGTGGGTTGAACTCTTCTCATGCTTCAAATATCTCTAACCTCTTCCTTGGTCATATTTCTCTGACTCCAGCCAGAGAAAATTCTTGGCTTTTAAGGACTCATGTGATTAGATTGGGCCCACCCAAATAATCCAAGACAATCTCCCTATTTTAAGGAATATCTGCAAAGTTTCTTTTGCCATGTAAGATTACCTAATTCATAGGTGCCATCAACTAGGATTTGGAAATTGCTTGGGAGGGCCATGTTGCCTACCACAGAGAGTTTATGATTAAATGTTGAGCACTTGGTTAAGGTGGTATTTGCCAGAATCCCCATTATAAAATTACAATTTTTTTTAAGATTTTATTTATTTATTTTAGAGAGAGAGAGAGATTGGGGGGGAGGAGGAGCAGAGAGAGAGAGATAAGCAGACTCCATGCTGAGCACGGAGCCCAATGCAAGGCTTGATCCCAGGACCTCAAGATATGACCTGAGCTGAAATCAAGAGTCAGATGCTTAACTGACTGAGCCACCCAGGTGTCCTGTTTTTAGTTAATAAATATTTATTGGGAGGGGAATATTTTGGGAGTATGCAAGTACCTTGTTTCTCCTTAAACTTTCACCTGCTATATTTACCATTCATTAGTGAATATTGCTTGCAAAAATTGTTACTGTGGTATTCTTATGATGATTTTCTATTTCCTTCATTGCTTCTACATTTATTAATTGGAATTATTCCTTTCTTTTCTTTTTTTTTTTTTTTTTAGAGAGAAAGACGTGGGGGAGGGGCAGAGGGAGAAGGAGAGAGAGAATCTTAAGCAGGCTCCATGCCCAGCATGGAGCCCACCGTGAGGCTTGATCTCACAACCCTGAGGTTATGATCTGAGCTGAAATCAAGAGTCAATGGTTAAACGACTGAGCCACCCCAGTGCCCCAGAATTATTCTTTAAGAAGAGTTTCTTTTCATTTGTTTTTATTTTTTATATCCCACATACAAGTGAAATCATATCGCATTTGCCTTTCTCTGACTCATTTCACTTAGCATAATACCATCTAGATCTATCCATGTTGTCATAAATGACAAGATCTCATTAATTTTTATGGCTGAGTAATAGTTCATTATATGGATATGAACATACCACATCTTCTTTATTCATTCATCTATCGAGGGACACTGGGGTTGCTTCCATATCTGTTGTAAATAATGTGGCAATAAATAGGGGTGCATATATTTTTTCAAATTAGTGTTTTCATTTTCTTCAGGTAAATACCCAGTAGAGGAATTACTGGATCATATTATATTTCTATTTTTAACTGTTTGAGGAACCACCATACTGTTTTCCGTAGTGGCTGCACCAATTTACATTCCCACCAACAGTGCACAAGTGTTCCCTTTTCTCCACATCCTCACCAACACTTGTTTCTTGTCTTTTTGATACTAAGCATTCTAACTGGTGTAAGGGGATATCTCATTGTGGTTTTGATTTGCATTTCCCTGATGACTAATGAGGGTGAGCATCTTTTCATGCATCTTGTTGGCCATCTGTATGCCTTCTTTGGAAAAATACCTATTCAGATCCTCTGCTCATTTTTTAATTGGATTCTTCTTTTTTTTTTTTTTTGGTGTTGAGTTGCACAAGTTCTTTATGTAATTAGGATATTAACCCCTTATGGGTGTTGACCAAGAAAAACATTCACTGAAAATTTAAGCAAAGAAGCATATATTTGGGCAATTTGAATTCCAATTCCAGAGACACAGATTTAGGTAGAAACCTGAATTACGTTCACAGGAAGACAAAGAGAGGGCAGGGTTATAAATGCGAAAGGTTACAAGTGCACTTCTCAGTCAGGGCTGTTTGGCAAAACAGGGATTGAAACTAGGTCCACTGGGATTGGTTGTGTTAATATACAAATAAGGGATTGAAACTTGTCAAGTCTCATGGTTCCTTCTGAAGTGAAGAATGGAAAAGAGTCAGGTGTCATGGTGAGGAGGGAGTTAAGTCTAGGCCCAGGGCTTGAAGCTGGCAAAAGTTCATAGTTTCTTGAGGAGCATGTGGATAAACTCCTTCTCGCATATGGCCTCCTGACCCTATTTTATTCAATTTTAAGGATTTTATTTTTAAGTAATCTCTACATCTAATGTGGGGCTCAAACTTACTACCCCGAGATCAAGAGTTGCATGCTCTACTGACTGAGCCAGCCAGGGCCCCCCACTCTATTTTAAAAGAGACTCTCTTAGCTAGGCTTGGTTGTTCTATCTTGAAATCTTGTTTTACACCAGATATATTATTTGCAAATATCTTCTCCCAATCAATTTCATTTTGTTGATGGTTTGCTTTGCTATACAAAAGCTTTTTATTTTAGTGTAGTCTCAATAGTTTATTTTTAAAAATTAATTTAAATTTAAAAGGAACATGCTCATCTGATTTGACAGAGAAATCTTACAATAATTTTTACAGTTAGCAATACAGAGTTGTCAATTGCATTATTATTACTACGATTAGTTATCAATTAAGAAATTATCAACTAAGACAACTGTGATATTGTGATTTGTAAGGAATATATATATTTGGTCATGTTTATGATTTCTGTTGTGTGTTTGGTCTTTGTCTATGGTTTCTAGCTCCTAAAACCTTTGAAGTTTCCTACAAGGGCATAAAGGCATCTTGTGTTATGTTAATTAGATGAGCTTGGAAAGCCCTTCGGTAACATAAGGATGGGTGGCAGGGTGCCAGGAGAACCAACCATGTGGTTAGAGGGATGGAAATCTCAGTCCTACTCCCTGACCTCTGGGGAGGGGAGAGAGGTTGGAGGTTGAGTTGACTAAAGGCCAGTGACTTAGTCAATCACGACTGTGTAATGAAACCTCTATAAAACCCCAAAGGTTTGGAGAACTTCCGGGTTGGTGAATGCTTGGAGATGCAGGGACAACCATGTGCCTGGAGAGGGCATGGAATCTCCTCCTCCTTTCCCCAAACCTTGTCCACCACGCACCGTATCTCTTCACCTGGCTGTTGATAAGTGTTTCCCTCAGTTCTGTGAGCCACTCTAGCAAATTAAGGGAACTTAAGAAGGAGGTTGTTAAAACCTCCAAGCTGTAGCCCATTGGTCAGAAGCATAAGTAACAGCCTGGGGTTTACCCCTGGCCTGGATTCTGAAGTGGGGTGTGGAAGGCAGTCCTGTGGGACGGAACTCTTAACCTGTGGAATCTGATGCTATTTCCAGGCAGATAGCGCCAGAACTGAGTTGAATTCCCTGACACCCTGCTGATGTCCCAGAATTGCTTGGTGCTGTGTGTGTGGTGGGGGGACACACCCCTCCCCCACAACATTGGAATTGGGTCCAGGAACCTTAAAAGAACAACTAATCAGAACGACAGATTTCTTTTGCAGGTTATTTTTGTATCTAGAAGACCTCTTTGTTCAAACAACACTTCCAAGATCTGATGTATAGTAAGAAAGAAGGGGACAAATGGTTACGGATGGCTACAAATCTTCATATTGCATGGGAAAACAAGATTTATATTGTGAAATTCTCGATTTAATGCCCTATCAAATTGGATTCCTTCCTTGAGTTTTTAATGTAAAAAAACGCATCTTTCTTCCAGATATGGAATTCCAACTCCCTTCTTGAGATGCTTTACTTAATTGCTATGACTTGCATTTTTAAAACCAGACTCTAAAATTTCATTTATTTTAGGACTTTCATTCATTAGTGTTATAAGAAAAAATCAGATTTGTAGAGCTCAGATTTACTAGGAGAAGTGACTGAAGAGTGTTTACTTAATGTCAGTGAATTACCTGGACACATAGCATTTCTCCTCTATAATGATAAGATGGTCTTTAAAAGTTTGCATGAGATTTTGTTCTTATATTCTCTCCCTAACCCCCAGATGATAGATAACATCTAAATTAAATGTCATAATCCTTCCTAGGATGGTGAGAGTGAAGCTGTGTATAATACTTTTGGATTAACTACAACTTAAATAACCAAAAATGCTAAATTAACCAGAACTCATTCTACTGCTTCACTTTTAGGAAAAAAAGGAGCAAATGATACCAAGACAAGCTCATAACAGAGATCTAATCACCAGATGTGTACGGATGAAAATACAGGTACAAATGAGTTTCTTATACTCTTGGATCTGCATCTAAATTATTGTATAATGATTACTAGTATTCAAAATGTCAAAGTAGAATGCAGAATCAGCAAAAGACTGAGCAAAAAAACTTTCAATAAGAGTTAAACACTTCAGAAAAACTTATTCCAGGTGTTTCACAGTATTCTGGGTTTTGGGAGGTAGAAATATGAAAAAAAAAAACCAAAACCCACAACCATTTCTCTGCATCAGAGGGATAATGACCTCAGCCACCATTTATCCATTTTGGCAAACTCATGTACTATGCATGGGGGAAAAGCCATTCCCCCATGGCTTCAAACCCTACTCAGGAGATTCCTTCTATTTCTTTGTCTCAACTGAACCTAGACAGTCTTCTGAAGGCTTCATCTGTCAGCCTGTCAAATGGGGGACATTTACACTCCAAGTGGCTCCAAAGTTTAGTGGGCCAGTGTCCTCCCCATTTCCACTGTCAGGCCACTACTCCTTCCCTCTCTAGCTAGTTAACAAATTAAATTCTGTCTCCTAGCCAGACTTCTCTTTTGAATTGTTCACTTGACATCTCCATCTAGATGCCCCTCAAACACCTCAACCTCAAGGGAACCCAGGACTGAACTCATGATTCAGCCTCTTCCCCTAAAGCTTCTCTTCTAGTAGATGCTTCCACCACTCACCTAGTTCCTTGAACCACATACCTTGGACTCATCCTTGACTCCCATTCCTGCTTCTTTGATTAGATGAATGATTTCAATATAATATAGTAAATATAAAGATGGAAGCATATAAATTGCAAAATGGAACCAAGATAAGTGACATTTGATCCATCTGAGGAAGTCTACCAGTGTAGCTGCCATTGGGTGACTCAGACTGTGGCCTTGGACACAAAATTCAGGCAAAGGGGTAGTCAGCAATCCAGTGCTTATCTTAGCTTCTCTCTGGCTGGTTCTTTTCTTTGTCTCCCTGAGACTGATGACCTTGAAGAACCCAAGGCAGCTTAGCAGCTCTCACCTTCCCCGAGCTGTCAGTGGAGCAATAAGTCAGCCCATCAGGTAATCTAGGTTCCCCCCTTTGCCCCCTTGCTGTGACCATAGGCCAAATTAACATTTAGGTTCTTTTATAAGACAATGCAAATCTGGAAGATTGGTTTCCTGTACAGGGAAAAGGTGGGCAGGGACCAAATTACGAAGAGTCTTGTGTGACATATAAATTAAGAAGCACAGGACTTTGCTTTGTAACTGAGGGAAGCCTCTGGAGTTTTTGAGTCAGGAAAATGGATGCACGAGGAGACAAACTCATGCCTTTGGTTCTTTCTCCTGGACCCTCCTGCCCCCTGTTTATAGAAAATTGTGGAATTATTCATCTATAAAAAATTCTAGTGTAAGTTCACCTATCCATACACTACAACAATGTATTGCATAATTTTTAGAAAAAAAAGAATGTCATGTTATCAAAATTACATTCAGAAAATTACTGTACTTCTTACATATTTATCTGGCCCCACTATAATCAAGGTTTTTACTCCCAAAACATTTGCTAAATATATTACCTATGTGCTAAGGATACCAACCCTGGGTCACACTTGTTCCTTTTCCTATAATAGCTGGAGTCAGGTAGTTTGTTGTCAGAAAGGGCTCTGCACAAGTCTATGAAAGAGTGTACCACTGTACTATGTCCTTGTTGCCTGGCACAAAGCAAAGCAATTGGGGCTTTGTTCTCTCTCCAGATGGGTTGTTCAACCCCTAGACAAATCGAGGCACTTTTGTGCTGTTATTTTAAAGCCTCGGCAGCTCCCCAACTCAGTACTGGAGTTTGGCAAGATGCTGCTCTCTGTTGAAAAGCACCCTGATTCCAAATAAATATATGAAATTTTCCATTACTTGGAAATGGTTTCCCGGTTCAAGAACCCACTGTTTAACATTCATTCCATTAATTTGTAAACATTTTGGTTGCTATGGAGATAGACAAATGGATAAACGAGGTCAAATGGATAAAGACATCCTTGGGGACGGCATGTAGTAGACAACCAAAGTTTACTTCCTAGATGTAGTTTTGTGGCTACGGAAGATCAACACGGAAGCCACTGCCTTTTATTGTGTAAACCTTCGCTCAGAGGAAAGCATTATCCTTGGCTTAGGCCATTAGCAAGGTTTTAGAAACCATAAGGGTCTCCAAGGAAGGTGGTGAATGTGGAATGAATTTGCGCTGCAAGTGATACTTTTTTTCGTAGCGGAGGAGCTGGGGCTGAGCAGCCTTTGGAAGGCTATGGTAGGTGAGTGAGACCTCTGAAGCTCCAGGTTTTATTCCAGAAACAGCTCTTTCACAAAGTATTCCTTACGTGCCAGCAACAGAGACTCTGACAGCCCGGGTCGGTCCCTCGGGCGGAGCTCCAGCCCAGGGTCTGTTCCCTGAATTCCCGTCCCCTGCGTGTCTCCCAGGCCCGCTGGTCCGCTGCCTCTTGCTCGCCTTTCCCAAAGTCCTTTTTTAGCTTTTTTTTGGGGGGGGTGGGGTCCGTCAGAGTGGGCGTCGATTTACATTTCCTTGTTGTCATGTCCTTGAGTCCTCCAGAGTTGAGTATTTGTATAGAATTACTGGCTTTTAAAGATTCCCCTCTTCTATTTTTTGCCTGTTTTAATATTTTTTAAAAAATTTATCATTTGTTTTTTCCTTTAACGCTCTGATTATGAAAACTTTGTACTTTTATGTGTCCATGTATTTTCTTCTATAATGGCACTGGTCTGTTACCTTGTAACTTCATGATATCTTTTGTTCTATGAAATCATAATCTTTATGGTTTGTTTTCTTTCTCTTCACGTCTGCTGTGTTAGAAGCCCACGGACTAGCCTACCTTGGTTGGGATCCTGGGGATCCATTTACTAGTTCTGTGTCCCGGGGCAGGTTGTTCGACTTCTCTGTATCTTTGCTTTCTCATTTGCACCACAGGACTCTTGTGAGGTTGTGAGGACTACATGAGTTGAATACATAAAGTCCTTGAATAGTGCCTGGCTGGTATCTCCTGACAGGGGTTTGCTATTATTATTCTTATTGGGGCTATTAGTCTGCTTGCATTTTGTCTCCCTTTTGAGTAGTCCATCCATTTTCCAGTTAAAAAAAAAAAAAATGCCCCCTCTGTTATGAACCATACTGCTATACCTATGTGGGTCTCTTTCTAAGCTCTCTGTTCGGTCCCATTGATCTATTGGTCTATTTCCAAAGCAATACTTTATTGTTGTTGTTTAAGATTTATCTATTTATTTGAGAGCGAGAGCGAGTGAGAGAGAGGGAGCATGAGAGCAGGGAGAGGGGCAGAGGGAAAGAGAATCCTCAAGCAGACTCCCTGCTGAGGGCAGAGCCAGAGGTGGTCAATCCCAGGACCTTGAGATCATGACCTGAGCCGAAATCAGGAGTCCCACGCTTAACGGACTGAGCCACCCAGGTGCCCCAATACTCTATTGTTTTAATTAGTATAGCTTATGATAAGTGTCTCCATCTGGTAGGACAAGACCCTATGCTTATTCAAAATTGTCTTGACTCATCATGGTCTCTTATAGTTCCATAAGAATGATGAAATCATCTTGTCAATAACATGAACATTTGATATTTATTGGAATAGCATTATGTTTACAGATTTATTGGGAGATATTCAGCATACTTACATTGACTGTCTCTTTTGCAACCTTCAAAAGAAATTTGCAAATTTTTTCATGAAGGTCTTGCATTTCTTTTATTAGATATATTTTTTATCTGAAGGTGTCCTGTGGTTTTGTGGCCAGCTTGAATGGATTTTTTTATTTTACATTTCTAGTTGAATCCTCCTAATCTATAGACATGATTTTGATTTGGGAATATTGATCTTTGTCCAGAAATCTTGTTGAATTTTCTTTTTAGTCCTAATTAGTTTGTAGAGTTTCAGTGTTTTGTTTTGCTTGTTGCTCTGGTTAGGATTTCAAGTACAGTGTTGAATAGTAGTACTGATAGCATCTTTTCTGGGGTGTCTGATTTAGATGAAAATGTTTCTCAAATTTCACCCACAGTAAGCTGTTATTATAGATTTTTTGGTAGCTAGCTTTTAATAATATTAGGAACATCCCCTTCCCTTCCTTCTATGTTAAGAATATTTATCATGATTGGGTATTGAATTTTAGTGAATGCTTTCTTAATATTTATTACTGATCTTATTTCCTCCCTTATTCTGTTAATATGGTAAGTCATACTTACAGACTTCCCAAATCTGAAACATTTGAGATTTACCTGTCTACTTTGCATTATGAGACATTTTACCTATCAGATTGGCAAAAATCTGAGGGTTTAATAACCTACTCTTATTGTTGAGGTGATGGGAAAATGGGCTTTATCATGCATTGTTTGTAGAATAATAATTTGTACAAATCCCATGGAGAGCAAATTGGAAAATATCTATCAAAATCTGCAGAATTACAAGTGCACAGATTCTTTGACCTAGTGATCCCACTTTTAGAGATACATCCCTCAGATATTTGCATGTGTGTGAAATGATGGGTGCACAACTTTATTCACTACAACATCATTTGTAATAGTAACAACAGGTGGGACACAATCAAACTGTTTACTTGTAGGAAACTAGTTATGCTCTGACCCTTAGCAATTTCGAGGCATGTGCCATGCTTCCATTCTGCCATGTGTCATCATCAACACTAGATCCTCATAAGCATCTCAGATTTAACATGTTTGGGGTGGCTGGGTGGCTGGGTGGCTCAGTCGGTTAAGCGACTGCCTTCAGCTCAGGTCATGATCCCGCTCGGCAGGAAGCCTGCTTCTCCCTCTCCCACTCCCACTGCTTGTGTTCCTGCTCTCACTCTCTCTCTCTGTCAAATAAATAAATAAAAATCTTAAAAAAAAAATAAAATGTTTGGCACACAGTAGGTTCTCAATTAATATGTTGAATAAATGAATGTTCAAAACTGTACCCTTTCTCCCCTCCCCTGCAGCTTTCCCCACCTCGGGAAATGGCTCCATTGGGCATTTGCTCAAGCCGTAACAAAGAACCCCACATCCGACCCATCCTCAAGTCCTCTTTGATTTCCAAGACCCACCTCTGCTCCCCTGCCCTGGTTGGAGTCCCTGTCCTCTGTCATTGGTCTCCTTGCTTCTACTCCTGCCTGTCTCCAGTCTACATTGCAAGAAGCCTGACTGATCTTCATGGAACAAAAGTGGAAAGGCTTACCTCCTCCAGTCAAGATCTTTCAATGCCTTCCATTCTTCCTATTCTTTAGCTCACCTTCAAGTCCTGCATGGCCTTCCCACCCCACGCCTTACCTTGCAGCCTCGCAGTGCTCCAGCTATATCCTTTCTCTGTTTTCTCCAGCACATCAAGTTTTGGTACTTTTGTCTGGAACTCTGTCCTCCCCTGTGCAAGGCCGAATCCCATTCATCCTTCAGATTTCAGACAGATATCTCTTCTTCAGGAGCTCTTCCTTAGCCCCCAGTCTAAAGTGGTCTCATCACTATATTCTCTTCTAGTACCCTACTCTCTTCCTCCAGACCCCTTGTTACATTGCAGTCATACTTTGGCTGTCCTGTTCCTGAGATGGTCTGGTAAGTCTCCCTCCCTTGTCCCCTGAGCTCCGTGAGTACCGAGGCCTTCTCTGTCTTGTTCACCCCCAGCACTTTGGCACTCAACAAATGTTCGAATGAATGGCTGAGTGTTAGTGTTGTGTTGGACTGCATTTACTTCAGTCTTGTTCTGTGTATCATTTTTACATGGGCAGCCTGATATTACCTGGCCCCCTCTGCCATCTTTGGTCACAAATTGTTTCCAAAGCTCCTCCTGACACTTCAGAGGGAGCTCACCAGCTTGAAAATTTGCCCAAGATTGGCTTGAGGTCTCCAGAGGACCAGTATCTCATCTCTTCAAGACAGGGTCTGAGTGTGCAGCCACCTTGCTGGGGGCCCCCTTGCTCCTGTCCCAGGCTGTGCTGAGGTTGCTAGCACTGGGGGTGCTTGAGACACTATCACATGGGCTGTGAGCTAGCTTTAGTTGGGATGGCTGGCTTCCTCGAATCGATGCCATGCAATAAATAATCTAGCTTCTGGTGGCTTTCACTCGATATTTCAAATGTATTTTCTATGTTAATACAGCTTCTTTCACCTTGTAAAAGGGCTGCCTAATATTCGGTCAGTCTTCAAATGGCTCCTTAATAGTTCTGTGATTAATCAATTATAAGAATATTAATAATTAAACAAAAATCAAAGCCTTACTGATTCTACTGTATTTGTACAAAAATGCTAAGATTCCCTTGCCCATCTTCTCTCCTTTCATAAGCTAGCCTGATTTTTAGAAATGTATAGAATAATGAATGCTGTACTTTTTCTGTTCTGACAATTTCTTGAAAGACCATCCCCTGTTGCTGGGGAATATGCAGAAATTAAGTTGGGGATTTTCCTACCATTCTCCCCAGGGAATGTCCGTCCCAGTAAGTAAAAACCCATTTACTATTTCCCCTCCATATTCTTACATTATTACTGAAAATGTATTTTACTTCTGTCTCCTCTCATAGAATGAAAGTTTAAAAGACTTTTTTTGCTCTTAAGGGTTTGGTTTTCAGAGAGTAAATGTTAAGTTGTAAAATGGAGGGGCACCTGGGTGGCTCAGTTGGTTAAGCGACTGCCTTCGGCTCAGGTCATGCTCCTGGAGTCCCGGGATCGAGTCCCGCATCGGGCTCCCTGCTCAGCAGGGAGTCTGCTTCTCCCTCTGATCCTCTTCCCTCTCATGCTCTCTGTCTCTCATTCTCTCTCTCAAATAAATAAATAAAATCTTTAAAAAAAAATTGTAAAATGGAGGCAAGGTTTGACAGAAATTCATTCAAGATTTATAAGTATTCTAAGCACTTGAAGTTAATTCTCCATGCTTTGAAATAATTTAGTATTTTTATATTTATTATTTATTTATTTTTAAGATTTTACTTTTGAGTAATTTGTACATGAGGCTCAAACTCACAACCTTGAGATCAAGAGTTGCACACTCCACGGACTGAGGCAGACAGGTGCACCTAATTTAATATTTTAAATATCAGACATTTCATCTTGTTCTTGAAACCAGTCTATGAAAATGGAAATTTCTGGTTATTCCCATCTCTTCCTTACTGTTTTCCTAATCACTTGAAGGCAGAGAAGGTGGCAGTGGGGGATTTAATAAGAATTTACAGCCATGTATGGGGAGGAGTTGGGTAAACAAAAGAAAAGGCGTAAGAAGAGCATGTCCTTATTTGCTTAAGCCTTCTCCACTTTGTGAATTTATGGAGGAACTCTGCACTCTGCAAAGCTTATTCAAGGTAGGGGAAGAGAGGGAAAGCTAAGGAGCAAACATTCATGTTCTCTCTTTTCTCCAGATGAAGCTTCAGAATCATGGCAGGGGATGTGTTATGGTGCGGTGGAGTCATCCAGATAGGTTTGAAATTGTGTGTATGCGTGTGTGTGTGGGGGGGTGGGTGGGTCCTACTGACACACTTGAACAGGAACAGTGAGGACAGGCTACAAGCCCCCTGGGGGAGGCCTGCCCTCAGCCACATCCAGTGTGGCCCATGAATGAGTATGCAGCTTTGGTTGGGGAGCTGTCTAGGCCAATGGCCCCAAGATAGGGCTCTTGACTCCCCACCTGTAACACAGGGCATGCATGGGAACCAGTAGTAGCCTTGAGCAGACGTGGAGGAGCTGAGAGAACAGCTGGACCGGAATGGGGGCTACTGAGCAGGGACCCTGATGACCAGTGGCTTTGCTGGGGCCAGCAGTAACTTGTGCCATTCATGCTATGGCACTCCATGGCCAGCAAAGGAGGATACTACCCAGACTAGCCACCCCACCCTCATAGCCATGAAGACTACCAGCTTCCCCATACCCTTATCCATCTTTAGAAGGATCAGAGAGAGGCAGGGAAGAGTTCTGTCAAGGATCTGAACTTTATTTTTATTTATTTTTTTTATGATTTTATTTATTTGTCAGAAAGAGAGAGAGACAGAGAGAGCACAAACAGGGGGAGTGGCCAGCAGAGAGAAAAGCAGGCTCCCCACCAAGCAGGGAGCCCAATGCGGGACTCAGTCCCAGGACCCTGGGATCATGACCTGAGCCAAAGGCAGACACTTAACCCACTGAGCCACCCAGGAGCCCCAAGGAGCTAACTTGAACTGACCACTTATTAGGAAGAGATAATTTATGCCAGAAGTGATCAAGGCAGAATAAATTCCGAAGTTAGTTTGTCTCTCCTTTCCCAGCCAATAATCAGCATGGTATAGGCTTGTAATACTGTACCAATTACATAATTATAGCAAAATGAAAAAGTCCTTTTTTGGAGGGTACAACAGAGATGATTTTGAATAAATTTAAAATTTCTTCCAAAAAATAAAAAATAAAATAAAATTTCTTGCTTTGGTATTTTTTTAAGATTGATTTATTTCTTTGAGAGAGAGAGAGATTGAGAGCAAGCACCGGGCAAGGCAACGGGGAGAAGTAGAGACAGAGGGAGAGAGAATCTCAAGCAGACTCTGTGCTGTGCGTGGAGCCGACCCGGTGCTCAATCTCACGACCCATGAGATCAGGACCTGAGCCAAAACCAAGAGTCAGACGCTTTACCAACTGCGCCACCCAGGTGCCCCATCTTGCTTTGGTTTTTAATTAAACTTTTTTCCCAAGTATATATTAAACATCTCATTCCTTAATCCATATAACATATTAAGTCCTTGGGACTGATCGTAATCTTCCTTTGGAGTTTTGTTTTCTGAAGACAGAATATTGTTCTCACATAGGCTTCAGACGCTGATAGTCAGGGTGAAGGCTTGCTTCCTGTCTCTCCCATGTTGAGCTCCTTAAACAACACAAGTGCAGGCCTTTGCTCATGCCTCTGACTGACAAGAATGGAAGAACTGTTCTGTTTCCCAAGTACTGACCGGCATCTACTCTTCACAGAGCCTGTAGCCATTTCCATGTTTGACTTCCTGTGATGCCATGTGGATGTAAGGAGTACATGGCTGCAACATGTCAGCTCACTACATGCATTGTCTTTCCTTGCCAGAGGACTGCCCGGGACAAGGGTCACATGCCACTTCTATTAAAGAATTACCCCATATCCCAATTCTCTTTTAAGAAAACATGGTGGAAAGGAAGGAAGAATGGATGAAAGGAAGAAAATCCATTTTATATTTAGGGTTCTAATATCCACCTGCAGTCTCCTTAGGGAATAGTGAAGCTGTGTTTAAACACAGCTGCTGGTTATATAGAGATGCTAAAGCCATCTCTAGAATGTGTGATTAAATGTGTGTGTTGACTAAAGCTTGCTAATTAATTTGCATGAATTAAGAAAAGTTGTAGTGGGTTCACTTTAAATTTTTTTTCTAAAGAACTCAGTTTTATAACTTTCAAGGTCATTTGGGAAGGTCCCTTCCTGTGTTGCCCTTCTCACTGAACAGATACTGTTGCCTGAGCCAGAGCAGAGATCCCTGTGGGGACATCTGGAGACAGGCTGCACTTGTGGGAGACATCTTTGTTCATTCTCTCATTTTAATCAAGTATCTGCTGAACACCTGTTCTGAAACAGGCATTAAGCAAGGCTCTAAGAACAGAAAGTTTAAGGAGGCAGTGAAACAGTAGGGGTAAAGTAAAGCTTCCAGATGCTTTCCTAGAATTATGTATAGCACACAAGGTCAAGGCATGAAAGAAGGAGTGATCATTTCTCATTGGGGGAAGGGAAGCTCTGAAAAGGCTCTAAGAAGTGACTTGCCTTTGGGCAAAGATGATGGAGGTGTTTACTGTATAGTTGTTGGGTGGGAAGGAAGCAGGGGGAAGGAGCCCTATGGACCAAGGTCCAAAGGCTTGAAATAATCCTACCTCCTGGGAGCTGGGGACAGCTGGGTTGGGCTGGATGCACACACCAGGGAAGAGTTTCTTCTTGAATAAAGCCTTATTTTCAAAAAACGGTCATCTCTTTATGGATTTTTGCCCAGATCTCATTGTCCAGAACATGATCACATGCGGAGCTGTACATATTTAACTGGGCATATCATGGTACCAAAAAAACCCAAATTTGCTATTGAAGGGAAGAGTGGATATTGGGCGATCAACTAGTCATATTGACTGTGATGAGTGTACTATTTATAATTATTATTATATGATCTTGGAGCATTTACTTCTTCAGGCTTCAATTTCCTCATCTCTAAAATGGGGTGAGTAGTGACTACCTAAAAGAGTTATTTTGAGAGCTAGAAATGATGGATATAAAGCATCTGGGACATAGCAGGTACTCAATAAATAGTGGGAGGGAGGTTCTTGTTCCTCTCCCTTTGGTTCCTCTCCTTCACTCCCTTTTTCTCCTTCTTCAAATACCTGCCTCACTTTCCCTCCTCTTTAGTTTTAGGGTATATGGAAACATCTGGAAAGCATGGAGACTATATTTTACAGTTTCAAATAAAAATTCTTCATCCTGCCAGATAGTTCATATTATCTTTGTTCTGCAATTAGGTGATATCTTTTTTGAAAACATCATGTAGTGTTTATAATGATTTGTCTTTAGCCACTAATGTAAATAAAGATGTAATTAATGCTTGAATTAAATGTCATCATATTGAGATACATACTAGATTCATAGAGAATGTGTCTGAAGAAGTCAGTAGAATTAGGTCATTTGAATTCTTGGTGAAAGGGAAATAGAATTTATTAAGTAAGTGATTTACATCAGGTTCAGTGCTAGGTTCTTTACCTGCTTTATTTAATGTTTTCAAAGGTCCCCTGAGGTAAGTATTATTATTATTTGTTCTTCCCCTCTGTTACAGACTGAATGTTTGTGTCCCTAAAATTCATATGTTGCAATCTAATCTCCAATGTGATTGTGTTAGAAGGCAGACATTTGGGAAGTGATGAGGTCATGAGGGAGAAGCCCTAATGAATGGAGTTAGTGTCCTCATTAAAAGAGTCCCCAGAGAGCTCCCTTGCTTGTTCCACCACATGAGGGCATAGCAAGAAAAATGTCATCTCTGAACTAGGTCATCATCTCACCAGACACCAAATCTGCTGGCAATTTGATTTTGGACTCTCCAACCTCCAGAACTGTGAGAACTAAATTCCTGTTGTTTGTAAGCCACCCAGTTAGATGAAGAAACTGAACATATTTATTCGAATTGTATTTGCTTGCTTGTAACTGAAATAACAGTAGTTTAAACGAGGTGCAAGTTTGACTTGCCTCTCATGTAAAAGATGTCTAGTGTTCATGAAGATGTAGATTTTTTAGAGGCTAGCCAGCCTGGCTCTCGGCTGAAGGACAGAGCCAAGTAGTAACCCAGCTATCCTAAGACCACAACTTGGAGTCTTGACCACAATGCAGTCTGCATCCTGTAGGTAGATACATAAGAAGATTCAAATGTTTAGGTATTAGGAAGCCCCCACATTTAATTTATAATGTATTGTGAAGAAGTGCCTGGATTGGACTTGTTTATTAAATGTTATACTATCTTAAAAAAATTTAAAAAGATGTTCAGTGTCCAAGAGTTAGGCCTAGAACAGCAACTCCACAGGCAATGGACTCAGGCTCCTCTAGTCTTTGTGCTCTTCCATGGGGCTTCCTCTGTGGTGCTGAGCCATGATCCAAGATGACTGCTATGCCCAAGAATAGATGCTAGATGGTAGTTTGTGCACATTTTTATCTTCACTAGATAATTTCAAGTTGTTCTGGAAATCACAATCTTTTCAATCACATGTGGGACATTTAAAAATATTGACTATGAACTAGGCCATAAAGCAAACCTCAGCACATATCAAAGAGTCACTATCATACAGGCTACTTTCTTTAACTAGAATGCATTAAAATTAGAAGTCAATGTACACTTGGAAATTTTGTGACAGATTTTTATAAATAATGGATGAATCAAAGAAGAACTCAGCCATATTTAAAATGAAGTGAAAATGACTTATATGAATATTTGTGGTATCCAGTTAAAGTTGTACTTAATGGAAAAGTTATAGCCATAAAAACATATGTGAGAAATGTTTGACTCAAGAATAGAGAGGGGCACCTGGCTGGCCCAGTCAGAAGAGGGTGTGACTCTTGATCTCAGGGTCGTGAGTTTGAGCCCCATGGTGGGGGCAGAGATTACTTAAAAAATAAACTTAAAAAAAAGAATAGAAAAAAAAACCAAGGACAAGAACCTAAAATAATTGAAGAAAAGAAATAATAAATGCCTACAGAAGCTAATAAACTAAAAAAAAAAAAAAAAGAGCAAAGACAAGCAAGAAAACCAAGAGCTTGTTTTTGAAAAGAGTAATAAAGTAGGATAACTGCTGGCAAGATGACTCAAGAAAAATGAGACAAGATGCAAATATATGATATGAACTATAAAGGGGGCTATAACTATAAATTTATGACAGATTTTAAAAGCCGTAAGAATACTATAAATAACGTGTATATCTATAAAACTTAAACAAAATGAATAATTTTCCAAGTATATAAATCTGAACAGTATGTAAGGTATGGTCCTGCATTTTATTAACTGTATATTTATATGTAAATATTATCAAAGAAAAACTGTTAAATATTTTGTAAGTGGTTAACTAGGGGATACAAATTTAGGAATTTTTATTATTTTTATCCATCAAAGTTTTCTAATTCTCAACAGTAAATATAGATTTTAAAACCCACTAAGGGCTGGTTAGGGAGGGATGGAGGAAGCCCCCAGGGGTCACACTGCCTTCAGCACACTCGGAGTTTACATTCTAGCGTCCCATCATGCACCTCTTGCTCTGGCAGGGATGTCCAGGCCGCCATGCTGTGTGATGTTCCCAAACCCATTCTCTACCCTTCCTTCTTCAGTGAGCTGTTTCTCCAACTGACAGGTTTTCTCACCCTAGGACAGAGACCCTTGCATCTATGCAGCCTTATCCCATTCCCCTGGACCATTTCCAGTCCCCCAAAGTCCAGGCTTTTGGGGAGAAGAGGGCTGAGCATCCGGCACAGATAGTGTTGGGCCTGGTCAAAGGACACAGGATGTTAGAGTCACACGGAAATGGATTCATATCCCTGTCTGCCTCTTTCTGGCTTTATGAAGTTGGTCCTGTTCCTTAGATTCCCTCATCTTCAGTTTGTTGGTGAGAATACCCATGTTCTAAAACGAGATAAAGAACATAAAGCAACCACCATACAATGGGTGCTCAGTAAATGTGAGTTCTTGCCTCTGCTGTTAGTTATTTGCCTGTGGTTATAACTAATTTACTAGTAAGCCTGGAGTGTTGGGAAAGGATGATTCACCTGTGTATTGCTAATGCTTAGCATGTGGGGCTTAGCATTCCTAAACTGGAGCATGGTTGGGGCAAAGAGTTGGAGAGGCAGCGCGTATTCGCAATTAATCAGGTACCCCAGCTAAAAGCTGTACTTCCACTACCAGGAGAAATGGTAACCAGAAACTTTCCACGGACTATAAACATTTTACTAAGGGAAGGAGGGTATGAATTTTCAGCTGATTGCCTTAGAAGAATGTCAGGGTCCATGGAAGAGAACTGCTTTTCCTTCAGGGAACTACACACAGAGGCTAGCAGGAAGTGAGGCTGCCCCCTGTCAGACATGGTAGGGGAAGGCAGAGGATGAGAAGTCATGGAATGAGAATTTGAGAAATTTCTCCTGATGTGCTGGGGGAAGAGATGGCTGGGTGAAGGTCTGGACAGGCATGGGGTTGGCCAAGGCATCACGTCAGGTGGGTGGGAATTGAGAATTCAGTCCGAGCAGGAATTCAGAGTCACAGGAGACTTTAAATCTCCCTCTTACCCCATGCTAGTCATTCTTAAAAATTTGGGACATGTGCTAGATTTTCTGCTATTTGTGATGAATGCCTGAACCATTTGGGAAAAGAGGATTCCAGAAAGCCAGAGGAAATGGGGGATGTCCGGGTTGGCTGTGAAAAGTTGAGTAACACTCTCTCCATGTGCTGGGGTTCTAAAGAAATGACTGTTTAATCATTTCCTCTGAGAGCAGGAATTTGAGCTAAACTTTGCCACATTGTGTGGGACTTGGGTAAGATTTTGGTAGATCTTTCAGGGTCTTATGATGAATCGGACCCTAAGAATCAACTTTAGTTCCTCATTGGTCTAAAAATGCCTGTTTGCACTAAGGGTTTCTTTGGGTACTGCAGACCATTTCCTTCTCTGCAAATTTGGAGATTGCTCTTCTAAGAGGTGTTGCTCCTCCCACCTCTCTGGCTGCCTCTGCAGCTCCTGCTCCTTCTTCCCTTGTCCCTCTCCCGGCAGCTTGAAGGGAGGCCCACTACCGCTCCTGGGAGCCTTCCCTGGCCTGGCTCCTTGCTCAGTTCATACTCACCACATCCATTCCCAAGGCTGTGCCTCTTCCATAAGGCAAGGGACTCTCAAGATGAAGGCCATAGCAGCTGTGTTCTGGATGCTCACTTCTGCATGAGTTTCTGAGTGCCTTCAACTCACAGTAACCCAGACAATGAGATGATCTCCCTCCTTCTCATCTATTTAGACTACCAATGGTCTGATGGCCTGACAATGCTCCCAGTCACCAGGACTAGATCCTTCATGGTGACAGGTAACTCCTGTCCTGCCTCATCACCTGCATCTGGCCACCTGCTCCTCTCCCACACTGTACTGCTGACAGGGTGGGCTCTTGGAGGGACTGTAGTTGACACCTCTGTGTCTTTCTTAGGTATCAATCATTTCCATCCCTCCACAAACTCTTATCTTTGACTGTCCAAACCTTAGGGTGAGTGAGATATAATGTTTGCCCCCATGATGCTTTACCTGCTTCTCCAGCCGAGCATATTGGCCCTCTCCTGTGGACCCTCCACATCAGTTTACCCACATATTCTCATGTTGTAGAGCATGCTTTCTTTGTATCCTATTTACTGACATCTATGCAACATTCTTCCATCTGCACTGTGAGCTCAGTGTCAGCAGGATGTTTATCTGATCCATCCCCTTTACCCCCTCAGGGTCTGGTACATGTTTGGGCCCTATAAGTGGGTTTTGTGGGTGTCAACACCCTATATGCATCCTTGCCTATCTCCCCAGCTTGTGGATAACTTTCTTGAGGACTGGACTAAGCATGATTCATCTCTGTGTCCATGACATCAACTGAGCACTGTGCTGGCTTGACCTAAGTATATGATAAGTGTTGAATTGAATGGTTGAATGTAACCCATTAATCACTTAGTGTTTACTGTACCTAGAAGAACTGTAACATTAAAAGTTTTGGATAAAGCAGGTGAGCCTTTATCCAAAGGATAAAGTGGGGCTAGAGATGGAGGAGGGACTCTAGGAGAATGTAGTGTGACAGGCTTTAGATGGAGGAAGCCTTTAGATGGAGAGAGGAATCAAGAAGACAACTGGTTTGACAGCATGGAGGTCTCTGGGAGGCTATGGAGAACCATTTTTCTTTGGGGGAAAAAGAACACAGGCCATTTTGGAGTACACAGAGGAGATGTAGAAATGGAGAAAAAGAGTATTGATAATTTTTCAAGAACTTTGCCTATAGAGAGGAGGAGTTATAGAGAGGAGAATAGATATGAAAGTGGGATAGAGAGGGACTTTTCTTTTACAGTGGGATATACCTGACTATGTATAAAAGCTGATGGAGTGGATAAAGACCTAAGAAACTTAACTACATAAAAAATATTTTTGCATAATAAAAGCAGGTGAAACTCCTGGAAAGAACATTTGCAACACACCTAATAGGTGTAAAACATGGTTTGGACTATACAAACTGATATGCAAAAAAATGTTATTTTATTTTCTTAACTGTGTTCAACGTGTTCTTCAGCCCTCATTTCTATATGTAGAAGATAGACCCATCAAAAACCACAACAATTAGAATATCCCCTCAGTGTAATTTAGTTGTTTTTAATGTATTCATCTTTAAAACCCAGATCATCTGTTCCATCTTCAAAGGATCCATTCCTTCTTGGTGCTTCCCTCGACCTTTGTACATACTTCTATTGATCACCATCACACTGTTTGTAATTACATACAACACAGCTGTGTGTCCAACTTGACCTTGGGTTTGTTGAGAGCAAGGACATTCTCAGTGTCTAATATAGGCATGTCACCTGTGTATATTTGTTGACTCTTGGTCGATTAATAGTCATTTAAGTCCCCTATGTGCTACAGTGTTTGGAGTATTAGGTGGGACTATTTCTGCATTTGTCACATTTCTAAAAATCATGTAGTAGTAATTAAATTTTTTGTCCCTGCTTGGGAGTTTTTTCAAGTCTCAAATTTCTCTTTGATTCCTCCTCCATCCACTCCTCCTTTTTCTCTTCTTTCTTTTTAACTGAAATAAGTTGAAATAAACAGAAAGATGCACAGAATTTAAGTGTGTAGCTCACTGAATATTTTTTGGGGGAGTGGGGCAGAGAGAGAGGGAGAGAGAATCTTAAGCAGAGTCCACACCCAGCGCAGAGCCAGAGGCAGGGCTCGATCTCACGACTCTGAGATCATGACCTGTGCTGAAACCAAGAGTCAGATGCTGAACCGACTGAACCACGCAGGTGCCCCACAATGAATTTTGACATGCATGTGCACCCAAGCGATCCCTCTCAGATCCAGACCCAGAACATTTTCTGGCCTCAGTGGGCTCCCTGATGCCCCTTCCTAGCTAGACTTCACTTTCTTCAAACAGCTACATTCTGATTTCTAGCACCATAGGCTAGCTTTGCCTGTTTTTGAACCTCATGTAAATTGAATCATACAGCTTATATTCCTTTGTGTCCGGCTTTTTTTGTTCAGCCTTATGTTTGTGAGATGCAAACATGTTGATCGTTCTTTTTCATGGTTATGTTGTAATTCTGTATGAATGATGATTATGGTTTTAGTACCAAAATGTTATTATTATTGTTACTTTAGAGAAAGGGCCTTTCCTAAACCTAGACTAATATTTTGCTACAGATAGGTTTGGTTTTGTAATATTTTTCCTATCCTAAATGGGTCACTAAAACATAAGTGAAAAAGTGTCCATTTTCAGAAAACATGATTTAAAAATATGCAAACAAAAATTAATAAACACTTAATTTAGTTCCTTTCCATAGAATTGGGCAAGAAGTTGATCTTCCAGATTCAGGGTATAGGACAAGGCTGAATGTTAATACTGGACTATGGGAACAGCAGGGAGTAGGCTTCTTGAGTAGAAAGCTCCCTGCCTGATGTGCTGTTTTATGTCTCCCCACCACTCCTTGCTTCAATGATTTCTAGTGAGATGAGTCAGAAAACGACTAAGGAGGGCCCCAGACTCTCCAAGAACCAAAAGTTTTCAGAACACTTCAGCATACATTGCTGCCCACCATTCACCTTCCTCAACTCGAAGCGTGAGATCGTGGATCGGAAATACAGCATCTGTAAAAGTGGCTGCTTCTACCAGAAGAAAGAAGAGGACTGGATCTGCTGTGCCTGTCAGAAGACCAGGTAAGTGGTCTGCACTGCCCACTCGGCACCTGGCTGGGCACTGGCCTGCAGTCTCTCAGCAACATGCCCCCCTCCTGTTCCACTCTGGTGATTTCTGGGCTGCTCTTCCCCCAGTGCCCTGTAGTCCACTCCCTGTTAGGTTCTGCCACTGGAAGGTACTGGAGGGCTATCGGAAGGTGGGAGGGGGAGCAGGGCCTGCCTCCCTGTTTCCAGTTCCTGTCAGTATCCCTTAAGCAGCAGAAGAGAGCCATGGCTCCAGCCTCCAGCTTCTTTTGGCCCCCTCAGACGCCGTGCAACGTCCCCTCAGAAGCCCAAGCATCAGCCTGCTGCACCCCCCGCGGTGGTCAGAGCACCAGCCAAGCCACGGTCCCCTCCGAGGTCCGAGCGTCAACCACGCCCCCGCCCAGAGGTCCGACCACCACCAGCCAAGCAGCGCCCCCCTCAGAAGTCCAAGCAGCAGCCGCGCAGCAGCCCCCAGAGAGGGCCAGGCACCAGCCGTGGGGGGTCCCCCATCAAAGCTTCTAGGTTCTGGTAACACCATCTCTTCCCTTTTGTTCCCCCAGCCCTAAGGTTAGTAGCTGCCTCCTGTGTTTACTAACATCTCGTTTACCTCAATAGTCCTCTCTTGGCCTTACCAAACCTGTGTCAATTCCTTGCATTAAATCCCCTCGTATGAAATACCTAGTGTGGCTTGTATTTTCCTCATAGAGCTGCCGGAACAGTACTTCAGATGGCAGTATCCATTGCTTCTTTTGTCTAGGCGGACTGCAATTGATTAATTTATCAACGCAGAGTATCCACCCCAGTAACAGATTGTGAGACTGAGGCCCTCCGTCACTGTGCCTCAGAGAGAGGAGGAAGGGTGACTCTAGGGATATTTGTGCATGTGTAAAAATGGAGAGGTTCAGCCAGTTCATTCATCCATCCTCCTGACAGACTTCGTCTGATGTTAATCTCAGTGACAAGATCATTCCTTCATTTATTCAGTCATTCAACAAACTTGATTGCATACCATAGAGTTCCATATATCATGCAGGGGGGTGGGACTACAGTAGTGAATAAGCTAGGTTGTGACTCACCAGAATGAAGCAAGAGAATAGTTGGTCAAAGTGTAGGGCATGATTGCCTTAATACTGTCATAATCAGTAAGTACACTGGGCTATGGGAGCCTGGAGCAGGCTGCCCATCTGGGGCCTCAGAGAGGAGGTTAGGCTAGGGTAAGCAGAGAGTAAAAGGAGGCCATGCAGAGAGAAAAGGTGAACAAGAGACGTGTTTGTCTGTCCCATCTGAGGCAGGTCAGCTTTCTTCTTCTTCTTCTTCTTTTTTAATAGACTTCATTTTTAGATCCATTTTAGGTTCACAGCAAAATTGAGTGGAGGGCACAGAGATTTCCCATATACGCCCTGCCCACACATGGCAGGCCAATCTTTTAGTCCTTTTAATATTTGGAAATGAAGCTGTTTTGCAGGTTAATAGTGGGTGCTAATTGTATTTGAGATTCTCATACCTATTCTGCATAGCATGTTACCATGTGTGCATGTCATGGGCTGTTTACCAGTTTACTATGCAGAGGAATCAACCCAGGAGCATGTTAAAGATGCCCCCAGAGAATCTAATTCCTTGGGTCACTGATGAGGTCTGGAGAAGTGCATTTCCAACAAGCAGCACCTCCGCCCCAGTATAGTGACACAGATAGTACACAGACCACCCTTTGAGAAGCACTGATCTAACCCATTCATAAATAAATGATCCACATTATCTGTAATGCACAGTAAAGACGTGGAAGGGGCCACATGTATGACACTAAAAGTGAAAGCATTAAAAAGATGCAAGATCAGGTGAGGTTAATTTGTGAAGGAGTTAAGAGGCTGCCAGTCTTTAACCCTGAAAGAGGAAGTTGTATGCCGGGTTACCTAGTCATTAATCAGGGCCTCCCAAGGGGCCTGAGTCCAAGGGGGCTGGCCAGGTAAGTTGCAATATATGGAAGTGGTTAGGAAGTGTGAGTAGCAGAGGAAACTAATTGGACACATGGCACATCATCTCTGGGGGTGGCTTCAAGCCACATTTGCAGTGAGTTGCATGATGGCTGCTTGGGTGGCTGGAGTTCAAGCAGGAAACAGATGCAAGACCATGAAGGCCAAGTTCATCTGTCTGCACCCAGCCCGCTGGTTTTATTCACCTAAACTCCAGAGACATTCTAATGTTGGTGTAACTTGATTCCCTCAGTTAACTGTTCTTATTAGGTATCAGGCTGTCCGTGCCTTCTCGGTCCTTTTGGCTCACCTGGGACGGGGGACGCGGAAGTCTCTGTTCATAATGGTCCACAACATTGAGGATGCACTATTTGAGCCCTTCTCAAGACACTCATTTTTCCTTCTCAGATTCCCAGAGGTCCTGAGGAAATGCATTAGAGCCATTGCTTCACCACATTGTTTACTCCCTCTGTTGATACTGGTTGGCTGTTCCCAAATCAAAGGGGTGGGAAGGTTAATGGGAAAGAAAATGCACTCTTAAGCAGAGCTACTAAACTGCACTTGGAGAAAGGGTCAAAAAAGAGTTTCTGAAGCAGACTTTCTGATATGTTGCCATTCCTGAGTTCTGACCTTTAAAGGTTAAGCAAATATTGACAAAGGCCTATTGGATCCTTAGTAGCTCTCTTGGATAGATCTCAAAAACCAGAGAATATTTAAATCTTAGGATCTGATTCGTGTAATTCCTTGCAGCCTGATTGAACAAGGTAGCATTCTTGTATCTGATGGGAGGAAACCCTGGCATCTTCCTTTTAATTTATTCTACTTTCAATTCCTCAAGATTTTAGGATTTCACAGGTCATCCTTGCCTTTAGGGTTAACACATGTTTCCTGGACCAAACCTCTCTTGGCTCCTCAGTGCTCTGCTTTAGGTGCAGGGGATCTGTGGTTTTGTGATTGATTTGGGGCCAGTCACACAACTTTGAGCAGTGCCATGTGTGCCTTTGACTCATTCTTTCACAAAATGTCTTGTACCAAATTGAGCCCTGCATACCAGAAGCTTGGAGGACCAATCTATTTCTACATGTATTTGCAAGCCTATTCATCAAGATCATGTGAACAGCACGGCACCAAGCTCTGGGCAATCAAAGGAAATGATGTATGCCCCTGGTCCAGCTGCTCATGGTATTTATGAGTGGCTCCTCCCTTGGTGATGCTGCTCTTCCCTCCAGGAACCACCCCGAGTTTGGCTGCTTCCATCCTGCCTGGTCCTTGCCTGATCCCTTTCCTCCTCCAGCTGCTTTTTTACCCTCTTGTCTCATTTCAGCAGATGATAAAAATCAAAGCCCAGGAAAGTAACTGATTGCTAGAAGGTTAAGGTTCTAAGTGGTTTCAGGTTCTCCACAGAATTTGGTCTTTCAGAGACAGAGTGCTTTAGCTTTGAGTTTCAAATTGAAGCAAGCAGGGTTTGGTGTTTTATTGATCATGCATTGTCCTCAGCTAGACATGGCAGTGCATTGCTTCTAAAGGTTAGGACAAGCACACCCACTGAATGACAACATGCTGGTTACATTGGTAATGGAGTAGAAACCATTCTATGTATATATATATATATACATATATATATACACATATAGTTATATATATATACACACACACATATAGTTTTGAGTTTGTTTGGAATTATCAGGACTGCCAAACTACAATGCAATTATAAACACTTACATATTTGACAAGCTAGAATTTACTTCTGAAGAGCACTTACCCAGAGCAATTACTCTGATGGTCTGATGGTCTGATGGTCTGAGAGTGTGCACTGACTGAACCAGGTATTGGGGCTAAGCTTCAGCTGTTAGATGGGGGTACCTGTCTCCTTTTCAGGTGTGCAGGCCCAAACTTATTCCAGACACTTTCTATGACATGACTTGTCCTTGCTTTGTCCTTCCTGATGCCAAAAGATACACTCTGCACTTTGTTCTTCTGGAAAACCATGGATCATTTTCTCTTTCTTTGCACAGGACTGGCTAAGCTAACCCTTCTGGTCCCTTTTCTGAGCCTCCTTGTATTTACACAAGCAAAAACACTGACTTTGTACTCATGTCTTAGAAAGAATTTATTTCTTACATGCTTGTGGAAAAACCCCACGCAGACATATATTATGCTTAATTGTATCCCAGTGTTTACACGCTGACAATCTATTTTTGGTCTCATCAGCCAAACAGAATCAGAAATTCATCTATCATTGCCCAGGTAATGGCAGAGTTAGGGAAAGAGCCTGAGTACTTTGCTCTTAGATCAGGCTCTGGTGGTTCTGCCTGCTTCTCAGATCACATTATTGCTTTTATGAGTTCGGATGACTGAACTCTTGAGTCTTGCCCTACCTAAGTCATAAATCCCTTCCTGTCCAGGAGCAGGCTTCTACACACTACACGTAGCATAGTGCCTGTGTAGAGAAGGCACTCACAGATGCCTGGGTTAGCCAGAGAGGTCTCTGGTTTGATGAGCTGTGTGCATTCTTCCATTCTGACAACTCCTGCATGGTCCCATGTCCTTAGTCTAGACCACATGGCTAACAACTCTCTCAACAGCCTTAATGCCATTGTTGTTCATCATCCAGCCACACTCATCCCACAAATCCCTCACCTAGATCAAGCTGATGATCCATGTGCACTACTCCAACTTCCAGCTGCTGAGCTCAGTCATGGATGCAGAGAGTTGCTGAGCACAGCTAGGAAAAGCCTATAGCCTTAGGGGTTGGTGCTACCACCAGTGGATGAGCACCTGCCTCTCTCTAGACTAGTTTTCCTCCACCAGCCCCAACATGTTTATCAGGATATGCATCTGTCCTACAATCCTTCCTTTTAGCCTCAGAAGAGGAAGCATTTTTTCTTGATCAGGTCAACCCCTCCTTTCCCCTACTCATGTGTGATCTGTGTGATCTTCCTCCCCCCACTCATGTTTCCTCCAGGGTCTTGCTGAACCTCCCTGACCACTTCAGCCTTTTTCTATTGTCTAAAGAGAAAGCACTTTAGCTTTTAAACATGTTCAGCTGTCTCTTAATGACTGAATTCACCTCTGGCCTGGCCTGTCTCTCCTCTTCTCAGGCAAATTTTTAAAAATAGTGTAAATTCATCACCTTAACTTCTCTACGTTGCATTTACTCTTCAACTTACTGTGCTCTGATTCTTCCCATAGCACCTCACTGGAATTTCTCCTGCCCCCTAATCCCCATCCTCCACTTTTGGCAACCATCAACCTGTTCTTTTTATCTATGAGTTTGGTATTTGTCTTTGTCTGGCTTATTTCCCTTAGTGTAATGCCCTTAAGGTATATCCATGTTGTTGCAAATGGCAGGATCTCATTCTTTTTTTTATGGCTGAATAATATTCCATTGTATATATAAACCACAATTTCTTTATCCATTCATCCATTCATCCATCAGTGGACACTTAGGTTGTTTCCATATCTTGGCTATTGTAAATAACGCTGCAATGAACATGGAGGTGCATATATCTCTTCGAGTTAGTGTTTTCATTTTCTTTGGATAGATACCCAGAAATGAAATTGTTGGATCATACAGTTGTTTTATTTTATTTTTTTTGAGGAACCTCCATACTGTTTTCCATAGTGGTTGCACCAATTTACATTCCCACCAACAGTGCACAAGGGTTGCCTGTTCTCCACATCTTTACCAACACTTGCTATTTCCAGTCTTTTTGGTAATAGCCATTCTAACAGGTGTTGATGATCTCTCATGTGTTTTTGATTTGCATTTTTTAAAAAAGATTTTATTTATTTATTTATTTGAGATAGAGAGAGAGAGAGAGAAACAGCATGAGAGGGGAGAGGGGCAGAGGGAGAAGCAGGCTCCCCGCTGAGCCGGGAGCCCGATGGGGGACTCGATCCCAGGACTCTGGGATCATGACCTGAGCCGAAGGCAGTCGCTTAACCAACTGAGCCACCCAGGCACCCAGGTGATTTGCATTTTTCTGATGGTTAGTGATGTTGAACATCTTTTCATGTACCTGTTGGCCATCTGTATGTCTTCTCTGAAAAAATGTCTACTCAAACTCCTTTCTTCACTTTCCTCCCTCTCTAAATTAGAAGCCATGGCTCAACATTTTTATCTCTTTCAAAAATACCCTATAGCCCCCTGACCCTCTGAATATCTGTCTCATATCTTTGGAAAAACTCTAACTTTGGATGAATCCAGCCATCTGTCTATCTGTCTTCACCATGTCTGTTTCCAGGCAGCTAGTCTCACTGGAAAATAACACACATCAGGGCAGTAGTAGTTGGGTATAAGCAGGATTTTGCTCATCATATCACTTAGCACTATTAACTTTTGGGTAGTCATAGTTCAGTTACGTGCATAAAGGAGAAAGCCATGGACCCCAAAAGTGTCATGTATATATGTGGAATATACCCACCTACCCCCACACATACCCTACATATATCAGGTTTATTGAGATATAATTTGCATGCAGCAGCATTTGACCTTTTTGGCAAACAGTTCTATACACACAATCATGTAACCACCATCACAGTTGAGACATCGGATATTTTCATCACCTCCTCCCCCCACCAAATTTTCCTCATACTTCCTCTTTGCAGTCAATCCCCAAACCCCTGACAACCACCAATCTGTTTTCTGTCCCTATAGTTCTGTCTTTTCAGTCTAAAATATCATGTAAATGGAATTGTACAGTATGTACCTTCTTGAGTCTGGCTTCTCTAACTTAGCATAATGCATTTGAGATTGAACCATGTTGTTGCATGAATCAGCAGTTTTTTCATTTTCTTTGCTGAGTAGTATTCCATGATATGCATGTACCTATCATAGTTTTCCATTAACCAGTTGGAGGGTATTTAGATTGTTTCCAGTTTGGTTCTTATGAATAAAGCTGCTGTAAACATTCATGTGAGTGTAAATTTTCTTTTCTCTTGAGTAAATAACTAGAACTGGTATTGCTGGGCCTTATGGTAGGTATATGTTTAAATGTGTAAGAAACTGCTAAATTGTTTTATTTTGTATTCCCACTAGCAATATGGATGCTCTGCATTTTGTCAGCTTTTAAAATTTTATCCATTCAAATAAATGTGTAGTGCTATCTCATTATAGTTTTAATTTTGTATTTTCTTAATGACTAATGATATTGAGCATCTTTAAATGAACTTATATATCATCCACCAAAAATAGGTGATATTTATTTATTAGTCAAGTGTGTGCTCAATCGTTTGCCCATTTTAGAAAGCGGGTTTTTATTGTTCTTATTATTTTGTTTTGGGAGTTTAAAAATATATCTGGATATATTTTAAATGTATAATCAAATATAACAAATTTAATATATTTATGTTATATATATGTTTTGCAAATATTTTCTCCCAGTCTATGGCTGGCTTGGCTTGCTTTTTCATTTTCTTAACAGTGTCTTTTGAAGAACCAAAGTTTTAAATTTTGATGAAGTCCAATTTATCGATTTTTTCCTTTTATAGATCATGCTTTTTGTATTGTATGTAAGAATTCTTTGCCTAACCCAAGGTCACAAAGATTTTCTCCTATGTTTTCTTCTAGAAATCTAAAACTTTAGGTTTACATTTACATTATTGTCCATTTTGAGTTAGTATTTTGTAAATAGTGTGAAGTATGGATTGAGGTTCAATTTTTTTTGCATATGGATATTCAGTTGTTCCAACACCATTTATTGAGAAGATCCTCCACTGAATTACTTTTGCAATTTTGTCAAGAGTTGGTTCACTAAATGTATGAGTTTATTTCTGGACTTTCTATTCTGTTCTGTTAATTTATATATCTTTCCTTTACCAACTTTATTACTATAGCCTTATAGTAAGTATTGAAATCAGTTTAGTGTGAATTCTCCAGTTGTTCTTTATTTTTGGAATTGGTTGTGACTATTCTAGTTCCTCTACTTTTCCATACAAAATTTAGGGTCATTGTGTCAATTTATACAATATATTCTGGTAGAATTGAATGGGGTTGTGTTGAGTTTATAAGTCAACTTGGTGAGAAGTGTAACAATATTGAATCCATGAACATGATATATCTGTACATTCATTTAGGCCTTTTTTTGTTCTGCATTTTCAGCATACAGATCTTGTACATATTTTGTTTGCTTTATAATGAAGCACTTCATGCTTTTAGGTACTATTAAAATAGTACTTTTTTCAATTTCAATTTTCAATTGTTTGTTGCCAATATATAAAATATAATTGATTTTTGTATATTGATCATGTATCTTGTGATCTTGCTAAACTCACTTAGTCTAGCTTTTCTCTGGGGCAGACTCTGGGATTTTCCACATTGACAATCATGTTGTCTGTGAATTTTTTTCTGCCTTTTTTTTTTCCTTTTCAATATACATGCCTCGTTTTTGTATGGTTAAAACTACTATTTCACTTAGAACATTTTCTTCTTAGAGAAATATTTTAACAAGACTAAGTCCTTGCAAAATTGGCTTTCTGGAACATTAAAGGAGGTTAAAGCCCAAATTAGATGCTCTGCTATGTGGACAGTCTTTATAATTTTCATCCCTCAAAGCTGTGCTACAACAAGATGACTAGGGCATTTTACGTAGGGTTTGACTTTTGTGTAATAATGACCTGTTATTTTCTTGTTTTGAGTTGGTCAATGGGGATGATGTACAGAATATTTCATGTAGGCATAGAACTCCTCCTTTCCTGTGTCTGCAGAATCATCATATTGTCATTGCTAAGGAGCCTTGGCATGGCCCTTTGACTTAAGAGTCTTCACACCTCTTGCTATCAGATGTCCACCTCTCCCCTGGGCTTGTCTGGTACTTCCACTACTACATTTCAGACACAGTAGTGTGCATCTCCCTTGCTGGAGTGTGCAAGAGTCAGGACCTGGGACTCTTACACTCATATCCCCTGATTGGCTGATGTTATCGACTGAATAAGACTTACACATACAACCTACCTATTATTCTGGCACAGTGGGAAGGGCAAAGACTCTGATACCAGGTTTGAGTCTGAGCTCTGTTGTCTGTCAAAGTTATTCTTTTAAAGCTATATTTTTCCCACTTATAAATGAGGATATTATCTTCCTCATCAGTTATTAATGTAAAGTGCGTAGTTCATTATCTTATCCTGTTAGGTAAGTGGATGTTATTAGAACTGTTATTTAATAGATACATTGTGTCATTTAATCCTGACCACTAGCAGATCCTCCCCAACTCAGTTGCTTCCCCTGGTTGAATTGGAGTTAATGGACTATTGCTGCACAATTTGGCCACCCCTGGTGGCACCTATGTAGCTGCTATTGCCATTGGAGGGCTAATTAGATAATAAGCTGCTCACACCATCTAAGATGCCACAGCGGCTGACTGCAGTGCTACTTGCACAGGGTGATGCCTGGGATCTGTGAGCTTCCATGTCAGTGTCAGCACCCAGGGTTTCATATCTGGCATGATTTTTGGGGGGTTCTATTATGAACAGGCTGTCGTGTCTGGCATTCATGGAAGCAATCCAGAAAATGTAAAGAGATTCTCTTCTCAAATTTCCAGGGATGTGTTCCGACCTTCTCAGGCTACAATTCATTCTACAAGTTTCAATAAAATATTTCTTCTTTTATTTTTCTTGGTATCCAGCCCTGTTAGCTTGATATATAATTTGGGGTTTTGGAAAATGGTATTGCTAACACCTGAATATGAATCTTATTTCTAATTTTAAACACCAACCCCCAAGTTATAGGAAAAGCTGTGCTTCTCGTAAGTTTAGTTTTCAGTGTTAAAAGTATGGCACATTCTTAATGTGTGTATCTTGGTGGGGTTTTTTTCTTGTTTGTTTTTTAAATTAAGAACTTTGATTATGTTCTGAAACTATTTGACATGGCCTCATTTCCAAGGTGGTCACATGGAGTTCTGTTGTCTAAATAAATTGTGGTTAATATATTGCAATCCCTCAGTTGGAGAGCAAGCTTGCAAGCAACTGCTGTCTGGGGCCACATATTTATAATGCTTTTACTGGGTGTTGTTTATCTCCTGAACACAATCTGTTCCTCATCAAAATAGGAACATGTCGATAGGGTCACAATTTTATAATGTGAGTTCAAATACCCTAAATGTATATATGTGTACATCATGTTTTTATGTCTATGGGCAGTAAAACTAGTTTTTTTTTAAGGAGTGGGGTGGTATTTTTATTTCCTTTGTGTTTTTTCTGTGTCTTAAAATTGTTTGCAATGATTAAACAGAGAAGCAATAATTATTGTACGTAAAAATAGAAGAACTTCAAAAGAATATCTTTCCTAGGCTTAGGCCAAGAAAAAGTTATCCTATTATTTTGGCCAGATACTACCAGAATTGGGAAGTTAAGAAAAGGAATTCTAAGGCTAGATTTCCCAGAAAAATAATAACCCCAAAGATAGTCTACAAATTCACAATTATGTTAACTGAGCACAGAGAGAGTGTTTATCACTTAGAAACGCTGTGGGTTTTTGTTTCTCTTTGTAATCCAGATTGAAAAAGAAGACCAAGCCCACCCCACGGAAAAAGTGAGGGAGGAGTTTCAAGCGAATGGACCACCTCAGGACCTGGACTCACTGCTTCTTAACTCACGTGCCTTTGGGCAAGTTATCCAGCTTCAAATATGATGCAGGGGCAGACACCTGCTGATGTGGCAACTGCCAATGCCCACAGTCCCCTCGGTGCAGGGGCAGCTGGGCAGCCTGCCTGGAGGTGAGAGGGGGCATCTCTGTGTGTCATACTCCAGTTGGTGGGTCCCAGCAGTGTCCCTTGGGCTCCAGAGCTCAGTGCATGGCTTCTTTGGTCCCAGCAGCAGTCCTTTCTTTCCCAGAACATGCACAGAACTCCAGGGTCTTTGGATCAGGATGGTCAGGTGCCAGTCCTTGTGCTGTCCTCTAATCTCTGTTCCCCTCTGTCCTTGGCATCCTGTTGCCTAGTTTGACATTTGTTCCTTGACCTTCTTCTTTGTAACTAATCCTCTATCTGGTTCCTCTCTTTCCCTGTGCCATTTGGTTTCCATCTGACCTCCTTAATCAGTTTCCTGTACTAACACACAGTCAGAGGCACAGCTGGCTCTGGGGAAGATCCAAGTTCTTTTGAGTAAGATATTAGGTTAGCAGATGAACCAGATATGCAAGGAAATTCCCAAGGAGAGTAGGAGTTGTCTAAATACACATGTTAGATGCAGCCAATGTGCTGTGTCAGAGCTGAAAGTAAAGTCATGAAGAAGTATCTCCTTCCCACTCCCCAGGCCCCTCTCTCCAACTTCACACAGGGATTTGTGAATGTCTTCTTCTGGTATCTGCCTGGGTGAGAGAAAATACTCTAAGGCACTGCCTTTGAGCCTTATCCAACCCATCTGGACAGTTCCAACTCCAGAATTAATTGCTTCAATTAGTTGTAACCTTGGGCAAGTTATCTGGGCTTACTCAATGCCTCACCCCTTGCCCCTCTCCTGAAGGCTCCTGGAGACAAGGCTGCTGAGAGGGGCCATCTGTGAGGCAGTGATGCTGCTCTCTCATGCTCCCACCTCAGGATGCAGGCAGGTGGCCCCATGGCCCTTCACAGGACCAGAAGGGGTACTCAGAGAGTTGCTATTTCCAGGCCATAGTACCCCAAATTCCTGGGGAGAGCTGAGTCCTGGTCCCTCTGTGTTGTCCCTGGTTGGTGCCTCCACATACTATAGAGGGATCAGGCAAAATAGGAGAAGAGCTTGGACTTGGGGAGAGGAGAATTAAGTGGGGGATTGGGGTGGGGAAGAGGCAAGTTAGGGTAGATAAGCAGTCCAAGACTTCCCTCCCTGTGTAGGAGGTTAACCCATGATATGTGCAGGTCTGAACCCAATTATAGTGGAGTATAGGTTAGGAGTTTACCTCATCTCTGATTTGTTCCCACTATCCATAGCCCGACTCTTGGAAGGGCTTTAACCTTGAGTATGGGCTGTCAGTCAGGGGCATAGGAACTAATCCCCTGACTCTGCCCTGGTTAGACCACATCACTACACACACACATATTTGGTGGGGGTTGCCCCTGGGTTAAATGGAGGACTCTCAGATCATCTTGCCCTCCTGTGGATTGGTGTGTGTGTTTCTGTAGGTGTTGGGGAACTTGGCTTTGGGGGAATAGTTTTGGGATCTCATTTTCTCTCCCAGGCACAAATCCTAGAGAGCCCCTCCAAGTTTCACTCATTTCCATTCCCCACCCAGAGGACCCTGACCACTGAAGCTGATCACATGAGAAGACCACATACTAATAGACTCCCCTCAGGGGCCTGACCTTGACTTAGGATTCCACTGTTTGCCCAGCAGCAGTCTTGCAGGAACCTCTCTTGGACCACTTTCCCTACTCATCTCAGAGTTGGGGGATGAAAGGAGAGGGGTTGGAGTGGGCCCATCACTCTTGAGGCTCTAGCAGGGTCCACTCCAGGAGTTATCTCAGCTTGTTGTAAGCCCAAGCTTGGCTGATTTGTTTGTTGGCTTTAAAGTTGGACTGAAGGGTGAGAAATATAGGCAGTAGATCCAAGTCCCACTCCTCCTCAACCCCTCCAACTCTTTTCTACTTAGGAGGACACTGGAGGGGAGCTGCAGCCATGCTCCAGCCCCAAAGGTACAAGGCTTATTGCCCTGCCAGGTTTCATCTACCCCATTTGAGATTCAGAAGCCCTTTCCCTGCCCAGCAAGACAACACTTTCCTGTCTTCTTTTTGTTCTCTCCTTTTGTATGTATAAACAATATGTTGTCATAGCTACTCAGTGCTTGTGCTCATTTGGGGCTCTGTTCTTGCTGTTCACTCTGCCTGTGATGCTCTGGTCCAAGATCTTTGCACTGGTGACTTCAGCTCAAATATCATCTCAGAGATGTTTCCCTTGGAAACTCACTGTGGTTTCCATAGTTACTCTCTATCCCACCACTTTAGATTTGTTAGTTGTGTTTGTCTTCACAGTGCTTATCACCCTTGGGAATTATCTTGTTCACTTATTTACTTATTTATTGCTTGGCTCTCCTTCTGCTCTTAATGTAACCTCAGTGATCACCAACATCTGTTTCTTGCTATATCTTCAATTCCCAGCACTAGGAAGAACTCAATAAACACTTGTTGACTGAATAGATGTTTGCTTGTTGTTTTTTAAATAGGAATAATTTTTCAAAAGTTTAGATACTTTTGAGAAGTCAAAGGTGTCTATTGTATTTAGCAACAAGGAACTATTGGTGACATTTTAGGGCATTCTTGGAGTAAATGGGAGGTGAGGAACAGGAATTTGACCATGAAGGGAAGAAGAAGATAGTCCAGTAGCTGGGGTGTTTTGTGAACTCAAGAGATGCTTGAGCATGGTGAAGGCTGCTGGAAAGGAAGCAGCAGAATGGGTGTGCAAAGGAGGAGGAGATATTGAGGGAGTCAAGAATGGAGGAAGTGGGAGGGGGAATCTGGGGCACAAGTGAGGGGATCAGGCATGGAGTAGGGGTTCCTTTTCAGTGGAAAAGGGGGAAGGAGGAAAGGAGGGTGTAGATTTTGGTAGGTTTGTAGGGTTAGTGGCAGGAGCTTGAGGCAGTTCCTGCCTGTGGCTTTGATTTTCTTTTGATGTTGGAGGTGAAGTGACCTGTTCATGATGGGATAGTTGGTGGTGTCAGGGGTCAGATATATAAGGGCAGTGGAGAGGATTATAAAAAGATCACTTCACTTCAGATCTTTGAAATCTTCTTCAAAAAAAAACCCTTTCTCCAGAGGAATATAATTAATTAACAATGCAAGGCAACATTTTGCCACTAAGTGGTTGCCTATAATTTCATATTTAGATATAAAACCTAGATCTAAACTTAAGTCCCATATGGTCTCAGATAGAAGATGAAAGAATTAGAGAAAGAAAGGCAGAGTCTAATCTTCTCAAGGAATAAAGAATCACAAGGAAGCTTTCACTATGGGAAGCTGCAAAAATTCTGACAAATCACAGCGAGATAGGACTGTGCTCTGAGACAATAATTTGCTGAGTGTCTGTCTGGATTCTGTTCCAACACCAGAGAGATGTGGAAACTCAGGCCTGAAAGGGTCCTGGGAGGGCTTCTGGACTGACTCCATAGCACATGTCTCAATCCCACCAATAACACCATTAACAGGTATTTATTATCTCTGCTTAAACAAAATGAAGTGTTCTTAATGGACAAAGATGATTCTGTTAACTCAACAGTAGAGTGTACAATTGTAACTTGGAGAGATTTTGCATACTCACTCTTGTTTGTAACATAAGTACACACTTGTAGGAGTGTTGGTTAAGTATAGTGATAAAAATAACTTCTTTCCATTAAATATCAAGTATACATCCATCCTATACTACATGGTGTTTTGAGTTTATAAATGGGAGAGGTTGGCCATGGCTGCCATGACCACTGAAACCATGACCTTGGCCTTTTTGCTATCATGCTGCAACCTAGAAGTTTCCAAACTGAGATTGGTGGAGCCCCGGGGCACTTGGGGTACCATATCATAAGATGAGAGGGAGATGGAGCCAACAGGGTTCCAAGCTGCAGTTCCACATCAACTAAGGAAGGTTTTAGGGTCTATGCTGACTTCTAATTTTATATAGATGAAGGGTTCCCCTGAGGTAAAAGGGTCTGACAATCTCTACTGTCATAACTGAGAGCAAATACTGGTACAATACTTATGCTAGTGATTTTCTAAATGATTTATTGAATCAATGATTGTACTATTTGGCATTACATCATAGGTTTGGGTTTAGTTGACTGGTGTTTCAGTGACAACTTATTTCCTCTTAGGCAACAATTCTCCCACCACAAAATTGAGTGTTTTGACTTATGATCAACTGGCTAGGTTTGTCCAAAGTATGGATGAGCAAAAATACATAGATTAGCAAACAGTCCTGATAATTATACCTATACTTTATTTTTAGGCTAATTTATGTAAAAGTATTATATTCAACATGGTACTAAAAATCCATTTCTGGATATGGATGTAGCATAAGCTACATTAACTAAATAAACTATATTAATAATACATAAAATAGGTTTGCAGAGAGTGGAGAAAATGGGAGGCTATAGAGTAAGTGGTGGTCTTCATAGCAAATCAAATATCTATCAGATTTGAGTCATTTGGTTCAAAATGATCTTAGAACAATATAACTCAGTTCTAAAATAGTGTTAAATTTAAGTACCAAAGTAATATTTGCATTGGCTTTTGAAGCACATGCACTGTCCCAAGAGTCCATTCATAACCTGAGGCTGGAAACCCTGGGCGCGCAGTGGTGGTATCTGAAGAGGATGGTGCACTCCTCTCTAGAACCCAAAGGCTATAAATACTTTGTAGAGAGAAACGTAGATAATCTCAAGTAATTAGGCCTAGAAAGAAGGTGCTTTTACAGCAAGAGGGTCTAGGTTTCCAAGATTTCCTCTAGTTAGGAGGTGTAAGCTCACCAAGAGGAAAGGTTGGGAGTGTCTGGGTCCATATTTGAGGAGGTGGTGATGGCAGTTGGAAGTTTTTCATCTGTTGAGTTAATGACAGATATTCCTGATAAAGATAGGAAGTTATTTGCATCAGCATTAGCCAAACCAGCCCTCACTGCAGAAAGTAAGAGATTTTGGGCCCAGTCTTTGTTAATGAAGCCATGCTAGGGCCAGTATTAGAGGCAGATATATTATCAGATACTGGAAATGGTCCCTTGGCCCAGGTGATGGTCCCTGCACAGCCCCCTGTTGACCTCTAGGCAAATCTGTTTGATTAATGCTCAAATAGAGATATCCCTATTGTGCCCACCATCATGGAGGGTTGGGTAGTCTGTCATTCAGTGGGTGCAGGACTCAGTAGACATTCTGGCAACTTTTCATCAATTAAGTTATGTGTGCACAAAGATCAGGGTAAAGTTTTTCCTGACACTTCACAGGTTGCCCTACCCGGGTGGCAGCCCATTCACAGCTAATTCATTTCCAGGCATGCTTCTTCCATAGCAGGAAAAAAGTGAATGGCACAGTGGGGTGTAGACTGCCCCAGTACTCATAGGGAGTGTCCCATGGAAGCCAGCCTGGCTTCCCGGACCTCTTATTGATAGGAGTTGTTTAGTGACCTTCCTGGATTTGGTTTTAAGTCTGAGATCTCTGACGTACACCAATCTCTGTGTTTGCTATTTGCAATTTCTGTCTCAGGAAGGCAACATCTCTTTTCTATCCAGGAATAAATCTTCATGCATCAAAAAGAAAAAGTCTGGTATCTTAGGCTTTCTTTACCCTCACATGGTGATCCAATAGATTTCTACACAATCTATTTTCACTATGTTCACTCCCTGTTTCTTGAATTCTCTGTGAACATCCCCTTCTGCAGCTGACAGCCTCTGTTCTTTCTCTGTGGCTTATAAGCTTTCTGAGTCAGACCCTTTAACAGAATCTTGGTTTTCTGCTGATGGAGATCATTATGGATCTGTACTGCCAGCTGCAAGATTTTGCCTCTAATTTTCAACTAGAGCTTTGGCTACAAGCAGTAAAAAAAAAAAAAAAAAGAATAATTTTCCAACTTTTGTCTTCCTGCTGATGCCTTGCTGACACCTCATTATTTGGCTTGGAATATAAGTGGTGTCTGTATTCTTCGACTCTTGTTAATGTAGATTTTGGTACCATCTGATTTCCCTGACTCTTTATCTTCTTACTGTGGTAAATCTGCCAACTAACTCTTATTTTTAAAATGATCCTGTTTATTTCCTTCCCTATGATTTTTCTCCTCTGATGCAAAGATGAAAAGTGGTTTCAGCTGTAGAGCACATTTATTCAGAACTTCAACTCCATTATTTTCCTAAGTCACAACTATTTTCTGAGACTTGAGATCTCCCCTGATTTGCTTGCTGATCTCAGTAGGTAGGGCTGGGAGGGCAAGGACAGCCAGGGGCAGGAGGAAACCACAGCCTTCTTTCCACTCCACCCCCTCCAATGGCTACAACTTCCTTTCCTTCAGCTCCTTTCTTCCATCCTGTGTCTCTTTCCTCACTCATCTGTTTTCCTACAACTTAAATTCACAAAAGAGCTTGGTTTTTAGATTTCTAGTAGAGCTACCAACAACCTTCATACATTTTTATTGCTTTGGGTTTCATACTGTCCTTCCCGGATCTTGTTCTCAGCTGCTAACTGAGATTCTGCCCAAACCAGCAGCGCTTTGAGTTATGCGGATCCCCACTGTCAGGTGACCAATAATGATTCAGATGGGGTAGTGACCCAAAGCTGGGTTCATTCTGGCTCCAGTTCCATCCAATTCCAGTTTTCCTTGCCTTCCCACATGGTTTGGTGCCAAGCTGCCATTGCGCCTTGCAAATGTGCTTATCTGAGTTAGGATGGTTATGTCACAGCTGTTTCTACCTCCTTAACTTGCTTTCACCTACAGTTTTAATTTGTTGATACTTGCATTGTCTCATGTCTCCAAAAGTCCTCAGTCAAATACTTGAACTTAGGTTCTCATGTGATACCCACCCCTTTCTTCTGGTGTGAGTTTCACTTCAGTGAACTTTTGGAGTCCTAATAAGAGAATCTCTGAAGTCCAAAGGAAGATCTGGGAGCATTTGGCACCAAACATGTACGTGGGTAGCAGAGGGGAGGGAGAGAGATTCTTTCCTTTTTGTGGCTTATTTCCTTCTGCAGCTTCATGTGCCCTGGGGAAGGTGGTTTCTTTTCCTTCCACTCCTTGTCTTCCCCTTGCTCAAAATCATATACAGGTGGAAGGTAGGGGGGTAAACTTGGTGATGCCTCTACCCATACAGAAGGAGATTTGGTGGGCATGCCATTCCAATTTCCTCTCTCTTCTGCTGTGAAAATGAAAAAGCATTAGTCTACATATATCACCCAACAAATCTTCATATAGCTGCTTCTCAAGGCAGCTCTGTGTTCTGAACATTTTTAAGTCTCTCTGGGATATAACTGATTTAGAACAATGTTCTATAGTGAGTTTTTCATACAAGGATGCATTATGCCACCAACCTGTTTATCCCAGGGCATTATTTTTATTTAGTTATCTATCCATCTATCATCTATCTATCTACCTATCTATCTGTCATCTATCTATCAATCAATCAATCATCTATTTGAGAGAGTGGGAGAGAGAGAGCACAAGCTGGGGGGAGAGGCAGAGGGACAAGGGGAAGCAGACTCCCCACTGAGCAGGGAGCTTGACATGGGGCTTGATCCCAGGACCCCGGGATCATGTCCTAAGCCAAAGGTAGATGCTTAACCAACTGAGCCACCAAGGTGCCCCTATCCCAGGACATTATTTACACAGGGGAAAAATCAGGCTTTTGCGTGTGTTTTCTTCCTAGATATAGAACACATTTTGTCTTAAAATCTGAGTTCCCACTTAAAATTTTCAGGGGACTATCTGAACTTTGTTCTTCATCCATGTTTTTTAGGAGCCCTCCTTCCTTGGGACCCAGGAGCACTAAGCACTTTTGTACTTGTATCTAAGAGATCAAAACAAAAGTGTCTGCAGGCAAGTCCAGGGATAAGTGTGCTCATCACAAGTGTCCCTGGTCAACAGGGTCGATATTTGCTGATTGAATAAATAATGAAAATATATTGAAGAAAAAAATAATTTAGAGATTTATTGAGTATTAGGTAAAGTCTCAGAAGTGAAATTTCCAACTATCAGGGCTTTAGAGACCAAGCTCACACAACTATTCCAGAGGATAACGGAGTGAACCTAAGTGTATGCTACCATTTCCTCCACCCATACCAGACTGGAGACCAGGGCTAACAGGTGCATTGAGCATAACTTGTGTTGGTGAGTGCTTGCTCTAGTGGTTGATAATCTCGTGGTGGAAGGGTGTGGGTATGGGTCTGGGCCAAATCACTTTTCCTCTGCCCCAAGCAATATTTCTATGTGTATTCATATTTAGGTTTTATCCACAATTAATATTTGTAAAGTGAGATTATGTTAACCCTTTAGTATAATCTGATTTTTAAAAAAATTTAATTA
>NC_138369.1:58204539-58211414 GCF_054177405.1 Leptonychotes weddellii
TGGGGGCGCCTGGGTGGCTCAGTTGGTTAAGCGACTGCCTTCGGCTCAGGTCATGATCCTGGAGTCCCGGGATCGAGTCCCGCATCGGGCTCCCTGCTCGGCAGGGAGTCTGCTTCTCCCTCTGACCCTCCTCCCTCTCATGCTCTCTGTCTCTCATTCTCTCTGTCTCAAATAAATAAATAAAATCTTTAAAAAAAAATTTAATTATCTGATTTCTAAGTATATACTCAATTTCTTCATATTTCTTATCTTATTATCTATATCTTGGCTATTTTGCAAAATTTCAATGCATTCATGTTGGACCAAATATAGTAAATTAGGAAGTTTTCCAATTGTTGGTGTTCAAAGTAGTGGCTCAAAGAAAGTTTCAGGAAAATGGGCAAGAACCCTGGATTCTAGAAAGAGCATTTATGTGCATAACAAAAACTGAGCTGGGACATGGCTTTGTTTCTCACTAGCTGCATGACTTTGGGCAGGTCATTTAAGCCACCTTTCCCTTCTCAGGGCTGTTATGCAGACCAAAGAAGATAAAACTTTTGAGTCTAAAAGGTTTAGCACACTTACATGGAAATAAACTTTTAGAAGGAATATTATAAAGAGCGCTAGTTGACAGAGGTCAGCTTACCTGTTTTTAGTCATATAGAACTTCAGGAACCTGAATATTGTGACCAAATAGAGTCTAGGTGGTCTGTTTATTGATATAGGACAATACTTGGAGTCACACTGGACTGAGAAAAGAATGCGTTGGTCCCATACTCTGGGCAGAGAAACTTGCATGCACTATCTGTACCCCTGACTGAACAAACTGATCTCCCTGAGGTGGGGCAGCCTTGAGGAACATGAGATAATTGGATAACCAAAACACTTTGCCTTGCCAAGTGGTGTTTACAATCCTGGGGTGGAGGCAAAGGGCTCTGGACAAAGGAAGGGGAGTTCAGGACAGAGGAGGCAGGAAAGAAACTCCAAAGGAATAAGACATATGAAGAAAAAGACTTTGGAAAAGAATAAAGTAGAGTTGATGGCAAAATCTAAGTATTACCAAGTGGATTGTGAGGTAGTCTCTGCTCCAGTGCCTCTTGAAGGCTTCACTTTTTTTTTTTTAGTAGGAATTTTTCATTTTGGGATGCATTAACATATTGAACATGAATTTAAGGAGGACTTGGAGCAGAGTCCACACCAAATTGCTGGGTCACATTTGGTTTTCCTACATCAGTGTACTGTCTGCTCCAAGATACCTTTTCCCACCCCATTTGGTTATTATGATGGTATGGGCTAACCTTCCTCATATGCAAGGGTGGGGTCTTCAGCTTAATAGCAGTGTTGTAGGACATCAGCTTTAACATTAAACCCAAGAACTTTCTAGTAGAGGAAAAATGGAGAGATGTGGGAAGAGAAAAGAAGGACACAGTGAATAGCGAGCATTTAGAACACGCCTACTACAGGCAGAGAATTATACCAGGCACATTAGGAAAGCCACTTCAAAAATTCAGTCCATATGGGTGCAGAGATGGTGTGACTAGGAGAAGAAGAAGTGACTTGGGGGTTAGGAGATCCAAGTTCTATCTCTATGTCTGTCACTACCCAGCTATGTTGCTCAAAGCACATTAATCTGTGGTCTTTGATTCACCCATCCATACAAAGAAAGGTGCTTTTAAGAAAATTTCCAGGTCTGAAATTCTGTGATTTAAATGCACTATGTTGTCTTTAGTTTGAAGAAAAAGAACATGGATGTACAATACAAGGATATCAGATTTACAGATTCTGTGCTTGTGGAGGGAGTATTCACGCATTGAGATGCTCTGTTTCCTGGGTTAAGTTGTTGGTAGGTGGGGCCTATTAAAGTTCATCCACTGATGGTCAGTGCTTTCATCTGGTGGCTTTTTTGGTTGCCTCTGTCTCCCATCTCTCACAGTGGTTGGGCTACGTTTTTCCCGTTCATACACCCTACCTGCCCTCTACTACTCCTATACCTCCAGTCAGTTAAAAAATGAACTCTAACTAGAACCTTTTAAATTGCCTCTCTCTTCCTCAAAAAGCTTCCTCTCAGTACTCTTAGATGGAACAGACCAAAAGGAAAAAGATGCATGGAAAGAGGGCTTTTTCTTTGTTTATATATCTACTCTTTGAACCAGTCATGTGACCAGAGGGCATGAGGCTCTAAGATTTGCCCAGCTTTAGACACCTACCCAACCCTTCGGTCAAGGGGAAATATCTGTTCCTGAAGAAGGGGGGGGGAGGCCAGTTGAGGATGTGCTGATACAACCCCTGGGAGAATAACATATAGTTCTGATGTGACAGGTTTTTCTTCCTCCAACAGCCTTGTGAAGATACCACCCTATTATCTTCTGACCTCTGTCACTGCCAATGAGAAATATGTTGTCAGTCTACTTGTTCTTCCATCGTAAGTAAATTGTTATTTTCCCTTGGATTAAGATTTTTCTTTTTGTCTTTCATTTTCTGAATTTTCACTATGATGTCACTAAGTATAGACTTATTTTTATTTATTTTGCTTAGGACTCAAGTTTCTTCAATCTGAAGATATATATCTTTCTTCAGGGATGCACACAAAAAAAGATATGGTTGTATAACCATCATAATGGCAAAAATAAAAAATTATCAAGTGTTGGCAAAGATTTGGGGAAAATTCTGATAAGCCACTGATACAAATTTATAAATTATTATAACACTTCTGGGGTGCAATCTGGGGATGCTAGCAAAAGAAGATATTATATAACTTATGATCAAGCAATTATAATTTCAGGTACTGATCCTGGACAAAACTTGCATTCATAGGAAAAGGAGGTGCACATACATCTATTCAGTGAAGAATTGTTTGCCATTGGGAAAAAAGAGAGAGAAAGGGAAAGAAATTAATAAAAGTGTCCACTAATAGAATGAATAAATCAACAATGGTATATTCATAAATAAAATTCTTAACAGCAGTTAAAACAAACGAATCATACATACCTACACCAGGTAGACAAATTTGTAAGACAAATGAGAAATATAAAAAGCAAATAGTAGATGGTAAATGCAATCTGATGCCCTATGCGTACATTTTAATGACCCACAATACTATAATTGCACAATAAGCAGAAACCATGACATCTCAAACTATATATCTCTCTATAATGGAATAGAATTTAAAAAATGACAATAAAATGAAAGCTTATCTAAGAAATATCTATCCCCCTGGAAGTCAAAAGGAAGATTTGAAGTAATTCCTGGTTTGAAGAAATAACAGAAATTAAAAGCTATGTAGAAACGGTCAACCCTATTAGCCAGACACAAATGAGTTTGGCGGGATAAGTGGGAGACTAATGATCAGCCTGGGGTCTCTCCAAGGTTACAAGTCTTAGAAAACAGAACACTTGCTCATTTTGGACGTGGGTCGTGCTGTGGCTTCAGCAGGTTTCTGACATATGGACAAAAGAGTAGAGTTAGAATACACCATCCCTCCCAGCCTTCCTGTAGTAATAGGTAGGAAAGCACAGTAGAAGATAATGGAATGTTGTAGAATGTGGAGGGATGTAAAATGGGCAGTATTAGTAGAGGGAAGCTCAGAGTACAGGAGAGTGAGGGCATCTGAAGCAGTCTTGTGCTGGGGGTTGGGGGGCCAAGCACAGGCAGATGCCTGAAGCTCCAACAAGGCTGTGGCTCTGTGTCCTTGAGTGAGCACAGCCAGACCCAGCCAAGTTTAAAAGGCAAGTGGGAATATGGGGCAATGCCAGAGGAAGTCTGCTCAAGGTGTGGGGCTGGGGGGAGAGGGAAACCAGAGAGTAGGGAGGAAAAATGCTAGACTCAGGTAAGATGCAGCTCAGAAGGCCATTCCTCTGCAAAGAGGAATCAGGCCAAGTACTCCCAAGGCAGCTGGAAGGAGGGGACAGAGCATTTGGCTTCCTCACTTGGGGAGGCCACTTCTCTGGGCAAGTGGCAATAAAAAGGCAGGGGAATTGAACTATACAGAGCCCTCAGGTAGAAATGTTTCTCCTGCCTAAACTCAGGTGCTAAATGAATAACAAAATGAGAACCTCTACTATGAACACTTTTTAACGATGAGATATGTGAGGCCATTACATTCCTGGGAATGACACCAGGGGTGCCATGACAGACCACTAGAAAGAACAAATTAGTGGGCCAGCCCCACTCAGACCCAGTAAGGAAACTTAATATTCCTTCAGTCCATTTTAGATTTTGGCAAAGCCAGACCTCATACTCAGAGCTTCCTTGGATCTATCCTCCATATCACCCAGAAGATACAGTTATTACAGAATGCAAAATCAAGAAGGAAAGAGCATGGTGTGTATTAACTCACGTAAAAAATTGGATATTACCACAGAAATGTTAATAACTAGAAATTACTGAATTCTCTGTGTTTGTCTGTTGTGGAAATAAAACCCCTGGGGATGGATCAAAAATATCTGGAAATTACTTGAAACTGGTGGATAACTAAATGGATATTATAACTAAAATATGCTATAATCCAATTGTATTTTTTTGTTTTGTTTTCTAAGGGTTGGTTCTGGGAAGCACTATGCCGTGAATATTGCAAAAATTACATAAAGCTCCAAATACTATTCTATGTAAACTTCTTAAGGTGGGGATTCTTGACCATAATGTTTGGCATATTAACTCTGATAATTCTGTACGTTAATTGATTTTATGTTCTGACGTTTTGACTGGTTTTGGGAAAACTGAGTTGTCCCAAAGCTGAACCCAGAGTTGTCCTGGTAAATGCTTAATAACCGGCTCTTTGGGTGGAAAGCCCTGATTTATAGTGTTTGCCAATTTCCATGGTGTAAACACTTCCGCTATGGCTGATTGCACGCTGTGAGTGTGATGTCACTGAGTGCAGAATCGGGGGTGATGAATGCAGCCGACTCTTGTAAGTTGGTGTACCCACTGGTACCCATGGGCATGAAATGCAGTTTTTTTACTAAAAATTCTGCCCCATAGATATACAAAGGCCCTAGTGAAAGAACAAATATAAAGGAAAAATCAAATCAAATCAAATTGGGAGCTCAAATGGAGATAACTGACAGTGGATTTTTTTTTTAATTTTAAGAAGTGGTATTTGTGTATTATCCACATTTTATTATCTTCTATTATACAAACAAGGTATCAGTGTATCACACTGAGTGCTCTGAACTCTTAGTTTCTTTGGTGTTCCCCTAGACAAAGGCTAGGGCTGCTTCCCTTCCAGATATTGGTGTGAAGGCAGTGCTGACCAAAGAATCGATGGGACCTGCACACTGTGGAGCCAATTTCAGGATGGCTGAGCTGAAGGTCAAGACAGAAGAAAAGATATGAGACTTCTGAATTTGGGGGAGGCAACACTGATATTTAGACTCATGGTTTGGTATGATAATATAGAGTGGGTTTTTTTTTTAATTTAACATTAATGAAAACAAGGAAAATGAGTTGTTGAAAAACTGAAATGGATGAATAACTCTTCTATCAGGGTAAGGCAAGAAGAACTTATTAAAATAGAGGTGAACTGGAAATATCAATACGAGTTCTGAACATTTTTTAGAGGAGGCTTTATCTGTTCTGTCCCTAAAGTGATTCATACTGTTGGACATTTTTGCTATCATCCTGCCAAATTCCAGTCAGAATGTGGAACAAGTTTATTTGTAGAACTATAGTGCCTGTGGCTTCTAAAACTATTCTCTAGTGAAAAAGACAAATGCCCTTGGAGGATAGTTGATTTCATAATTCTGGGCAGGGAAAAGAAAATTAGGATTAGTTTGTGGATCCTAGATGTTGAAAGAAAGCAAGGTTGCCTTAGGGTGTCAGAGAGCCATAAGTCCATAATGATGTAAAAAAGAAGATAAAACAGATTTGCCTGAAAAACATACCTGGTCTCTGAAATTTTTTACTTAAAAAGCTGCGTATTGATTAATATAAAGTATGTAAGGCCTACACTTAAGTTTTATAACCAACAGTTTGAAAATGCAGGATGCTGTTTTTCTCTATAAAGAGATGGACCTGTAGCAGGGTACAGTCAGAAGGGGTACCGCAGGACATTATCACTATTCTAAAAATCTCTGTGAAATGTGATTTATGTGATTAGCCAAGGATGTCAGCAGATTGGAGAGAACCAGGACTTCTGGTTATTCCAGGGATGACCTTTAAGAGTTGTTTCTCTTATCTTTCCAGCAGTCAATCACAATCTTGCCTAAGTATGGCCAGCAGTGGTTGTACCATGGATAGAGGCGTCCCCTGAAAGCTGCACGGAGTTTTATCAACTAGCCAGCACATGTGCGCTATTGCAAATTATGTCATGTTGCTATGGCCATTTATCCAACAATGATTCACTTTGCACAGGTAGGGGCTCTGCATCCTCTTTATTCTTTTTATTACCATGTGGCTGTGTGCCTCAGATGGCCAATCAGAACCAGCTTCTCTACCTGCAGTAGATCTGACTAGGCCTCACCCCAAGGGGAGAAAATCCTACAGATGTCAGAAAAACATTAAATGGACACTTATGAACAACAAATATTGAGTGGGCAATCTCAAACAAAAATAAAAACATGTTGGTGAAAAAGTACCAAAGGTATTTAAAAAGGGAAAATGATGAAATAAAGGGAAAATATGGCATAAAAATGTAAATTTTAACTGAACTTTTCTTTCTAAAGAGATTTTATTATTTTTTTATTATTATTTTTTTTAATTTATTTTTTTTTATTCTTATGTTAATCCCCATACATTACATCATTAGTTTTAGATGAAGTGTTCCATGATTCATTGTTTGTGCATAACACCCAGTGCTCCATGCAGAACGTGCCCTCCTCAATACCCACCACCAGGCTAACCCATCCTCCCACCCCCCTCCCCTCTAGAACCCTCAGTTTGTTTTTCAGAGTCCATCGTCT
>NC_138369.1:58211914-58233071 GCF_054177405.1 Leptonychotes weddellii
TTTGCAAAATTCGTATCTTAGACATATACTGTGGTTTACGCAAAATTGGAATAAAACCAGGTAACAATAGATTTATCATCAACATAGAATAGCACAGTGCCCAACATATGTAAGTAGGAGGTCAAATCACTTTCCCCAAAGGAGGTGGTGGTGGAGGTGTGCCCCGAGCAAGAAGTCAGCAGCGTTGTGAGAGTCTGGTGGAGGCATGATGGAGGTACTTAGTGGAAACTCAATGGGATTTAGGAAGGAACAAGGAAAAGAGGGTTTTGGCTTTGAATAACACATAAATCCAAGGATGGGGGCTTCAAGCCTGTGAGCTGTGCCCACTGTCAGCATCAATTACTTGGGATTGGCAGGTTTGCCCTGCTTAGTATTCTCTGCTCTGGGGGTCACTGTGAGGTTTATAAGTCAAATGGAATTTGTAGTAATGGAGAGAGTCTACTGCTGTAACCAAACTGTCCTTGTTCCTGCCATCTCAGGTGGGACCCCTGAAGAAGGATATAAAGGGAGGCTGTCAACATATGAACATCCCTTCATTACTGGCTCTTTAAATCACAGAATTTGTGGCAATTTGAGGGATACTTTGGATATTACTGAACACCTGGATGTATGTAAAAAAAAATCCAGAAGGCTCTCTCTCTAGGCCTTTGGTAAGCAGGAAAAACAGGGAACTTTGCAGATGGTGAACACCAGCTTGAAGAGAAGACTGGCTGGCTTTAATGGTAATTGCTGAGGAAGGCTGGGTTGTCAGCCCTGCTGTGAACACTCAGAAAAACTTAGGGGTATTTTCTTCACAAGGCAGGGACTGGAGTTGTCGTTGGAACAGAAATATAAATGTCGTCTCCCTTCTGTAGCCATAGGCTGGTGAGTCCAGAGTCCAAATAATGTTCCACTTACAAATTCACTCATTCCTACCCTCACTCTCCTACTTCTCTTATTTACTTCCTTATTCATACTGAATGGATTTTTATTATATAGTTTCTGATAATGCCCCACTTATTCCTGGTTCTTGCCATCACTATCTACCTTTATGTAGACCAGTACAGCTTTCCCTCTAGGTCCTGGGCAGCGGCCTCTACTTAACACTGAGAATCTGGGCCATCTGTTTCTAGCTTTGCTCCTCTGACTGAACTCTAATACCCATGGGCTTCCATGCCCCCAACCCAAGACACAAGTGGACCAGATTGATCGTCTCTTTCATTGTGGGTCAATCTCTCTCTGTTATCCTATATCCCAGAAAGAATTTTGCTTTAACTAATTCTTCACTAACATTAGTGTTACACAGAATGGATCCTACAGTTTCTTTTTTTAAAGATTTTATTTATTTATTCATGAGAGACAGAGAGAGAGAGAGGCAGAGGGAGAAGCAGGCTCCCAAGGAGCAGGGAGCCCGATGCGGGACTCGATCCCAGGACCCCGGGATCATGACCCGAGCTGAAGGCAGACGCTTAACCATCTGAGCCACCCAGGCGCCCGATCCTACAGTTTCTTAAAAGACCGAGTAAAGTTTTGGAATCAGAAATGTCCCCATGCATAGGTGTCATCTGAGTCCATAAGGCAGCAGAGGTTCTAAAATCACTCCTTAGAATCACAGACCTAGAACAAGTATAGACTTTAGAGTCCATATAGTCCAAAAGGCCTAATTCACTTCCCAGAGAGGGTAAGCGAATTGCCACAAATCTTTCAGAGAAACTACACTAGAAGCCACATTTCCTGATGCAGTGTTTGAAACACTCTCTATCATTAAGAACTTCTTAGTAAGTTACATCACCCTGGAGTCTGTGAGGAGAGTTTCTTTTTTTTTTTTTTTAAAGATTTTATTTATTTATTTGAGAGAGAGAGAATGAGAGACAGAGAGCACGAGAGGGAAGAGGGTCAGAGGGAGAAGCAGACCCCCCGCTGAGCAGGGAGCCCGATGCGGGACTTGATCCCGGGACTCCAGGACCACGACCTGAGCCGAAGGCAGTCGCCCAACCAACTGAGCCACCCAGGCGCCCCGAGGAGAGTTTCAAGTAGGGAGAGACTGGCAGGAGAAACATCTAGGAGGGTGTTGTGAAGATACAGGAAAGAGTTGATGAGGGAATTGAGTCTAATATTGAAAGAGTAGATAGCAATTCATCTGTTGGACTTAGATTTCCTCACCTGCAAATGACACAAAGATCCATCTGCCCCATCCCTATCCTTTCCAGGGACTGGCCATTCCAAGCTGAGGTCATATTGTGTATGCAGAAGCATTAAGGTATCTCCAGGTGATTCAGTATGGGTAGGGTGTAGGAGGCATGTAGGAGCAAAGGAGGAGATAATCCACTTCCATGGAAATAGAGTTTCTTTGCAAAGTCTGCAATAGATGGTTCATTGTACCCAAGAACTCTGCCATTGAGAAGGTTCCAGAGGAGGATCCAACACAAGTGTGGAGCTGTTGAAAGCTCCATACTAAAGAGAATGCAAACACAGCCACCACCCATAACTTCTGTCTGTGAACTGGGAGCCATAACCCAGGGGGCAGTGAAGACTATGATGGAGGCCATGGGGAGACATCTGGAGCAGGGAGGAGCAAGGTGTCCCAGACCATGGTCAAGAGCAGCCATGGGAACAGGGGAATACTGCTGAGGAAATAGAAGTTTCTGAGGCTGGCCTACTGGATGGAACATACACTTGTTCACAGAGTCTTAAATGTATTTATATATCAGAGCCAACTCAGCACATCCTGGACATTATTCTTTACTCACAACTAGTAATGCTTCCAAGTGTGGTTTTTAGAATCAACTGAATTGTTCCCATGCCTGACCCAGCCACTTACCCATCATCACAGACCATATAGACACCATTTCCTCCCTTCCACTGACATGTGTTAAAGATTTATTGAGCTATGACCTATTAGGTATTTCATAAGATAATATTTATTTAGTTCATGATGCAGATCTTTAAATACTATCATATTTTAGATGAGAAAAAATTAGGTTCAAAGACTCACCCCAAATTCACACAGCAGATATTTAGAGGATCTGAAACTCATGACACCTATGCAAGCTCTACTCTTCAGCCCTCTTTTCCTGATAAATCTCAATGAACTGACACTTCCTGGTGTCCCCCTCTGAGGCTGCCAGACCCTGGGGTTCCTTCCCTCAGGGATGGGCGATTCTTGCTGTTGTTGCCCCTCCCCCCATGTAAGTGGCCAGCTTGCTCTCATATGCTACTCCAAACTTTCCATCCAGGTGGGGCAAGACCAAAAGTCAGAGGCAACAGCTTCAGATGGGAATTTGTATTGAGCAAAACCCTGGTTCTCACCCTTTCTGGCCTTGCTCCTAGTTTGTGCCAGAGCCTAATTCCCCTGGGTGTGCTCCATCATCATTCTCATTCATCTTAATAGTAAATAGTCATCATTTATTGATTGCTTACTATGTGCCAGACACTGAACTTTAGATGTATTTAATTTGCACAACAACCCTTTGGGACACATATATATTATCCAAGCTTTATAGAAGAAGAAAGAAATCAGCCCAGAGACATTAATAAGTTATTCAAGACTCCATAATCAGTAAGGAATGAAGCTGGGATTTGAACCCAGCAGCCTGGATCCTGGCTTTCTTGACTTCCATATTGACCTGCCATCCCCTGGGTTTCTTGATTTTGCTAGTGCCTGACTCCAGACACTGACCACAGCTCTTCTTCCTGGTTGCAACTCAATGACTCACAGATAATGTGGGCTCCTTAATCTCCAATTACAGTCCTGTGGTATTTGAACTTATAATGCCCCTCAACTGGACACCTCCTGCCCCAGAAACTTCTTGAGGCTCATGGCAACACTGCCCAAATGTTCTGGGTTTAACCCTTTGGAAAGTCAATTATCCCCCTGTGCCAGCAAACCTACTCCAAAGTTGAAAACAAAGACTAACTCTGCCCTGAACTGCTATTTGCTGGGTAAACATCTGTTGAGACTATTTCCTACCTATTAAAAGATCTGTTGAAATCCAAATAGAATATGTGGGTTTATTGTGCTTTGTGTCAAAATCATATGTATTATTTGTGCTACACTAGGCTGAAGTAACAAACACACTATGATTAGTGGCTCAAAGACAATATTTGTGCCTTGGCTCAGGTGACAGTCTCGGGCAGTTATGTGGATTGGCTGGACACCTCTCGTCCACACAGTTATTTAAGGCCCTAGCATAACAGAGGCTCTGCCATCCTCAGTACAAGGCTTCTGATGTCACTATTGTCATGTCTTTCTCAGTCAAGAAGAGGGAGGAAAGAGTATGGAAGAATACACAAGGAAGGTCTTCATGGGTCACAGCCCAGAAGTAGCACATATCTTGTGTGTTCACATCCTATTGGGTGAAATTCAAACAAAGGGCTCCAGCTGCAGAGAAGCCTGGGGAATGTAAGCTAGATGCATGCCCAAGAAGAAAACCTGATTTTGGTGAACAATAAACTATTCTTGCCACTTTCCACTTCTAATAAGTAATAGTGTATACATTCATATTTTAACTTTTTTCTTCAGTTTGCTTTTCTGAATTTTCCTGGACTCAACTTTTATATATTTATAGTTTTCTACTTTGTTGAGTGTGTCTGTTCTTTAAGTCTATGGAAGGTGGAAGAAAAGAAATTAAGCAAATAAGCAATAGTACAAAGAATGTACAGCAAAGTATAAAATGATGCCTGTCATACATGGAAGGGAAAATGGGAAGATAGCAGGTTGTTTGGGTTTTGAAGAAAAGGCTACATTTGGGTAACATTTGCCAAGATTTTACAGGAGTTAGGCTGCACCCTAGACATTGTTCACTTCTATATTGGTATTTCTATAATTGTAATCTGGGTAACCTGATACCCTTTATGTGACTAGGCACATTATAGATGTAGATGACTGAGGAATGCAGACATCCATGCTTACCTGGAATTCTAGTTATGATATTTTCATGAAGACAGAGCAAATAAAAACCACTCTATTTATAAACATTTCATATAATAAAAGGCAAGGTTTTTCTCATTTACTTTGAAATGTGATTCATCTCTAATTAATGTTTGCCATTCTACCTTCAGACTTGAATGCAGATTTCTTGACTTGAATTTCATTAACAAAACTTGCCAGATTAATTATTGGAAATTCATTTATTGGACTAATATATAATATTGAAAAATGAATTAAAGCTTTGTTTGATATTATTGAAAAATCTTCAAGACATCTGAATGAAGAAAGCAAAGTCCTGGTTTATATTTACAGCAATGCCTGCTCATTTTCAGATGAAGGGAAATGTGAAGACTGGGAGACGTGGGTCACTTTTGCTCTCTGCCCAAAGAGAAAGCCAACTCTTTTGTTTGTTTGTTTTGCTTTTTTGTTTTCTTTTGTTTTGAGAGAAAGCCAACTCTTCTATGAGAGCCACATAATTGGGTTTCTATTCAGGAACTGCTGGGAAAAAAGTAAAAAGAAATCTCTTTAAAGAAAAATATACCTGAAATTCCAATATGAACTTATTTGTGTGAGATAGTGATCTTCTCTTGCATATTATAAGACAGCAACAGATGGTGGGGGGGAATGTATTAAATATCACTTAAGCAAAAAAACAGCCAAGAAATCAAGGCTGCAAAGGCACTTGAAATAAGCTCAGAAGCTGCTTAAGGGAAGCGAGTAGAAAGGTGGCAGTATGGTAGTAAATACTTCCTGTAGGTAAGGATACACACTGAAGTGGTACAAAAACATTTCTTGCACATGTCAGGAGCTGAAGGATCTGGGAAGTCAGGGTGAGGATTGAATAGAGACTATGTTGGGGTGGGAGAGGAAATGCATGGTAGAATCTTAACAGAGGGTTAAATTCTTTATTATTAGAAAATACATGATTTTTGATTCTAAACAACATCAACAAAGAAAATGTATGCTGGAAAGCAAGCAAAGGCAAATCTCAGAAAACACCAAAAAAAAAAAAACCCCAATCCCCCCAAAAAACCCCCTAAAACTTAAACAACAAAAATACCTACTTGCGGGGCGCCTGGGTGGCTCAGTCATTAAGCGTCTGCCTTCGGCTCAGGTCATGGTCCCGGGGTCCTGGGATCGAGCCCCGCATCGGGCTCTCTGCTCCGCGGGAAGCCTGCTTCTCCCTCTCCCACTCCCCCTGCTTGTGTTCCCTCTCTGCCTGTCTCTCTCTGTCAAATAAATAAAATCTTTAAAAAAAAAATACCTACTTGCTGAAAACAGACAGGAAAATCCAAATAATCAGTGCTGAGAATAATAAAAAGTAGTTGACCAAGAACCATGGAAAGATAAAATTAAAAAATCAGCAAAACTGATCAGATAAAGAATAATAAAGAAACTTGCAAGGCAATAGATGACCATTTTGACCAAATATTTTGTCTTGAGTTAAAAAAAAAAAGAACTCTTAAAAAATCAATTGCCCCTATGAAGGAAGATTACCAAGCAGATATACAAAAACCCAAGGGAAGACATACAATGTGAGCTGTCAAAAGAAAAACAAAGAAAATAAAAACCAATAACTCATTATAAAGAAACCTTGTAATACCCTCTTGGTTTGCAAGCTCCTTGGGAGCTTCCCAGGTGTAATCTGAAATCGGCCCCCAAATATGGAGGGCAGGGAAAGATGGAAGAAAGAAGCTGGCCAGCCACTCCAGGTTGGTAGGTGGCAGGTTTAATAAGGAAGGGAACTTACATAGGAGGCTTGTCTTGATAGGCAACAAAACAAATGGATCTTGGTACCCACTTGCCAAACCTTAAAAGTTTACACAGAGGCCTTAGTTGAGTTCAGTCACACATACCCTGCAGGTATTCTCAATACCACATCACCGTCTCAAGGCCATGTCCTTGGAGCAGTCTCTGAGAGCAGGAGAGGCAAGTGGAACCCACATCCCAAGGACAGGGGAGGCGGTCAGGAGCTCTGAGTGCCCAGGCCCAGCTCACAAGTCATCCAGCAGTTACATCCTCAACCTTCCCCAAAACACCTTCATTTTTCTTTCAATTAGTAAATTCCATCACTGAATATTTGTAAGAGTTCCAACCGGGGTCAAAACTGTCTCATGCATCCCCAAGGAGGGAAGGACAAGTTCAGGCCTCTATAACCCCATCTTTCCCACAAACCTTCTGAAGAAATACACACACAAAAATAAGCAAATGCACACTGCAAAACTTAAAGAAAATGGAGAACACATAACATTTAATAATATGACAGACCAAAGGCCAAATATATTTGTTATATTACTAAATGTAAAGAGGTTCAAATCACCTATTAAAAATATTTTCAGATTAGACCACAAAGCAAACTATATAAGAAAAACATCTAAAATAAAGTGATTCAGAAAAGCTAAAAATAAAAGGAAGGGCAAAGATATACCTGAAACATGCCCCCTACCTCAACTAAAAAAAAGACAAGGTCACAATCTCAGTATCAAACAAGAATATTAGTTAATGCCAAAGAGTATTAAGTGAGCTAGTGCTTTTTATACAATTGTAGTGTGCACTTGATACAAAAGTAACAAACATCTATTCACAAAATAACGCCATGTTAACATTTATTAAACTGAAATTATTTAAATTATTATTTAAAGCAAATAAAGATTAAAGTACAGTAGTAGATGACTTTAACTTACTTCTCTCAGTCCATAACAGAGCAAGTAGGCAAAAGAAATAAGCAAGGATATAGAAATCTCAATAACACAATTAGTGAGAGATGTAATTGACGTGTGTGGACCTATTATTGCTGAAAATACAGGTGACTATGGAAGATCAAGAAAATTGTCCTTTTTCAAAGACATACAAATAGTCAACAGACACATGAAAAGATGCTTACCATTTACATGAGGAAAATATAAATGAAAACCACAATGAGATACTGCATCACACCTATTAGATGTTTATTCTCAGACAAGAGGTAACAAATGTTGGCGAGGATGGGGAGAAAAGGGAAAACTTGTGCACTGTTGGTGGGAATGCAAACTGGTGCAGCCACTGTGGAAAACAGCATGGAGTTTCCTCAGGAAGTTGAAAATAGAGCTACCCTATGATCTAGCAATCCCACTTCTGAATATATATCCAAAGGAAACAAAAGCACTATCTCAAAGAGACCTGTACTGCTACATTTATTGCAACATTATTCACAGTGGCCAAGGTATGGAAACAACATAAGTGTCTGTCCATGGATGAATGTATATAAGTGTCACACACACACACACACACTGGGATATTATTCAGTCATAAAAAGAAGGAGATCCTGCCATTTGTGACAATCTGGACAAATCTTGAGGGCATTATGCTAAGAGAAATAAGCTAGACAAAGAAAGACAAAAATACTTTGTGGGATCACCTACATGTGGGGAAAAAAAAAGTCAACTCAGAGAAACAGAGAGTGGGATGGTGATTGCCAGAGGCTGGAGGGTGGGAAAGATGGGGAGTTGTTGGCCAGTACAAACTTCCACTTATAATATGAATAAATTCTTGAGATCTAATGTATAGCATAGTGACTATAATTAATAATACTGCTTTATATACTTGATATTTGCTAAGATAGTAGATCTTAAACATTCTCACCAAAAAAAGAGGAGGTAATTAACTATGTGAGGTGATAGATGTTAATTAGCTTGATTGTGGGAATCATTTCACAATGTGTATGTGTATTAATCATCACACTATAAGCTTTAAACATATTGCATTTTATTTGTCAGTTATACCTCATTAAAGCTGGAAAGAAATCCTTAAGTTCCACAATGTAAAAGAAAGAAAATAAAAAGAAAAGAAGAAAAGAAAAAAAATAATAATGTTAAAACCCAGAAAGACTTTTTCCTTCTCTACTCTAAAAATACCACCACAGCTCAGCAGAAAAATAAATTTAAAATTAAATAAATATATAAAAAGGGGGGCACCTGGCTGGCTCAGTCGGTAAAGCACATGACTCTTGATCTCAGGGCTGTGAGTTTGAGCCCCATATTAGGCATGGAACCTACTAAAAAATAGAGAAAAAGTAAAAAATAAAAATAAAAATACCACCACCATTATACCTCTCTCAATTTTTTGGTCAAGGAGGAAATACAGGGGTGTCTAAGTGGCTCAGTCAGTTAAGTGTCTAACTCTTGATTTCGGCTCAGGTCATGATCTTGTTTCAGGATTTCTTTTCCTTTAGTGTCCACGGTTCTTGGTCCTGCCACTTTGAAGAATGAAGAGATAGACCAGACAAAGAGTGGTGGGCAGCAAAGCAAAATTTATTAGGTGATAGTACAAAACTCCCGAAGAGGGAGGGGACATTAGAGGGTTGCCAATGGAGTTACTAAATCTAGGAGTTTTTATGAGCTCTTTTGTGGAACTATCTTAAACAACCAGGGTGTGCTAAGGCGTGCCAATCAGGGCTTCCACCATACATCCGTCTCCCTATTAGGTTAATGTTCATGTGCTGATGGTCCTGTCTAAGCTGCAAAACAGGATTTTTTTTTAAATATTTTTTAATTTAAATTCAATTAATTAACATATAATGTATTATTGGTTTCAGAGGTACAGGTCTGTGATTCATCAGTCTTATATAACACCCAGTGGTCATTCCATCACATGCCCTCCTTAATGCCTATCACCCTGTTACCCCATCCCTCCACCCCCTCCCCTCCAGCAACACTCAGTTTGTTTCCTATAATTAAGAGTCTCTTATGGTTTGTTTCCCTCTCTGGTTTTGTTTTGTTTTATTTTTTTCCTCTCTTCCCCTGTGATCCTCTGGCAAAACAGGATGTTAGTGTTGTTTTGTCTTAGCTCTCCTGACTCCATGTTTTCTTGTTGGGGACCCTGGCCCTGACTGCCTAACTGTCCAACTAACTCCTAACAATCTCAGGGTCATGAGATTAAGCCCCATATTGGGCTCTGTGCTGAGCGTGGAGCCTGCTTGAGATTCTTTCACCTTCTGCCTCTGCCCCCACCCCTTTGTCTCTTTCTCTCTCTAAAAAAAAAAAAAAAAAAAGGAAGCATAAACCATAAGCCACAATTTCAATATTTTGAGAAAACAATACAAATCATAAGGATACAGCTAAAGCTCTGCTGAGATATGAATTAACAGCATTAAATTCTTATTTCAAGAAAAAAAAGAATGAAAGTAAACGAAATAAGCACTCTACTCAAATGTTAAAAAGTAAAAAGTAAATAATCCAAAGAAATGCAGAAGAAAGAAACGATGAATATAAAGGTAGAAATTGATGAAGTAGAAAAGAGAAAACCTAGTGTTTTCCTGAGTGGTCCACAGAAAGCTTAAATAATGATTGGGTCTCAGGCCAAAATGTGTTGCAAACTTTTATCAAACTGAAGAAAAATACCAAGATAATTGATATTGCCACTTGCCAACTGAAATTCGTTGCTAGTTGGCAACTTGCTGGATTAAGAAGAGAATGGGTTCAGCCGACATTTATCATATTTGTTTCAGTGCTTTGTCAGAGTACCAATACAATGCTAATGACGCTGTGGGCTGAGAAGGAATTCATTAAATATCAAGGAACCAAGACACCTTTCCTGAAGGTATTTTACAAATGCCAGCCTTCACCTCACTCAATTATAAATAGATTGGTTCTGTGATTGAACATTTTGGGCAAAAAACTATGTCTTAAATATATGTGTTAATTTTATGTATTAATCTGACTGGTCATGGAGTGCCTAGATTAAACATTATTTCTGGGCGTTTCTGTGAAGGTGTTTCTGGATGAGATTAGCATTTGAATTCGTGACTCAGTAAAGCAGATTGCCCTTCCCAATGTGGGTGGGCACCATCCATTTTGCTGAAGGTCTGGAAAGAACTAAAAGTGGAGAAAGAAGGAATCTGCCTTTTTTTTTTTCTGCCTCACTATTGAGCTGGGACACCTCTTCTCATCTTAGGCCCTCAGACTGAGATTTACATGATCTGCTCCCTTAGTTCTCAGGCCTTTGGACTTGGACTGAATGATACCACTGGCTTTCCTGGCTTTCCACCTTTCAGACAGCAGATCCTGGGACTTCTAAGCCTTCACAATCATATGAACCAATTCTTCATAATTAGTTTCCTTTCATATATATGTACCTCATTGGTTCTGTTTCCTTGGAGAACCCTGACTAATACATTCTGTATTTTATTCCATTTATGGGGAGTAATAGTTCCCATTAGCATGTTAGGAAATTCTGGGGAGGATTCTACCTTTTTAGGCAAACAGATTTCTACAGTATCTTTCAAAATGATTTGACCACAGAATCCTTTTTACACATAACATCTCTTAATACTCCATGGAGCACATGTTGGGATATGCTGTCTTAGAGTTTACTCATATTGTAACAGTTGATTAGAAAGATGCAAAATATTGTTTTTAAAAATACCAGTGATATGTATTTGCTCAGTGGTCAATTTTCTATATGTATCACTAACAATTTATCTTAATATGTCTAACATAACCTTAAAAAGTTACTTTGTGAATTCCCTCCTCCAGGAAGGAAAGATCCTCTTTCTGCCAAATTCTTTCTCAAGGTATTGATGTCATCTGGAACGCAGTGAAAATTTACTGACCCTTGCTGATGACTATAACCTTTATAGCTAAAATGTGACTTAGAAGGTAAAGATTACATCTTTTGATGGCTGCGTAATATTCCATTGTATGTATATATACCACATCTTCTTTATCCATTCATCTATTGATGGACATCTAAGCTCTTTCCATAGTTTGGCTATTGTGGACATTGCTGCTATAAACATTGGGGTGCATGTATCCCTTTGGATCACTACGGTTGCTGGAGTGGAGGGGGGTGGGAGGGATGGGTTGGCTGGGTGATGGACATTAGGGAGGGTATGTACTATGGTGAGCGCTGTGAATTTTATGACTGATGAATCACAGACCTGTACCCCTGAAACAAATAATACATTATATGTTAATAAAAAAATAAAAAATAATAAAGGAGAAATTAAGACATTCCCAGATTAAAAAAAGGGGGGGAAGATTAGAAACAAAAGAAGCTCTTAGAAAATAAACATTGAGGATGTATATGAGTCTCTAAATAAAGCTAGACTTCTTACAGATTGTAAATAAAGTAATGAAAATCAAATAGTGGGTCTTACAAAAACTTTCCCTTTTATATTATAAAGTAGTTCTGAGAACAACTACCCAAAGCCATAGGGATCATCTCTAAGAGCACTCAGACCAGGTGAGCCAGCTTGGGGCACACAATTGCAAAAGGGAACAGACCCTTATCCTGCTCCTGGCCCTTGGAACATGCGTGGTTTTTTTTTTAAGATTTTATTTTTAAGTAATCTCTACACTCAACATGAGGCTTGAATTTACAGCCTGGAGACCAAGAGTTGAATGCTCCACCAACTGAGCCAGCCAGGCGCCCCCATGAGTGATGTTTTTATATTCCAGAGAGGATACTTAACCTTCTCATGCTCTATGTGAGGCTCTTACACTCCCCTTATTCAAATACACCAGATGATGGGGCAGCTGGGTGGCTCAGTCCGTTAAGCATCTGCCTTCAGCTCAGGTCATGATCCCAGGGTCCTGGGATCAAGCCCCATGTCGGGCTCCCTGTTCAGTGGGGAGTCTGTTTCTCCCTTTCTCTCTGCCCTGCCCCCTGCTCATGCTCTCTCACTCTTTCTCTCTGTCTCTCTCAAATAAATAAATAAAACCATAAAAAAAACAAAAACAAAAACACAAATGCACCAGATGAAGTGGAAGGAGGAGCTCTCCAGGGTACTGAGATCAGATAGGATGGCTCTAGTCCTGACCCATGGATTATTTGGTCATTTCTGAAGATTATATACCAACATGATGCTACTAATATACTTTCTATGGGCTTGGAAGTTGGCTTTTTTCTCATCAATGGTAGCCAATTTTCAGGGTGGTGTGGAGACTATCTGGGCTTTGGAACTGAACAGTTGAGGGATTGGTTTCGGCACCATGCCTTTCATCTGTGAGACCTTGAGCACATGGCTTCTCTGAGCCTCAATTTCCTCATCTGTATAATAAAAAATACTATCTTTTCAAGAGGATGGTTGAAAAGATTACAAGTAATGAATGTAAACTCTTTAGCACAGGTCTTGACATCTAGTAGGTGCACAACAAATAATAACCAGATAGCAATATTATTATTATTTAAGCATTCATTTATTTATATAGTCAATGTTTATAGAGCGCCTGCTCTGCACAAGGGCTTTGGGGGACAGAGATGACTAAGATATGCTTCTTGACTTCTAGGAAGCTTCACTTTAGTTGGGGAGATATGATTTAACAGTTTTACCCAGACTCCAAATCACTTTGGAACAAAATCAATTATATGGGATCCTAATCACTTATTTATATATTGATGAGGCATATTGAATGCCCATTCAATGGAGGAAAGTCACTTGTTCTAAACAGAAATTCTAAGTTTGGGATTATTTACATCGTGCTCTGGGCCATTAAGCCAAGTCAGCCAGAAAACAGCCATTGGATAACACATTTTGGATTGAAAAGCCTATATGGTTAGAGAAAGAACTGGAGATGCTGTTTTACTGATTTGTGGCAGGGATGACTCAGAGTTATGTGGTTATAATGGAAAAGGCATAATGTTAGAGTCAGTCACTATCTGTGGGGATCAGGTTATGAATCTGTGTATTGAGCTCAGGATATTTGCTCTGTCTCTTAGAATTGCTGTGAGGATCCAATCACATGTGATAGTAAATGTAAAATGTAAAATACAGTATCAGTAGAGTTGATATTACTTTTATTGAAAATATTTTTATATTTTATATTATTTTTATGTAATACTTTTAAAATGCAGTGATCGCAGATCTCAGGTTTTTTGTGTGTTCTTCATTGTCAGCATGACTTGACAACGAATTAGTCAAAACCATCTATGATGGTAGAAAGACAGATGCTTCAAGGAGAGCTACTCTACATTGTTACTGACTGTGTAAGAGAAGGATCTAAACATTTCTTTTATGTTTTTAAAAAATTGCCTTGAAATCAAGTATTTTAGAGTTTCCCAGAGAAACAGAACCGATGGATTGTGTGTAATTGTATGTGTGTATGTGTATGTATATACATATAAATGGGATCACACAATTATAGAGGTTGTGAAGTTCCAAGACTTGCAGCTGCAATCCAGAGACTCAGGAGAGCTGATGGTATAGTTCTTGTCTGATTTTGAAGGCCTGGGAACTAAGAGAACTGACAGTATAAGTTTCAGTCCAAAAGCTAGCTCAAGATCCAAGAAGAGCCAGTGTTTCAGTTCAGCTCTGAAGGCAGGCAAAACTGATGTTCTAGCTCATGCATCCAAGCAGGAATTCTCTCTTACTTGAGAGAGGGTCAGCCTATTTGTTCTATCCAGGCCTTCAACTGATTGACAGAGGCCCATCCATATTATGGAGGGCAATCTACTTTATTCGGTCTACTATTCAAATGTTAATTTCACTCCCAAAACACTCATAGGCACTCAAAATAATGTTTTATTATATCCTGTAGCTCAGTCCAGCTGACACATAAAATTAACCATAACATCAAGTAAGTTTTGTTTTCACTTATACTGATACGATTTTCAGAGGTGGGAAAGTTGCAGATTTTTGAAACTCTTAGACTGAAGTGGATACAAATGACCTCAGTTGCAAAGGCAAATAATTACTCATTAAACAACAATAATTTAAAAAATCCTGGGTTCTAAAAGAACAGGGGTTATTTCATCTCCCCAAGATTTTGCTGTCCAAATAAATAGCCATTAGAGGGAGCTCTGATCGCAGTTTAGAAACAAAATTATTCTCCAAGTAATGTTAACTTGGAATTCTAGGTTTCCATGTTTTAATGGAGACACAGAATATATATTAAAAAAAAAAAACTAAACTAAAACCAAATAAGTATCTTTTAACATCATCATTTTGTATATCTGACCTTAGTGAGACCAAACTTGCTTCTTGGGGTCTAAGAGCCAAAATGATGCAGGGACAGGGCTGGGTGGGGTGGGAAAGGTGCTGGGTCTGAGGTCCAGCTGCGTCATGAAGCAGCTGTGTGCCCTTGAGTCCGCTGCTTCCCTTCTCGCCTGAACAATGAAGAAGATGACAGAGATTAGTGTTTACCACACATTGGTATCTGTGGATGGAATAATTCTAGGAAAATTTTAAAAATTTCTTTTTTTCAAAAGACAACCTTCTTGAAAATGTTATGTTCTCAAAAGCTGATGGTCTTGAAAGGATTATTTTACCCATACTCTCAGTCATGTGGATGATACACTCACACTCAAACCAGCTTCTGCCCTGCAGTTCCCGAGATGTGTTGACAGTTATGTTGGTGCCGAGTGATCCCTGTCTTGAAGTGACAGCATTGAACTTTTAATGTGTTGCTAAGCCTCTCTGGAAACTTTAGGTTGGTGTTGTCAAAATGATGACAGTTGACTTATAATTAGCATTGTACTCATGTTATAAAGACAAATTTTCTCTTCAGCAGAGATAGCATGCATTTGAAAGCATTGCTATACAAGAAGGCTTTAGAGTCATAAGTCATTTTGCAAACTGAGATTCTGATTTGACATAATAAAAATTATTGCAGAAGAATGATGTACTTACTACTTTCATTGTATTTCTTTTATGTTTTTCACTTCTTGGGCTAATGAGAAGAGAACAGAACAATATTATAGGACCAATGCATCATTACAGTAAAAGCTGCATGACAATATACTGTGCTGAATAAGCCACATACAACAAAGAGTTTTAGAAAGTTGGAGGTGGGTTGGAAAGAGAAAAGAGTTAGAAGCATTGGGTCCTCACTCAAACTATATGATAGACAAGCTGAACTCAGACTTAGATCAAAGCAGGCAGAAATATACTCATAGAAAGTAAAAACCTTGTACAGATCTTGTTTTTGTGCCATCAACTCATAACAGCTTAGTAGAGGAAGCTGGGAAGATTTTCAATACATTCTCATTATTTTAGACTGCACAATTTTATTGATTGGTTCATTATTATAATGGATCTTTGTTAAATGAAAAAACAGTAGTGACCCAGCATCCTCAAAAAGAAAAATAGAATAGCCAACAAGCAAGAAAGACCAAACAACTTCACAAATACATTTTTCTATTATTAAACCAACATCGATGTTTGAGTTTAGCAAAACAGCATCACCCATTTTAACATTAAACTTCTAAATTTGAATGAAAGCAGTTTTTGTAGTTTTGCTTCTGGACTATCGTCCCAAAAATACATCATGTCAAGAAGACGGTGCTAATTAGGTATTTACTTTAATACTAAGTCTCCTGTTGCTGATGGAGGGTACACTTGGCATGGCTTCCAGGAGTCTCTGCTCTGTGGTCTTAGCATTGTTCCTACTTCTGCACTGTCCTAGAACCTGGCTAGTTAGAAGGAAAAGAGGAAATGCGGGGGTCAGCAGGAAAGTTCTTCAAAGTGGTTAATCCATTTACAGATCACTGGGAATGGGTTGTGCTGTGCTAACTTGGCATTCTGGTATTTTCTGCTCAAGCACATGATTCCATAGATGACAGCTGATGGTGTTTTGCTGGCAAATATAGCTTGGAGCTCCTTTTGCTAGCTTGGCCCTAACTCAACAAAGTCTTGACTCACAAAAAAGATGCTAAGAAGAGAATATGCAAGAAGGTGTTAAGCAAACCTTGGAATTAGAGAAAGAACTTTGCGTACTCCATTCTTAAGTGTGGTAATGGTTTGGGACTAAAAGGAAAAGGACAAGTGTAGGGGGCCACAGTTTACTGGGACTTCTCACTTCCAGTGTCATTTACATTTTAGGAGAAGGGAGTTTACTCTCTTTCAGTGCCTCTATTCTTTCTCATTCTTACTCGTGTTGAGAGCTTTTATATTGAATTGTTGCTAAGAGAGGTCATCAATCTTATCAAGAGTGTGTTTATTTGTCTCATAGAATTTCTACTCCACCCCTCCCAGAAAAAAGTTGAGATTAGGTCTTACCAGTCCCCCAAGGGACTGTGGCCAGAAGGAACAGGATCCCCGTTCCTGGAGGGAGAAGTTGGGTAGTAAAAGAGGTAGAAGGAGACCAAAGGACAAGAGGCGGGTACCTATTTGAGATGTATTTTGGATGGATTGAATGTGGCCAGAGAAGAATAGTAAGGAACATCATGCTCTATCATTAGGACTCGGAAGGTATCATGTGATGGTGAAACTCTTTGGAACTGTGACAGAGGTGTGTGAATATGATGTTGTTCAAGTTTCACAATACTGCGAGGTGGGGATTATTATACCCATTTTAAAGTTGAGAAAAGTCAGCCTTGAAGAGCTTACATAAATTTGCCGAAGGTCGTCAAACTAGCAAATGGCAGGGCTAGACTTCAACCCCAAATCTACCTGACACCCACACTGGAGCTCTTCTCATCACTCCACCACATCTTCCCTATTCTCTATCTCTGTCTCCCAAACTCTCCATCTGCTTTCCTCTGTCTCACCTACAGCCCTTCTGACTGATGGGGTGCAGGTAAGAGATGCAGAGTTTGGGCATGACCTGAAACTCTGTGATTAGAAGATACAAAGAGCAGCCAAAATCCATAACTCACATGTCTGTAAGCAACATGTTCTGCCCCACCTCACACCTACTGAGTCAGAATCTCCATTTTAGCAAGATACCTGGATGATTAGCAGGAGCATTAAAGTTTGAGAAGTCTGCTCAAACCTACTCAGGTAACTTATTAGATGGTGATGCAAATTTTAGGGCTCTGTCATCAATAGAAAATAGAAAGATCATCAGTTTAAATCTCACCATCTTGTTAAGGAATACAACCGAGTGGATTCATTTCCATAACAGGGAACAAGGCAGTTGTGAATCTTAATAGACTTGCATGGAGAATATCCATATCACTATTCATTGAACACTTTCTATATGCCAGGCACATATTTCATCCATTTACTTCTCACAAAATTCTTGCAAGATCCATTTGCAGGCAAGGAAACCAAGGCACAGAGAGGCCATGTGACTTGCTCAAGTTCCCACATTTGGTCATTGCCAAGGTTGGAATTTGAATCTCAGTCTTTAGACGCCAAGTCAATCCTCTTCTGACTAGTGGGCAGGACCTCATGGGAGTTCACCCTAGAGAAGATGGGAACAGGAGATGCCCCTCATTGCTGTTGGCTCACAGCAAGCAGGAATCAAGCCTCAGGGGCTCAAAAGTGAAGATCACCCCATGTCACATGACAAAGCAGCAAACCCTGACTCTGTGGCTGAGCTGATAAGAGCCAGAGCCCCCTGGGCAGGTGAAAACCATTCTATCTTGTAATGTGATTTGGAGATGTTTATGCATAGGGATAAAGTATATTCTTCTATGTCACCAGGAAGAAGCAGCCCTCATAATAAACATCAAATACACTGGTCTCTCCAAAGTCTTTAGGACTTCCAAGAAGTAATCAAATGTTATTTCATATTTCTGATAATATGCATGGGATGTAGAAAAGTGAAGCTTTAGGTTTTTGATTAAATATGGCAGACCGAACACACATGTTTATCTCCACTTCCTCAAGAAGCCTCAGTAAAATGACTGTAAAGGAATAATTAATAAAATGACTGTAAACAAAGGAATTCCTATGTTTAGGAAAACATGGGTTTTAGGGTTGTGAAATGTGAGAACTTAAGAAAGTAGAACAGAAGTAAAATCAATTGCTCTGAAAAATAAAGCACCAAATTTAGGAATTGCCCTCTGACAAGGAGGACTGGGGGCTCCCGAGAATTAGAAGAAGCACTGAGATGGAGAAAATCTTGACAAGAATGGCACTGGTAAGTAGTCTCCTGGGAAAAGGTGTCACATGGATAGACTGTGGTGCAGATGAGTGAGGAACAGTAAAATGTCAAATACTCTATTTTTGATGTTTCCTGTCCTCTGCTCTGCTCCAGTCATCTTTCATTTTTCTCATTAACCACTTAAAGTCTGTAATACATATTAAGTTGGTTCTGGTACTCTGGGAAACTGGGGGAGGGGCTTATCCATATCAAGAACAAAGCAGGGAGGAGAGGGCAACAAGGTCGAGCAGAAGTCAACAAGACAGGCTCTCAGGGTAAGAGGGAGCCCAGTGCAGAAAAATGACTTCTTTCTTATTCCTTTATCCACCGTAATTCCAGAATCTTCAGTAAGATAGTAGAGACCCATTATACAGACCTGTTTGGGCTAATGATGCTCTGAGGAATGAAGGGAAAATGGCTATTCCTTGTGTGGGGCAAAGTGAGATGCACAGAGAGGCAAGACAACAAACAGGGTTATCAGCGGAAAGAATTTGGAGTGAGCAGTCAGTCTACATCCCCTATCTTTACTATAGAAATTTGTATCTGGCTGACTTGGGGACTAAGTAAACTATAGACACAAGGTCTCATTTAATTCATTTAATTGAGTGATTCAATTCTCACTTAATCTTGTGAGATTAATTTTTATCTTCCCCATTTTACAGATAAGAAAACCAAGGTTAGTGAGTTTCAGTATCTTGCCCAGTATAATGTAGCTAAAAAGTGACTGAGGGAAAATTTGAACCCAGCTTTGTTTTACTCAAAAATTATCTACAATTTGTATTCTGATTTTATTCATTTACAACATCTGCATCTGGGGGGAGGGCTTTCCACCATCATATAATTGTATTGTATATCTTAAAGGCAGCATTAATGGGCTCCTAAATCCTCCCCTTCCACTTTCGTTTTCTTTGACCTTGCCCTCTTTGGCAGGTGGGGGCAGGGGTTGGAGTGAGAAATTTCTTTTTTTTGTTCAAAGTTTTATTTTTATTTAAGTAATCTCTACATCCAATGTGGGGCTGGAACTCACGACCCAGAGATCAAGAGTTGCGTGCTTTTCCAACTGAGCCAGCTGGGTGCCCTGGAGTGAGAAATTTCAAACTAAAGCATGATCCTATAAATATTCTCTATCTTTAGTTTTACCCCATCGTTTGTGAAATTGGGGTGAGCCAGTGTAAGGGAGGGGGTGCCAAGACAGATGCTATCCCTTTGTGTCTTAAATAATTGCCCATAGGTTTCCAGAGCTTTTGGTCAGATGAGTGCAGACTCCTTGGTCAAGTACATCAAATACCCTTGTGTGTATTTGATACCCTTGTCTCTCACTATTTAGACCAAGCTCCAGGAAAGAGGGTAGGAATTATATGAGGTTCATTTCTTAATTTCCCACAGATCAAGCCCAGAGCTGTGTACATTCTGTGTGAACTACAAACACATGTTGAAATTGAATTGGGTTGAACCCTGCTTCCTCATAGATAAGTCCATCCACCATTTCCTCAGAGCCTGCTGAGAAATGGATGGGAAATAAGACTCCAATCCATAAAAGCTTAATAAAAATTCTCTCCATAAATTAAAAAAAAAACACCTCAAAACCTGCATGAAGGGACACACTCAATTCTCTGCACAGGATAAACCTCCTTTGGGGCCTTCTCCAGATCCCCACTTTGCTACCACATCATTTACCCTATGAATAGCAATGAGATCTCTCGGGTGAGCAACACGAGCTGAGTACAGCTGCATGGTGGGTTGGTCAGGCTCAGGTTACCCATATGAAGTGTAACCCCTCAGTAGCTGTGTTCTCACTCTTGTGCTGTTCTACAAGATGACACTAAGGAAATTTGGTATCTCCCTGGCCCCCCACCCAACATGGGGAAATCAATCAACACGATTAGCCCGAAACAAAACATGCACAAGTGGTTTTTCTGACACAAGCACAGCTGGCCTTGGCTACTCTTTGAGGCATGGCTGGGATTTCACCTGCTAGTTTTATGTTTGCTTGCTCGTTTGCTTTGGTTAAAGCCTTCTCAAACAAAGTAATCACCTCAGAGCTTTCCTCCATGAACCAGTAGCAGAATTAAACTTTCACCTTCCTACTAAAATATTAAAGCACAGTACTCAGAAGCTTTATATTTCCAGGAGCAATGACTGTTTATAAATTAGTTCATTGCTCAACAAACATGATTCAAGTATTACTTAGCTAAATTCCCATGTTAACTAGAATGAAATAAGATACAGAATAACTCATAAAAAATTTAAGAAACTATTTTATTTGTGTCCCTAGGATTTGGTTCCATTGTCCTCAAGCTGAACAGTTTGTACTGAAAACTTGCAAGAGCAGGAAATGTCAGTCAAGACCTTTAATGCTGCAAACATGATATTAATTTCCGCAAGAGAAAAAGTCAAATCTCGAAGAGGAAAATTCAGAGGGTGAAGAATAGGAAAAAAAAATGTTCTTTCTTTTTTTTTT
>NC_138369.1:58233571-58261238 GCF_054177405.1 Leptonychotes weddellii
ATCCAGCTGAATTCCTGAGAGGAGACGAAATCCAGGTCTCCTACTCCTCCGCCATCTTGCTCCGCCCTCGTCCCACAGGGAGTTTAAACTCACTGTGACCCAACCTGAACTCACCATGTCCCTTACCCAAACTGCTCCTCTCCCATGGTCCCCCTACTCTGTGGCACCATCATCTATCTCTTTGCTCAAGCCAGAAAATAGGAGGCATCTTTGACTCTATTTCTTCTCTTACCAACATCCCTCTCCCTCATTCCCAAAATCTTACTCTCTTATGTCAACTTTCCAAATATTAATTAAATCTATGTACTTCACTTCATTCTTGCTGCATTCATTCACTCAGGGCATCGTCATCTTGAGCCTGAATTACAAAAATCACATTCCTTGGCATCTCCCTGCCTTCAGATTTGCGTCCAGCACCTAGAACAGTGTCTGGCATGTAGTGAGCACTCAATAATTACAGACTGAATGAAAAATGATTGTACATAGATGGGTGAGTGTGTGACTCAGTCATGTTACAAGGAGCTTCATCTGTTTAGATCTCTTCCCCGCCACCCCATCTTTCACTTCCTGGTCCAAAGACCCACAAAATGACTTGAGGGCTGTTTCTCTTTGAACTTGAGACTGGAATAACTTTCTTAACATGTGCAGCACCCAACAGCTTTGAACACATTTCCATATCAGTTTTATCAGCTGAACCTCACACTCCCCTATGAGATAGACATACCTTTGGGAATCCCTTTTTGGAAACTGAGTCTCTCTTTTTCACAGAGTTAGAGAGGCTGAATAATTTTCCCAGGTTACCAAGGCAGTTAGGAGCAGAGATAGGGCTCAGGCAGAAGCATGTGGACTCCAAAGCCTGGCCCAGTTTAGATGGATTTGGCTCATGCTCAGTGGAACACTTGTTCCTCAGAGAGTGGGTCTGGCAACAGGACACCGAAGGCCAGAGGAGCTGAATGAAAACCTTTGAACCTCTACTGGCTAAAGGTCTGACACCTCATCTTCATGGCCTGGGGAGCCTGGCAAAAGGGCCAGTGAAGGGAAACCTGGAATCTGAGGGCTTGAGGCTCTTCCTCACCTCACTCTGTCAACAACGATCGGCAATAATCAGGGCTGCCTGTTCCAGATTGCTGCCAGGCATGTCACCGAGAAGAAGCACTTCTCTGCTCTGTCTTGTTTGCTTTCTGGGAACCAAAACTGCTGGAAATGTAGAAATGCAGTTGATGAAATCTACTTGGTCAGGGAAGAAAATTCAGAATTGGTAGTAATCACAGGAAGAATTGCTGCTGTCAGCTTGATGCCAGGAAATGGGCTGTCTAAGGGCAGGGATAGTGGAAGAAAGACCTGAGTGCATCCCAAATGGCCCTGTGGGCAGCCTGAGCTCGGGAAGTGTCCCACTACTTCCCAAGCCAGTCATGTGCGGACATGCGCTCTGTGTGTATTGACAGGGAGCAGGAAGACATTCAGGTGACTATTAGCCCCCGCTTAACGAACACCTCCATGTTTGAGGCACTGTGCCAGGCACTGTGCATGGAGCTGATGCAGCAAGGTTCCTGCTCCCCGGAAGCGTGGTCTAGCCGGGCAGATAAGACATGGACAGAAATAGCATTGTGTCAGATTCGAAGTCATAAATTTCACAGAAGAGATTCTGACAAGGTCCTGGGACATCCAGGCCTGGGGGAACCAGGATTTGCTTCATGAGGGAGGAGGCTTAGACTAACATGTAGGATTTGAATAAGCAGAAAATGAGAACATTCCTGACTGAAAGAGCCACATGGACAAAGACAAGAACTAGGCTTCGTGGCAAGGAGTCTATCTACTAAGGGTTCCTCAAACTCAGCAATGGGGATCCTGGAACTCTACCCAATTCAGCCTTCTCTGGTACTTCTCTGGAGTTTAACCTCTGTCCCCGGTGGCTGGTAGCTAATAGTTTACATTTCTGTATGATTCTGGGGCCTTATGGCTACTTGGTTCCCAGCTTGTTAGTTTCCCCAGAAATAATTCTGCCAGGGTTGTTCTCTAGAGCACTTGATCCTGTCACCTCCTGCTGAGATCCTCTGCAGCAAAGTTGTAGCAGATTTTCTTAGCACACTACATCTGTGTCTCCTGATCCCATTACTATTTTTGTGCATGCTGGCTCCCCATGCGCTTTCTCTCCCAGTGGCCAGCAGCTGCACCTAGGTCAGCGTCTGCCCTCAGGCTAGGGGTCTGCTTGGCCTGTGCACATGAAGAACCAGACACGCCTGGGAATTTATGTGTCCCCAACCCAGAGTCAGCCCTTAACCAACAACTGATGGATGCAGGGTATAAACACTCCAGTTTCCTTGCCTCTGAGGTGTGCCTAACCTGTCTCTAGAGCACCCCTGCAAGGTTGAGCTCAATTTCCTCTGTGGGACTTTGCTTGATATCACACTTTGCTTGGCATTATTGGCGTTATTCCTTTCCTGATCCCGCTTCCCTTTTACCTCCTCAGGTTTTTTTTTTTCCAGAAGCATTTCCTAATTACTTTCATTTGAATTCTCATATCAGGGTCTACCTATGCAGAACCCAACTTAGACATAACTCAAGTATGGAAGGCAAAATAATGCCCCCCCCCACTGCAAAAGTGTCCACACCCTAACCCCTAGAATTTGTGAATATGGCAAAGGGACTTGCACCTGTAATTAAGGTTAAGACAGAGAGATTATCCTAGATTACCTGGGTAGGCCCACTCTAATCATATGAACCCTTAAAAACAGAGAACTTTCTCTGGCTGAAGTCAGAAATGTGGCAGAAGAAGTAATCAGAGGGATTCGAGCATGAGAAGGATTCAACATGCCCTTTTTGGTTCTGAGATGTAGGGACTGTGTACAAGGACCTGAGTGTGGCCTCTAAGAGCTAAGGGTGGCCCCCATGTGCTAGCCAGCAAGGAAATAAGACCTCAGTTTTACAGCTGCAAGGAACTGGATTCTGCAAAAATCTGAATGAGCTTGGAAGCAGATTCTTCCCTGAGCCTCCCAACAAGAGCCTACTGTCTGTCACTCTGAATTCTACTTTATGAAACCCAGAGCATAGAACCCAGCTAAGCCAACTTACATTTCTGACCTACAGAACTTTGAAATAACACTCTTATGTTCTCTTTTAAGCTGCTAAGTTTGTGGTAATTTGTTAAAGCAGCAATTGAAGCTAATACACTAAGATTTCTCCTAAAAAAATCTACATGCTCATTGCACTTCTCATGGCCATCTGCACTGGGAATGTCAGGGGTTGTGTTCTTAAACTGGCATACTTCATAGTGAAATACAGATTTACGAAGTTGGTTGACCATCTCGGACTTGTAACTTCTTTTGTCCCTTCACTGATTTCAGTCTGGTTGCATTGGAGTGGGAGTCTTTGCTCCCTCTGTTTCACTCCCACTTGGATTTTATCAGTGAAGGAGTCCTGAGGCTTCTGGAGGTATGGAGGCTGTAGGTGGAAATGGGAAATCACTTGCGGTTGTGGCGAATGAACCTGTCTCCTGTGGATAAGGAGGATCATCACAGAGGGGGCTCCCTCAGGGCACTGACCCTCCCACATTGTGTTCTCCAGAGTTGAATGAAGTGTGTGGATGACAAGAGTGAAATTGAATTTGGAGTTCTGAGGGCGTTGGCGCTAAGGAGCTAAGACTTCACCCTAGCGGGGAATGGTTGAAGGCTTCCAGCAGGCTCTGATACCTTGGGCCCACATTAAGGGTCGTGCGTGTTCACTAAGTATTGATTTGCACAAGTGAATGTGCAGGAATTTACATGTCATTCTTGCACAAGGGCCATGCTAGTGTTCCAATTTTAGTATATGTGCTGCTGAAGCAAGCACTGAATGTGTAACTCAGATGTCAGTGGTCATCTTTTCTATGCTGCCTGACTCAGCCATTTCACTCCTGTCTACACAGAGCCCCTTAAGGTGTTTGTCTCCTCTGCTAAAGATTTGAAGCTATGGAGGGATCACTTCGTGTAGCTTTTGGAATTCCACTTAAAATTCCCATTGAACATTCCATTCTCCCAAGTTCCTCTGCCTGGCTCCACATAAATAGAATCTGCCCTTTGAGGGTACTCTCAGTCAAATTTTATCATGTCTGTATATTTAGAGACTATATTTATAACGTCATTCTTTCTCCCAGCTTTATGGAAAGATTCTTGGCTGAACAAATACAGCACACGTTCGGAGGTATGCTGGTGAAAACACTCACTCCATTGCATGCCCACGATCAAGTCCAGGACATAAAGCACAATAGACTCCTTTTCAGCTGTAAGACCAAAATATCTCATTATGCATCTTATCATGTGTCTTGGGTGGGGTGTTATTCCATCTCTCCAGCTTTTTTCTGAATCGTTGTCTCCCAACTTAAGGGCAAGCTCTAGGTGCCTAGATGCTCATGGACCTGCTGTCTCTTCTCCATGCCCTTGTGTGGCCAAGCCCTCCTAAATATGGGGAAGAAACGGCCATCATCTTGTGCCATAGAAACAAACCAAAATGTGTCTTCTAGATTAAACTATATTGGAAAGTCTTTTGATGGTAGGGATGCCTAGTGGGAAAAGGGGAAACTCAGGGGAAATTCCACTAGAACTATTCAACCCAACAAATTTAGTTTCCTTCTTTTGTGGTACATGAAAGGGGGCCTCCCTCTGGGAGGCACGGTGATGTGATCTTCTGTGACAGGTGTGTCCCTATCCCTGAATCCTTCTAAGTCAAGGCTGGTGTTGCCCGAAGCCCTTCCTTCTGGACCTTCCCCTTGTTTTCCCTGCTCTTCCCTCATCTACCAGAAGACTCATGTTCATATTGAAGCATCTTTATCTTTTCCCCTCTGTGTCTCTGTTGAAGCACACGTGCCCTTTTACCAATTATGGGATGTTGTTTTTGATCTTCCTTCTAACATGAACTCATCCAAGAAAATGCTCTGTATTCTTCTTCTGCAATATTTTTTTTGGATTTTTTTCTTTTCTTTTCTTTTCTTTCTTTTTTTAAAATTAAAAAAAATTTTTTATTATGTTATGTTAGTCACCATACAGTACATCATTAGTTTTTGATGTAGTGTTCCATGATTCATTTTTTGCATATAATACCCAGTGCTCCATGAAATACGTGCCCTCCTTAATACCCATCACCGGACTAACCCATCCACCCCTCCCCTGAAACCCTCAGTTTGTTTCCCAGAGTCCATAGTCTCTCATGGTTCGTCTCCCCCTCTGATTCCCTCCTTCATTTTTCCCTTCCTTCTCTTAATGTCCTCCATGATATTCCTTATGTTCCACATATAAGTGAAACCATATGATAATTGTCTTTCTCTACTTGACTTATTTCACTTAGCATAATCTCCTCCAGTTTCATCCATGTCGATGCAAATGGTGGGTAATCATCCTTTCTGATGGCTAAGTAATATTCCATTGTATATATGGACCACAGCTTCTTTATCCTCTCGTCTGTTGAAGGGCATCTGCAATATTTTTATCAGTGTGCAGCTGCGCATTTGTGCTGTAGCCTCAAGGATTCTTCACCACTCACAGTCTTCCCAGCATCACTGCTCTGTGAGTCAGGGACTTTTTCCATCCCAGTGCCTGGTTCTCTGATGATCTGGACTGGATGAAGGGTGATGGGAATAATAATCTGAGCCATGCTGCTTGCTGTGCTCTTTCTCTCTCTGTCCGCACCTACAGATATGTACCTCTGGCTGTGGACATGCTCCTAGGCCTGTGGTGATGGCAGGTTGTGTCAAGGGGACACAAAGTCTTCCCCGAAGAAGCCTTGCTTAGTGGCACTGTTCCCCTTCACTGGTCCTCAGCTTCCTTATTTGTGTTTATTTTATCAGCATCCTGAGAATAGATTCATCTCTCAGGCAGGTTTCACATTAATAAAGCTCATGAGTGGGACTAAAGTTGAAAATAAACAGGCTAGATTAATAGTTTACAAGAACTGTCTCAAGAAGTAGAATAAAGTCCAAATCAGTAGCATGCTGTTTCCCTGGAACAGAGTTATCTCATAGCTAAACCACAATCAGAGCCCCAGCTCTGATTTGCATTGAGAAATCACTACCATGGAGAGAAAATTCTGAAGCCAAAGGGAGCCCATAAACTTCCCGTGGGCACTCTTTTGCAGGGAGCCAAGTAATTCTATGGTCGACTGGTAAGGGTAGAAGCAGAACAAAGGGAGTTAAATAAAAGAAATAATCCATGCTTTTAGGACATCATAGCTGGATGTTTTCCTCTTATGTTTGGGATAGTCTGAGAGTGGCCATCCAAGAATACCCAGAATCTGTTAACAGTGATTCACCATGTCTACATCCATCATCATAGTAAAGTTGTCTTCACCATCCAACCCTAATGCTCTAGGTCTACTGGGTGTGAACCTCTCTCCACTGAACAGAGGTAGCTTCTCATCATCCTTGTTTACCTGGCTTCTCTTGTTTCAACATGGGGGGTGCAGGCCCTCTTCTGATGGAGATTCTTCCTTTAGGTGCCAGTACACTTGATCTGATTAGAGTGAGGGCCTGCCAAGTAGATTTCTGTGCTGACTCCATACAGTCAGTTTTCTCCATTTCATTACCTGATGAATTTGCAATCTGGCTCTTGAGGGGAAATTTTATTTCTCTCATTCCCAAGTTCTTACACCATGAATGCTAAACTTCTTAGAAAGCCACCAGTCTTAGAGTCCCTCTCTACCACCCCTGCCCTGACATCTTCTAGAAGTTCTAGGCTCCACGTGGGCATATAAGACTTCCATGGAATAAAGGCACAGGAATAATACGTTGACCACCCTAAGATACAGCACCCAGCTGGCAGACAGGCAGCTGCCCTGATGTCTCATTGCTCCAGAAGACACACAGTGGGAGAGGGGAAGAAGTTTTACTTTCTTACAACAACAACAAATACCAACAACCAGAGCTGGTACATGGGATAAAGCATAGGCCATCTATTGACATTTGTTTGGCTACACCCATCTGTCTTATTAGAGTGAAAACTTTTACTAGAGTTTGGCAATTGACTACCCATCAAATTCTGGTTTCAGTACCATTGTGAGTTTCCAAATTTTGGTAGTATTTCTAGATTGAGAAAGTCTCTATCAAGTGTTTGTAACTTGATTTAATCGTATGTAGAATTCCTGGTTCCATAGTATAGTTTGAAGTTTGTAGCTGCAAAGTCCAAACCTAATACTTTATAAACATCAAGGACAAATGAAAGAGAGTGTTATTGTCCTGGGTTTCTCTCTCACTTCACATAGGAATTTGGGCAAGCAAAGCTTTGTATACAGAGCTCTGACTGATTGAGGTTCAGCTAAAATAGGTGAAACCCCACGTGGGGAGCCCTTAGAAATGTTGGTAGTCATGTTGGCATTTTCTAAGAATCTGTTGACTGCAAAATCGATGTTTTTAAATTTCAGAAATAGGTCAAGTTTAAAAGGAGCTTTAAATTTCAAGACTCAGTGTCTGCCATGGGGAAGGAAGACTAAAAATACTAAAAGTAAATATTTTGAGACAGTGTTCTGCATGGAAATGGGATCGTTTTCAAAGGAATTTAACTGTGCTCTTGGTCTTCTGTTTAGGTTCTTTCATGGCCTGTGATATGTTGGAAAGCAAATGAGCTTGGAGCTGGTCAAAACAAGTAGGAAATCCGACTGAGGAAGCTTAGACAAACTGGTTTTACTTCTCTTTGAATTTTGCTTTGCTCTACAGTGAAAATGTGGGCAATGATGTCAGGAGTCAAGGCATAACGTGCACAAAGTGGTCCATAAATGTTAATCTCCTCCCTCTGCAGCATCTTTATCTTCTTTTTTTAAACAAAATTTTTATATGGTTTCGCTCATATGTGGAATATAAGAAATAGTGCAGAGGATCATAGGGGAAGGGAGGGAAAACTGAATGGGAAGAAAGCAGAGAGGGAGACAAACCATGAGAGACTCTTGACTCCAAGAGACCAACTGAGGGTTACAGAAGGGAGGGGGGTGAGGGGATGGGTTAGCCAGGTTATGGGTATTAAGGAGGGCACGTGTGGTGATGAGCACTGGGTGTTATACACAACTAATGAATTGTTGAACACTATATCAAAAACTAATGATGTACTTATGTTGGCTAATTGCATTTAGGTGTTTTTTCTCCCTAGAGAAAAATGCATTTTGAAAATAAAGGAAAATGTGATAAAAAAATAATCACTTTAATTCTTTGATTCTGTATCATCAAAACTCATCTTTCTCAAATGATGCACTTTGGTTAATTTGTGGTATACTCATAATTCCAGAAAGCAGGCGAAACTTCCTTTATTTTGAGGGTAGTTTAACATGAACGCCACTATCAGGTGTTGACATTTCTCAAGTATTTTCTTGTTTGGCAAAAAGACAATTGATCGCATAAAACCCGACATCAAGAGTCCTGTTGCCAAGGCAAGGAGCGGAATAACTGAGACGGAGCCACTCATGCCTCTGCATTATGAGCTGATCCCCATGTTCCTCACCCACATTTGGGATGTTTCTCTCTAATCTTTTCCCACATAAGTTCTTAGCTATCTTCTCATTTGAGTTGATCCTACAGATCACTTTGGGAAATCATTTGATACTTTTTCACAGTCGAAGAATTGGAGGCACACATGTACACAGCTTTAGTGTCTTGCCTGAAGTTGTACAAGATGATACTGCAAAACCAGAACCCGAAGGCCCTGCAGTGCCAGATAGGTTCTCCCCCACCCCAGAGGAGCTGTACTGGGCCACTTGCAGTAACTATTTGCCTACAGTCCTGCATGAATCTTATTAATATTAATGTTATTAACACCCAGGAATCTATTTTAAGGTGTTCTGAGGTAACAATCTGCCCACACACATTATATTCTTTTAGGTACTTTAATCGTTTATAATATCTAGCCAATAACTATTTCATTATAAATGGATTAGTGATCATATTAGAATCATTACTACCTGTAGTTGCCACACCCTTGGGAATCTTTTATTCTTGGCCCTTTATTAAGAACTTCAAAACCTCTGACATAATGTCAATTAAATCAGATTAGCTGGAATTGGTTGCTGAGCATTTTAATAGCCCTAAGTCACAAATGTATGTTCATTATTTATAAGCCTTTTGAATATTACTATACATTAGCAATAAAATAATCCAGCCTCAAAATCAAGTATTACCAATTTATCCTACATAAATTTATAAAGCAATATTACCCTCTAACCCAAAGATAAAGTGACCTAAAATCTACTGGCAGATATGTACAAATGCTCTTGCACCAGTTCTAATATCTCTAAGAGAGAAAACATTGCAAGAATAGTAAACAAACTCATAGCTTCCTTTCTCTTATCTACCTTCAGACAAGCATAATAAGTATTCCCAATAGCCAGAGAATGTAATTCAGTTCATTCCTACTTGGATTCCCAATTGTGTTTGCATCAGGCAACAATAGGAAGAGAGCACATTACATGCCTACAGCTTAAATCATTTTCAACAAACTGCTGGAATGTTTCCCTACCACTTTGCCTAAAAAGATGAAATCTTCTTGCAAGTAATAAGCTATTTGTGCAAATCTGAAAGATATGTGACTTTGGTTAATATTTCTAGGTGACAAAATTTCAGTAATTATTTAATACATGTATGCACATGGTAATACATGTATGCACACAGTAAGAGTAAGTAAAAGCACATGTGAAATTAAAGTTCAGTTTGAACATTAAGATTCCCTGAAACTAATTTTTTCTTTTCTTCTGTGATATTTTAATAAAATTTTAAATGAGACTTAAAATTACTATTTTTGGTTTCATATTATTGCTGATACTCTTCCTTGTTCTAAAATCTACTTCGTCTGAAATCAATGAAACCACTCCAGCTTTCTTTTGATTAGTACAAAAAAATGGTATGTATTTCCCCACCCTTTTACTTTCAACCTATTTATGTCTTTATATTTAAAGTAGGTTTTCTTTCTTTCTTTTTTTTTTTTTTAAGATTTTATTTATTTGTCAGAGAGAGAGAGAGAAAGGCAAACAAGCAGGGAGAATGGCAGGCAGAGGGAGAAGCACACTCCCTGCTGAGCAAGGAGCCCAATGCGGAACTCCCAGGACCCTGGGATCAATACCTGAGCCAAAGGCAGGCACTTAACGGACTGAGGCACCCAGGCATCCCTAAAGTAGGTTTTCTTTGGATAACATATGGTTGAGTCTTGTTGTTTTTTTTTTTTATCCAATCTGATCATCTCTGTCTTTTAATGGGCATATTAAACTATTCACAATTAGAAGTGGTTATTGATATGATTGGATTAAGACCTGCCAGTTTGCTAGCTGTCTTCTATTTGTTCCATTTGTTCTTGTGATTTTTCCTCCTTTTCTGATTTTTCTGGGTTTAACTGAGCATGTTTTTGGTGGTTACTCTAGGGTTTACATTACATAAATTGTAACAATTTATAAAATATGCATAAAATTTATAATTTATAAAATATGTATCTGGTTTCAAATAATATTATACCACTTTGCATGTAGTATAAGACTCTTACATTGCCTGTCCTGCTGTGGTCTGAATGTTTGTGTTCCTCCTCAGAGTCATATGTTGAAATTCTAATGTCCAATGTGATGGTATTTGGAGGTGGAGCCTTTGGGAGCTTCCTGGGTCATGAGGCTGTGAAGCCCCCAATGAATGGGATTTGTGTTCTTATAAAAGAGACCCCACAGAGTTCCCTAGCCCCTTCTGCCTTGTGAGGGCACAATGAGAAGGCTGTTATCTGGAAGAGAGTCTTCACCCAACCATGCTGGCACCCTCATCTCTGACTGCCAGCCTCCAGAACATTAAGAAATAATTTCTGTGGTTTGCAAGCCACCCAGCTTGTGGCATTTTGTGATAGCAGCCCAAACAAAGACACATCCCTTGTGCCATCTGTCATACAATTTACTTTTACATATGCTATAAACACACAATACATTGTTATAACTTGCTTTAAACAGATAAGAAAAGCAATTAAAAATAAATGTTTTATTTTACCTATATTTATTCCGTTTCCAATGTTCTGCATTTCTTTGTATGGACTAGTTTCTGGCTATATCAACGTCCTTCTGTCTGAAGAACTTCCTCTCACATTACTTGTAGAGTAAGTCTACCAACAATGAGTGTCCTCAGTATTTGTCTGTTTGAAAAAGTCTTGACTTTTGAGAGATATTTTTGGTGAGTATAGAATCATACAATGGCAGTGTTTTCCTCAGCACTTAAAAAAAGTTATGGTTTCTGATGAGAATTGGTGATAATTCCTATCCTTATTCTTTATAGGTGACTTGTCTCTTTTTTTTTTCCTTGGGTTGCTTTCAAGATTTTGCCTTTGTCCTTGGTTTTCAGAAGTTCAACTATGATATGTGTAGGTGTGTTTTCTTTTTTTCCTTTTTCTTTTTCCCTTTTTATGTATAGATTTATTCTGCTTGGTGTTCTCTGAGCTTCTTGGATCTGTGGTTTAGTATCTGCCCCTAGATGATTTCTCCTTCAGATTGGGAACAAGGCAAGAATGTTTTTACCACTCCTATTCATCATTGCACTGGAAGTCCTAGCTAACTCTTGAAGGCAGGAAAAACAAAAAGCATACAGATTGGAAAGGAAGAATAAAAATGTCCCTGTTTGCAGATGACATAATTGTCTTTGTAGAAAATCTTGCAGAGAAAAGGTCTTAGAACATAAGTGAGTTCAGCAGGTTTGCAGGATACAAAGACAACACATAAAAATCAATTATATTTCTATATACTAGCAATGAACAATTGAAAACTGAAATTGTAAAGAATAATGGCCTTTATAATGGTTCCCAAAAATGAAATACTTAACTATAAACCTAACAACAACTAATATATGATCTCTGTGTTGAAACTTACAAAATGCTGAAGAAAGAAATCAAAAAAGACCTAAATAAATGGAGAGATATATTGTAATCGTGATTTGGAAGACTCAACATAGTAAAGATGTCAATTTCCCCAAATTGATCTACAGACTTAATGGAATTTAAATGAAAATTCAAGGAGGAATTTTTGGGATATAGACAAGCTGATTCTAAAATTTATATGTAAAGACAAAGGAACTGAAATAGCCAAAATAACTTGAAAAAGTAAAATAATGTTGGAGGAATTACACTACTCTATTTTAAGAATTAATATAAAGCTAGTCTAATCAAAACAGTACAGTATTGGCAAAGCGATATGCACAAAGATCCACTGGACAGAACAGAGAGTCTAGAAATATGCGTACACATATGTGACCAATTGATTTTTGACAAAAGTGCTAAGACAATTCAATGGAGTCATATTATTCTTTTCAATAGATGGCACTGGAAAAACTGGATATCACACACAAAATAATTAACCTTGACCTAAACTTCACACTTAATAGAAAAATTAACTTAAAATATATCACAGATCTAAATGTAAAATATAGAAATATCAATCTTTTAGAATAAAACATAGGAAAAAAATCTTCACGATTTGGGATAAAGCAAAGAGTTCTTACACATGATCCTTTTTTAGAATTTTTTTTTAAATTTTAATTCCAGTATAGTTAACACAGTGTTATGTTAGTTTCAGGTATACAATATAGTGATTCAACAATTCCATACATCACCCAGTGCTTATCACAAGTGCACTCCTTAAATCCCCATAGACATGATCCATTTTTTAAAAAAACTGATAAATCTGACATCATCAAAAAAAAAATTCTGTGAAAGACACTTAAAAAAATGGGAAAGCCTGGTAGCACTAAATGCTGGCAAGGATGCGCTGCATCCAGAACACTCACACCTCATAGGAGGAGAAAAAAATGGTATAATTTTTGGAAAATAGTTTTAGAGTATCATAAAGTTAACTATACCCTTACCATATGACCCAGCAATTCTTTTTTTAAAAAAGAATTTTATTTATTTATGAGAGAGAGAGAGCGCATGAGCCAAGGGAGGGGCAAAGGGGAAGAGGGAGAAGCAGACACCCTGCTGAGCTGAGACTCCAATGTGGGGCTCAATCCCAGGACCCTGGGATCATGACCTTAGCTGATGGCAGATGCTTAACCAAGTGAGCCACCTAGGTGCCCCTGACCCAGCAATTCTATGCCCAGGTGTATCCCAGGAGAACTGAAAACATGTATTTTCAAAAAGACTCATACAAGAATGTTCATAGCATTGCTCGTGATAGACAAAACCTTAAAACAACCCAAATATCCATCAATGGTACGATGAATAAGTACATTGCCCTGTTTACCTGATGTTTAAGGACAGATGAAGCTAGTCTACTGGGACAGAACATTGGTACTTATGATGGGTGGGGAATGACTAGAAGAAAACACATGGAAACTGTCTGGGATGACAGACATGTCCTATATCCAGACCAGCTTGGCAGTGCTTCCAAAGACGGCCATAACAATCAGTCCCTCCTACTCCATCTGTTCTTTTATAATGTAACTTCGCCACTCTCCTGCCATAAGGCTTCTCTTCCCATTGAATGTGGTCTAGTGCTGTGACCTTTTCTGACCAACCAGATGAAGAAGTGATGTTGGCCTTTCCTTTCTAGGTTTCAAGATTTGACAGGTAAAATTGGAGCCAGCAGTTCCTTTTCATAATAACCAAATTTTATTCTTCAACACATGCAATTTCAATTCTTAAGACTTCGACTAAATGAGTTGCAGAAAATAAAATGTGTTACTGTGCTCATGGCTTAGTTTCTGAAAAAGAAGAAAAGTGAAAATTCACCTTATCCAGTAAAACTGTCACAAATAAGAATCAAAGAAAGGGTTGCCTATTATGGTAACTTTCAAGGCTGGACCTTAATGGAACGTCACTCTAGTCTTGGCCTCTCGGAACATTCTGTGGAGCCCAGCTGCCCAAGCGGCCGCATGAAGGGGCCACATCAAAGAGAACTGAAGCCTAGGTCTGTAGTCTCAGCTGGTAGTGAGTCCCCATTGCCAGCCTATTTGGACCTTCCAGGCATCCCAGTCACTGACACTTTGTGAGGCAGAACTCTCTGGTCAACCCGTTGGGTCTTGAGAAATAATAAATTGTTCTTAAGTTACTCAGTTTGGGAGCAATTTGTTATGCAGCAGTAAATAACCAAAACTTCTGGGCTACTAGTTACATGGGCATGGACATTTGGCAAAACTCACGGATTTTATACTTACATTCTCAGTATTTTACTGTGTGTTAACTGAAACTCAAAAAGAAAAAACACTTCTAAGCAAAAGTAAAACATAAGTGTATTAACTAATCACGAGAAACCAATGTCAATCATCATAAGAAATATAAAACCAATGTTATTAAAATCAGGAGCTAGAAAGGGGTGCTGTATGACTTAAAATCGCTTTCAAGATTTTAGCTAATCCATTGTATAAGAAATTAAAATATGTAAGTTTTGGAAAAGAAGAGAAAGAATAATTTTATCTGCCAGTGTTAAAATTGTATACCTAGAAAAATTCAGGGGCTCTATTTAACGATACAGTAAGGTGAATGGATTAGCTGGTGATATACAAGTGCTAGAGCCTTTCTCTACATAAACAACACGAAGTTAGAAATGGAAATAAAAAGATCTAATTCTCAGTAGCTTGCAAAGCTAAAAAATATACAGTAGCTTGCAAAGCTATAAAAACCAAATAGAGAAAACCACAAGACATTATTGAAAATAAAATATAAAATGAGGTATGTTATATAGCTGGCTGGGAAAATATAATATGAAAATGTCAGTCTTCCCAAACTATATGTGTACACACACACACACACACACAAATACAATCCCAGTAAGAATCCCAACCTTCTTAAATTAACTGGTTCAAATTACTTGACAATTCACAAGAAGAATACCTAAGATACTTCTGAGAAGTAAAATGATGATTGCATGTTTACTTTATCAGTCATTAAAATTTAATGTATAAAACTTACTGAAATTGGTATAATAGTAAACCTATGACTCTGTGGAGCAGAGCAGAATCCATACACAAATCTGAGAATGTCAGACAACTGATTTATGACAAAGTTGGCCTTTCAGTTCCGGTGTTTATTTAATATACAATGCTGGCCTAAGTTTTTTTTTAATCAAAAAGAATGCAATATTAGTATTTCCAGTCTCCACATACTTCAAAGTATATTCTTGACAGGTGAAAATGGAGGTATTTTAGATGGGGGGAGGTTTATCAAGGGCAAACACACACACGCACATATTTTCTTGATAGATTTTTTTTAAAAAAATGTGTGCATTGAGAGGAACTCACGGTTTCATAGTGCTACTTCTTTTTTTAAAAAAAATATTTTATTTATTTATTTGACAGAGAGAGAGAGAGCAAGCACAAGCAGGGGGAGCCACATGCAGAGGGAGAGGGAGAAGCAGGCTCCCCGCTGAGCAGGGAGCCCAATGCGGGGCTCAATCCCAGGACCCCGAGATTATGACCTGAGCCGAAGGCAGACGCTTAACCGACTGAGCCACCCAGGAGCCCCCACAGTGCTACTTCTGAAGACCCTGCTGGGAATGGGAGAAGAAATGTTGGCTCTGTGCACACATGTACAGACACACACAAACACACTGAACTTATGTCTAAACTTTCTCCGGTATGTATGGGCTGCTGCTGTGGGGAGGTCAAAGGAAGGGCCTGGGAAAGGCAGTAAAGGAATAGGGATGCCAATGCATGCACCTCAGAGCAGGGGGCACTCAGTCTGAAGTAAAGAGAAGAATGGGACACTTATTGCCATCCTTTGTCTTTACTGCACATGCCAATTAAAACTGATGAGTAACCACGACAAAATGGAAGTTTCTGAGCATTTGGTGCTTGTATTGAGTTTGTAGCACACATGGTGCATTTCATGTATTAAACTGAAGTAGTCACAAAGCCTTTGACTTTGAAGTTCTGCAGATCTGTGTGAAATACTTTGCTTTCCCCCACTGTCACCCTTGGTGGACAAATAGGTGGCTGAGATGCAAGGTGCCTGTGGCTTTCTTCTTGGTTCAGGGTAAGCCTGTTCAGCCACAGTCTGATGGCTGTTATTATTGTACCTCATCTCACCTAAGATTCCATCAGCTCTCAGTCATAGCATTATTTTCTGTACCAACAAAAAGAAAGAAAGAAAACACTGCCAATAAACTAAGGCACAGCCTTACCAACGTTCCTGCTCAATGCATGGATTGGGTGCACCAGCTTCAGGGTGCTTTGGAAGGTCTTTCATCTGTTCTGAGGGATTTGGCATTCTTTCTGCATTTAGTTGCACTGTGTTTGTGGCTGATAAGTCATTCTTGTGCACTCATCTCGGTAACAAAATGCACCAGAGTTTCTTCCACCTGTGGATTTCCAAAGGACTCAGTTCTTGCTTTGAAGGAAATATGAGATTGCCGTCATTCCTTCGACAACAAATATTTGCTCGGTTAATACAAAATATATACTCCCCTGCTCCATTTCCATGCGTTTCTATAAACACAATGACTTTCTTGTTTGACTGCCAGATCATAGTGAAATCTTTCTGAAGATCTTTTCAACAACAAGCTCAGTATCTGTGGCTCTGACAATGCGTATAATTCCATTGGGGCCACAGCGTTGTGAGCAGCTGAGGCGAAGTTGGTTCATGATAACTACAATGGTTCTAACTGGCAGAGTGTTTGTGAGACACATCCTGATTTCACAAATGTTAAACCATGAAGGAAAAAAAGGTATGCTTCAGAATCAAAGAAATACATTAGATCTGCTTCATTTGAACAGTTTTGCTTTTCCTGCTTGAGAACTTTCTGTAGTCATACTCAATGACTATGGCTCTGGCCCATCACGGCAGCAGCATGGGTCCAGAGCTACATAACGGAAGATCTGATCACAGCATCTGCGTTTTGTAAGGCACATTTTGAAAGAGAAACCTGTTAGACTCCACCCAGCCCAGGGGTGTGCCCTCTACTCTAGCTTTCCCCACCTCTAGGTTGGATGTCCAACTTTAGTCAACTATGGCCAACTTCAGTGGGACCTGTGGATGTGATCATTTCCCCCACCAGCAAATGATGTGGGCAGAGAAATAACAACTGGCCTATCTGGGACAGGAATAGTGCAGCTTTTAATCCTCATTAGAACCTCTGAAAGATGCCACATGGGCGCGGTTTCATAATCTGTTAATTCATTTCAAGGAAAAACTCAACTTCCATAGGAGCCTACTGTGGTGACCAGGCCATGTCTGGCTGACCAGTTATGACAGAGGAAGAGGAAAAGGGACATGGGTTTAATTTCTGGTTTTGATGTTGCTGCTCTTGTTTGATATAGCCTTACATAAACCTATCAAACATAGGAGGCTTTCGCTATGAACCAAAAAGGCATCTAAGGTTGCCACCTAGCCCACCTGCCAGAGCCTCCCTCTGAAGTTCTGTGCTCCCAGAAGTGCTAAACAGTGGGAAAGCAAGGTGCGTGTGTGGGGGTGGGGGGAGAGTTCCATGGGTAGGCGTGCATTGATATGGAGGTGGGTAGATGTACTCTATGGCAGAATATTTTTTTTTTTAAAGATTTTATTTTTATTTATTTGACAGAGAGAGACACAGCGAGAGAGGGAACACAAGCAGGGGGAGTGGGAGAGGGAGAAGCAGGCTTCCCGAGGAGCAGGGAGCCCAATGCGGGGCTCGATCCCAGGATCCTGGGATTGTGACCTGAGCCGAAGGCAGACGCTTAACGACTGAGCCACCCAGGTGCCCCCAGAATATTTCTTTTTAAGGATTCATTGTGAGCTTTCTCCCAATGAACACATTTGCAGGGTGAGTAACATCACGGGCTGAATGCAGCTTCCACCCAGCACTAGTATTGCCTAAAGGCAGATGTCCTTGTAAATAGGACACCAGCCTTACAGAGGGAAGTCACCTCTATCACAGACCCAGGGGATGACCTTGGTTAGTGTCCTGGACGCGTCCACACTTCTAACTCCCCCTCCATGAAATGGGGAATGGTGGCTTCTCGCCCAGCTAGCAGGATCCCTGCTTACAAAGAATGCTGCGTTGGGGAAACAAAGGTGCTCACGCAATTATCAACGGTATTCAAATGTGTCTTGGCTGAGAGCCCTGCCTATTATTGGATTTCTGCCTCGGGTGCCCAAGACATTCTCTGCCCAAAGACTGTTTGGAACTGACAGTACTGTACGTTCTGTTGCTGGCAGAGGCAGAAGAGACCAGGCAGGCTCTCTGGCCCAGCAGACCTAAGAGACAGCCGCATGTTTCCTGCAGATGCTCGCACTCAGAGAGGCACCAGATTCATATTCAACTTTCTGATGGCCACTGGCTGGGACAACTTGGTGAGAAATCCAGAGGCAGTAACCACAAACAGGAGTTTCAGGGGTTCTGGGGTCCCCCGCTGTGCAAGTGCCTCCTGGCTGGGCCACTGGAAGCAAGCTGCTCAAAAGCCTGTGGCTGAGTTCGTGAAAGGAAGCAAGTAGTCGGGGTCATTGCTGTTCCTCTGGTGGCAGAGAACTCCACGGCCAGGCCCTTCGTGACTGAAAAGTTTCTCTGAGGGGACGGGAGGCCTCACAGCGTCAAGGACGCCTTACCCACTGTGGTTCATCTCCCTACGTCTCAGCTTCTCACAAAGATTTGGGGGCAGTTGGAGAAGCACGGACAACACAAAAGAATACAAAGAAAATTTAATAAGAAATAAGAATGAAAGAGACTCAGAGCAAAGGAAAATGACAGGGAAGAAATTTCGGGCTGATGGGGAGGCACCAGGGCTCAGTGCGTTTTCCCTGATGATGAAAGATTGCCCGTCGCAGCATTTAATGGCTCTCCTTTGGGACCCCAGGGACCGGCAGAGGTCGGTTCTGGATTGTGAGTGGGGTCTGTTCTCTCCTCTCTATTCTCGAGCGGCCTGACCCCTGCTCACCACCCAAAGGAAGCTGCCTTACATAAACCCCGGAACAGAAGGGGTCAGGGTCAGAGGGCTGACCCCGATTCAGGAGCCCAGAGTCCTAGCTGGGGTCCTAGTGGGGACCAAGGCCAGGGGAACATGATCCCAGCTGATCTGTTCCTGCTGTCCTGCCTCCCATTATCCGTGTCCCTTCTCTGACACAGCTTTGCCTGCTGGTGTCACAGGGCGGGAGGATGTGGAGGCAGCCCAGTGGAGGCTGAACTCTATAAAACATAGCAATGTGGCATGGAGCAAATTTGTTAGTCTTCTCAAACCTATTACAGATGAAGCTAACATGACCTCTTCTTAAGAAGATCCATATCAGCCATGGCACACCTGGGTGGCTCAGTCGGTTAAGTGTCTGCCTTCGGCTCAGGTCATGATCCCAGAGTCCTGGGATCGAGTCCTGCATCGGGCTCCCTGCTCAGTGGGGAGTCTGCTTCTCTCTCTCTCTCTGCCGCTCCCCCTGCTTCTGCTCTCTCTCTCTCTGACAAGTAAATAAAATCTTAAAAAAAAGATCAATATCATTTGAGTTAAATAAGCTAATGAACATTAACTTATTTACATTAACTTGTTTACAAGGGCCTAGTGAGTTAGTTGAAATAGAACCTGAACATAGAAACTCCTGGGTGACTGGAAAGTTGGCATCTAGACTGGAAAGTCTAGGTACTGGACTTGGAGAGGGATTAAGAGATCTCTAGAGAAGCTGTGTTCCATGGTGGTTAGTGGTTGGAGTGTGGGAGACGGGGCTCTTCCGCTGACTTTGGGTAAGCTCCTGAACTTCCTGTAGGATCAGTTTCCTCTCTGAAAAAGGGGAATACAGCAGTCCCCTCTTATCTGCAGGGGATACCCAGTGGGTGCCTGAAACCATGTATGGTGCCGATCCCTATCCATAGTTTTTTCCTATACATACATACCTATGATAAAGTTTAATTTATAGGGCACCTGGGTGGCTCAGTCGGTTAAGCGACTGCCTTCGGCTCAGGTCATGATCCTGGAGTCCTGGGATTGAGTCCCGCATCGGGCTCCCTGCTCGATGGAGAGCCTGCTTCTGCCTCTCTCTCTGCCTGCCTCTCTGCCTACTTGTGCTTTCTCTCTGTATGTCAAATAAAGAAATAAAATCTTAAAAAAAAAAGTTTAATTTATAAATGAGGCACGGTAAGAGAATAACAACAATAACTAATAATAAAATGGAAAATTTTAACATACTACTGTAATAAAAGTTACACGAACATGGTCTCTCTCTCTCTCTCAAAATATCTTATTGTGCTGTACTCACCCTTCTTGTGAGGATGTGAGAGGGAGAATGCCTGGTGATGAGACGAAAGGGGTGAATGACGTGGGTACTGTGATGAAGTGTTAGGCTGCTACTGATGGTCCGTCAGGAGGACAATCATCTGCTTCTGGACTGCGCTTGACTGCGGGTTACTGAAACCCGGGATAAGGGGGGACTACTGTAATCATGGTTCCAACCTTCATGACTGTTGGGGGATTAAAGGGCCTAGTGTATGAAAGGCATTGAGAACTCTGGTTGTCATGGTAAAAGCGCCCAGTGAACATAAACTACCACCACCATGTTACGAGACATTGATTTTTTTTAGGTTTTTACTTAAATTCTTATTAGTTATACGGTGAAATACTGGTTTCTGGAGTAGAATTCAGTGATTCATCACTGACGTACAACACCCAGTGCTCATCACAACAAGTGCCCTCCTTAATACCCATCACCCATTCCCCCACACACCTCCCTCCATCACCCCTCAGTCAGTTCTCTATCCTTAAGAGTCTCTTATAGTTTGCTTCCCTCTCTTTCCTCCCTCCCTTCCCCTATGTTCATCTGTTTTGCTTAAATTCCACATGTGCATGAAATCATATGGTATTTGTCTTTCTCTGACCGACTTATTTCGCTTAGCGTAATACACTCTAGCTCCATTCACGTCGTTGCAAATTACCAAATGACATTAATAAGGCAGTGGCATTGACTTCCAGGAAATCACTAGTAATTCTCTGTGGTACAAGATGTTGGATTTCCCCCCTTGCATGAGGGATGAGCACTGTTCTCAGGAGCAGACCAAGGAAAGCCATGTTCTCAGAGACCTGGCAACAGTTTTAGTTAGAAACTGACCTGATAGTACTCATATTTCACTTTACCTCATTAAGGAGACGATTGTAGCTGAGGGAAAGCGCAGTAAGGAAGAAGACGTCTACCCGATGCGTTCTCCCCCTGTCAACTCTCCCGTCTCTGCTCTTCCTATGGAAGTGCCTCATTTCCTCAATGGTGATGGGGCCCCGGGAAGTTTCCACAAAGCAGGATGACAACTGATGTGAAGGTAACAGTGGACAAAGACAAGGGCCGAATACCCTTTTCTGAAGATAACTGGTGAAGATAACATAGAAATTGTACCAATTCTGCAAAGGAGGCTGAATTGGAGAAAGACTGGATTATTCTATACCATTAAAGAAGTGGGTGCTCTCTCAGGGAGATGCACTAAGAAATAGATAAGGCTGATTTACAATTAACAATTGGTTATTTTCTATAAAATGCTTCGTTTAAGAATGCTCAGAAGGAGTTATTCTGTTGAGCAGGTTAAACGGCTTCCCTAACAACTTCATTTACACTATTAGCATTGCTCAGCAAACTGTTTCTTCATGCAAAGGAATTTGCCTAAGGCTGTGGGGGAATAAAAATGCCATGGCTTTGCCCTCAGTCAATGGCATCTTGGGCCACTTTGAAATTAGCCTTAGTAGGCTCAAAATTAATATTGCCAGTCTTCTCTTAGTATTAATAAGGGAAGGAACATGAGCAGACTTTGTGTGTGTGTGTGTGTGTGTGTGTGTGGAGTGTGTGATAATGTGTGGTAAGAATGTGTGAGTGTGTGCATGTGTGTGGTTCACCACCACCCACAGGGCCTGACACATAGTCGCCCTCAGGGAATGTTTACGGAATGACTGAGCATTGAGCATAGACAGGAATTTCTGCCTCCCAGGAGCCTGCCCACAGTGCACGTGCTTTGGGGAGAAGTATTTCTGGTGACAGAGGATCTACAAAGCCCTGGGGAGGTGGGGCTGGGTTTAGGGGGTGGCCCAGGTTGTCTAGCCATTCAGGGATGAGGGGCTCAGAGAAGATCCCACAGCCGAGGCTGAGGTGAGAAGGAGGGAGAGTTTGGGAGCACAACTGCCCTGACTTGGAATTCTGGCTTTGTCACTTGTGAGCTGTGTGACCCGGTTACCTGGCCTTTCTGAGCCTCAGGTTACTTATCTGTCAGATACAGGTAGTAAGGCTCATTTCACAGAGTTGCTGCGAGAATTCAGTGAAAAAACCACACGCAGGACATGCAGAGACAGAGACAATATCCCTGTCCGGGAAGCCTGGTGTCTCCCTTCATGTTACAAGGAAGAGCTTCCACTGAACACTCGCCATATTCAGGCCACTGGCCTGCAATGCTCCATGCCTTATTTTATTTCATCCTCACTGCAGCCTGAACTGTAGGTACTTCTGCCATTCCCATTTTGCAGCTGGAGATGCACAGGGAAGTTCAATAAAATCACCCAGATTAGCTCACTAGTAAATGATGGCATCAGGAGTCCAACCAACCACCTGACTCCAGGGGGAAACTGCCTTCCTTCCTGTGTTCTGTATTGACCACTTTCAATGGCTGGGCCGCAAGCACCTCTTGGACAGACACATTAACCAATTTGTTTCTGGAAGCAACTTTAGGAAGCAGCGAAGTCAGGAATATGATCCTTATTTTGCAGATAGAGAAACTGAACTTGAGAGGCTGTTTTCTCTACTAACGATGATGATTATAATGGCTCTCCACTAAGTGCCTAACAAATGTTGGAGAGCATCTGGTCTTGCCAGGAGAACTGCCTTCATGGATGGTTTGTGCAAAGACAAGGTCACACAGGGACTCACCTAAGAGAGGAGCCTGGCCAGATTCCAGGGGACTCTCCAGCGGTAGAAGATGGAGGCAGACAGGACTCAGAGCCCCCAGTTCTCAGTCCCATAGGAGAGCTGGTGGGACAGAAGGGTGTGAAGGAACAGCGGCTGACCCGCCATATTGACAGGACAAGTCATGACACATTCAGGAACCCGCACTTCCCTCATGGCCCTCATCTGTGTCAGGACATAGTTCTTACAACTGCCTTGGGCTCTCTGTCCTCCTGTTTACAGCCACTGTGATCTGGGGAATCAGCACCTGCACTGGGTTGCTGTAGACATTGGGCTGCATCTTTCCTTTTCTGCTGGAGGACTTCTACATCAGCAGTCCCCCCGATGGTTGGTCTCGGGATCCCTTTACACTCTTACAAGGTATGGAGGACTCCCCAGAAAAGCTTACTTATATGGGCTATAGCTACTGATATTTACCCTATTAGAAATTACCAGCAAGACGTTAAAAATATGTGTGTACTAATTCATCTTAAAATAGCAATCATACACTCATGTATGTTAACATACATAACATACATAATATACATATTTTCCAAAACAAAAAAAAATGTTTTACAAAGAAGATTGACCGTTTGTATTTATGAACTGCTGTTGGTACCAGGATGCAGAGCTTGGCTTCATAGGTCTGCATGATTTTGCAGGAATTCTGCTGAAAGCACTTCAGACCCTTTTGTTCCTCAGTATTTAGATTATATTTAGATACATTTTAATGGATTTCTTTGGAGGCCTAAAGCCAACATCTACTCTTCCAGTTAATTAAGTGTCAACTCCACAGTTCCTGCAGGCTAACAGATTTACCTTCCAAAATGGGCTTCAGTCTGTTGTAATAAATAATATGACCTTCTGGAATGGGAAATGGAAGCCTCTGGAGCAGGGAAAATGTGCAGTGTTTATTGGAGTGCTATGGATGGTTGCCAGGGCCAGGCCCGAGCTATAGATCTGTCAAGGCCAAGGGTCAGAGCACCTAAGAAAGACCTGTGAGGGTAAACACAGAGAAGGAGAAAAGAAGGAGATTCATAAATCAGGAGTGATCTTTATGTTTCAGGAGCTCATGAGCATACCACGTGACAAAGTAAATGTGGTTGTAGTCTTTGGAATATGCTTTAGGAAGCCTCTTCTGGCCATTCCTCTATTCGCCTAGAGTCCTTCCCTAAGGCCACCAGCCTCTGTAAGCCTGGGAGTGAGTCTTCTGACGAGGCAGGCCTGCACCTCACAGCTGCTCTCCACAGACTTCTGACTGCCCTGGTTGCTGTGTCCTGGGACTCCTGCCCTTGATCTTCCCCCATTGGGTTCCCTGAGCATACACACATTTTCCCGCTCATCTTTATTTTGATTTTTAATTGTGGTAAGACACACACGCACAAAATTTACCATCTAAATCATTTGTAAATGTACAGGTCAGTGACATTAAGGACACTCACACTGTTGTGCAACCATCACCACCCTCCATCTCCAGAACTCTTGTCACCTTGTGAAACTGAACGTCTGGACCCATTGAAGGACAACTCCCCATCTCCCCTCCCCTCCAGCTCCTGGCAACCACCATCCTACTCTCTGTCTCTATAACTTTGGTTCCTTCAGGTACCTCATATAGGTGGGATCATATACATGGGATCACCATTTTGGTGACTGGCTTATTTCACTTAGCATGTGTCTTCAAGATTCATCCATGTTGTAGCATGGGTTAGAATTTCCTTCCTTTTTATTATTTTTTTAAGATTTTATTTATTTATTTGACAGAGGGAGAGCAGGAGAGCACAAGCAGTGGGAGCAGCAGAGGGAGAGGGAGGAGCAGGCCCCCCACCTAGCAGGGAGCCCAATGCGGGGCTCGATCCCAGGACCCTGGGATCATGACCTGAGCCAAAGGCAGTTGCCTAACCGACTGAGCCACCCAGGCGCCCCTAATTTCATTCCTTTATTTTTTATTTTTTATTTTTTAAATTTTATTTATTTGAGAGAGAGAATGAGATAGAGCATGAGGGGGGGAGGGTCAGAGGGAGAAGCAGACCCCCTGCTGAGCAGGGAGCCTGATGTGGGACTCGATCCCGGGACTCCAGGATCATGACCTGAGCCGAAGGCAGTTGCCCAACCAACTGAGCCACCCAGGTGCCCAATTTCCTTCCTTTTTAAAGCTATGGATATGCCACGTTTTGTTTACCCATTTATCTGTCCATGGACACTTAGGTTGATCCCACCTTTTGTCTGTTGTGAATAGTGCTGCTATGAACGTGGTTGCACAAACATCTCTTTGAGACTCTGCTTTCAATTCTTTTGGGAATATACCCAGAAGTGGAATTGCTGGATCATAGGGCAATTCTTCTTCTTCTTCTTTTTTTTTTTTAAAGATTTTATTTATTTATTTGTCAGAGAGAGAGAGAATGCACAAGCTGGGGGAGTGGCAGCAGAGGGAGAAGCAGGCTCCCTGCTGAGTAGGGAGCCCAACACAGGGCTCCATCCCAGGACCCTGGGATCATGACCTGAGCTGAAAGCAGATGCTTAACCGACTGAGCCATCCAGGTGTCCCTGGATCATAAGGTAATTCTATTTTTAATGGTTTGAGGAAATTCCATACAGTTTTTCGTAGTGTTGCACCATTTTACATTCCTGTTGACAGTGTACAAGTGTTCCAATTTCCCCACATCCTTCAATACTTGTTTTCTGCTTTTTGTGATAGTAGCTATCCTAATGGGTGGCTCACTTATCTCTGTATTCTCCACAACAGCAGTGCCTGGCCCAAGGGATGACCACAATTAGTGGTTTTTAAATGGAATGCCTTTTTGTTTCAGGCACATATTGAAGCAACTCTCCCTCTGATCAGCCTGCTCAGTCTCATTAAAGTCATATTTGTCGATGCACAGTGATAACCTGTATGAGGGATCAGAAACTCTTTTACCTGAAGACAGAGTCTCCAGACACATCCTGTCCAGACACAGGAAAATACGACATTGTAAAGATGTCGATCTTTCCCAAAACAATCTGTAAAATCATGTTGGAACTTGATACCACAATATGAAATTTATCTAAAAAATACGCTTGTAAGAATAAACACAAAAGTCCTGGAAAGGAAGGCTAGTGGGGCACAGGGGGACTATATTTGCAGCTATTTGAACACATGACACAATGTGCATCTGCTTTTGCTGGTAGCCAGAGGGTTGCTACCGGTTTGGTGTGATGCAGAGATTTCTGTTCAGCTCCCCTTTCTTGCTGTAGCCTGAGGTTTAATATCACCATTGCAAATCACAGCGCAGCTACCAGCATTGCCCTCAAGGCAGCCTCCTTCCTTCAGCTCATTCACCACTCACTACTCCCAGCTCTGGTTCTGGCTCAGAGTTTGGCACAGTTTCTTTAGGAGGGAGGGTTCCTGGGAGATATTCCCTATATCCTGAAAACACGACAACCCCAAAGGTCAATTTACCTTAAGATCTAGGTGTCCTGAAGCAAATGGGGGCAAGCCTCAAAAAATATATTGTTATTGTGTCAAAATAGATTCACTCAAAGAATTCAGAGAGGGGTGACTCAGTCCATTAACCGTCAGATTCTTGATTTGGGTTCAGGTCATGACCTCAGGGTTGTGAGATCAAGCCCCCTGTTGGGCTCTCTGCTTAGGATTCTCTCTCTCTCTCCCTGTTCTCCTCCCCTGCGCGCTTTCTCTCTCTCTAAAAAAAAGAAATAGGGGCACCTGGGTGATTCAGTTAAGCCTCCGCATTCAGCTCAGGTCATGATCTCAGGGTCCTGATATCAAGCCCTACGTGGAGCTCCCTGCTCATCGGGGAGTTTGCTTGTCCTGCTCCCTCTCCCCCTCCACCCTGCTCGTGCTCTCTCTCTCTCTCTCAAATAAATAAATAAATAAATAAATAAACAAAATCTTTTAAAAATAGGAAAATATTAATTTAAAAAAATTCAAAGAATATTTTGAACATTATTATCATTTTGCCTTATTGAAACTGAGGCAGATAGACCTAATGACTGGGCAGTGGCAGTGCCCTGACCAGATCTCAAGCCCCTAGTGCCCAGTGAATCCCCCTTGTAGATGCTAAGATGTCCCTTTGCCTCTGTTGAATGGTTTGTGACTTTGGAGACCAGGGTCCTGTGGTCTGGGAGGCTAAGTCTTGGAGCCAACAGAGAAATCATGAATGACCTCATGCCACTGTCTCATCACTGTCCTGTTTCTACTTGTTTATTGCTGGGCCAGTCAGCAGCTCTGATTATATATTTTTTTTAAGAAGGGCTCCTTCCGGGTTTCTAGACAAGCCAGAATTACTGTGCTGTGCTTGTTAACAACCATTATTTTTTCATTCTTTATTGAGATATGATTGACACATAACATTGTGTGAGTTTAAGGTGTGCAACACATTGTGAAATCCAATCATTTTTCTTTTTCCTTTTTTTAACTGAGGTACAATTGACATATAACATATTAGTTTCAAGTGTACAATATAATGACTCAATATTTGTAGATACTGTGAAATGACCACCAAAATAAGTCTAGTTAACATCCATCACCATACAGTTATAATTTTTTTCTTGTGATGAGAACTTTTAAGATTTGCTGTCTTAGCAACTTCTAAATATGCAATGGAGTATTATTAACTGTAGTCACCATGCTGTACATACATAGAGCCCCATGACTTCTTCTGTAAATGGAAGATTTTACCTTTTGTATAAAATATTTTTAATGTTGGGCAATGAGGAGCAGGAACAACCAGACTTCTGCCATGACCTACACTCTCGTGTTCCTCCCTCTGTTGACCATGGCTATTGGAGCATCTGGGAACATCCCAAGACCTGTTCCTCCCCCATAACCAGTTAGACCCAGATGAATCTGGATTGAGGATCAAGATACTTGGACTGCTATCCCTCTTATCCTGCAAATACCACTTTTTATTTTT
>NC_138369.1:58261338-58270908 GCF_054177405.1 Leptonychotes weddellii
TATTCTTATGTTAATCCCCATACATTACATCATTAGTTTTAGATGAAGTGTTCCATGATTCATTGTTTGTGCATAACACCCAGTGCTCCATGCAGAACGTGCCCTCCTCAATACCCACCACCAGGCTAACCCATCCTCCCACCCCCCTCCCCTCTAGAACCCTCAGTTTGTTTTTCAGAGTCCATCGTCTCTCATGGTTTGTCTACCCCTCCTATTTCCCCCGCTTCATTCTTCCCCTCCCGCTACCTTCTTCTTCTTCTTTTTTTTTTTCTTAACATATATTGCATTAGCAAATACCACTTTTTACCAGTTGAGGAAACCTATTGCCCTACCTGGATCTTAAAGCACCTTAAAGATGACGTCTTCCTACAGTAACTAAAGGGAGACATTGTGAAGGTTACAGAGCTACTTCAGAAATGCAAGCAACATGAAAACCTTACTGAACACCTAAGATACACCAAGCTTGGTGTTAGTACCACGAGAATAGCTGTATCATCAACCCAGGTGGAGACTAGATTCATGGATGAACTCTAAATATGCAAGGAAGTCCATAAAAAGATAGAAGTCTTGGACTGCCTTTCTTCAGGTGTGGCCCTCAAGAGAGGTCTCTCAATATACTTTGAGGAAAGGGCTTTTATGTTTAAATCAATTCGGAAAATTCTCTCTCTCTCTCTCTCTCTCTCATCTGCTCCTTTGGGAATTTACAGAGGATATTCATTGATTAAACAATTTGGTGAATCTTGCTGCAGAGAACCCATGAAAGCCATGATTTCCCACATTCCCTTGACTACAGAACTTGTTTTCAGTAACATGTACTGACACAAAGAGGAACACATTTTGGGAGTGCTGATCTGAACCTTTATATCTCGGAAGGACTGTCACAGGTATGATATGCCTGTGAAAGAGCAGTATATAATAACAGCCCAATGGAGACATGAACAGGGTCCACACAAGAAAGAAGAAAATTTGCTGGAGCAGAGCAGTCTTGCAGATAAGTTTAGAGAGGAAGAAGATGCCACTTGGAGAGCCTTGAATGCCAGGCTAAAGGGTCAGGACTCATAGGAGGAAGCTGGTGTGTCATGTTCCTCAATGGGTTCCTCCTGAGAGACCTGTTAGCTTTGCATATGTTTGTCCAGGACCCTCAGTGTGCATACCAGGCTCCTTTTGCTGCCTCCATTTCCCTGGGATGAGACCATCAAGTTCAGTGTGCATTGTCTTCAGTCCTTGCTTAGACCAGTGGCTCTCAAACTTCAGATTGCATTAGAGTAAACTGACAGAGTTGGCAAAACAGATTACTGGGCTCTACCCAGTGGTTTCTGATTCAGTAGGTCCCGGAAGGCACCTAAGAATTTGCATTTCTAACAAGTGCAAGGTGAATCTGATGTGCTGGTTTGGGAACCACCCTCTGAGTAGTCCTTCAGGAATACATTTATTTATTTATTTATTTATTTATTTAAAAGATTTTATTTATTTATTTGACAGAGGGAGAGTGGGAGAGAGAGTGAGCACAAGCAGGGGGAGCAGCAGAAGAAGAGGGAGAAGCAGACTCCCTGCTCAGTGGGGAGCCCAACATGGGGCTCAATCCCAGGACCCTGAGATCATGACCTGAGCCTAAGGCAGACACTTAACCAACTGAACCACCCAGGCGCCCCAGGAATACTTATTTGTTTTTTTAAAGATTTATTTATTTGAGAGAGAGCGAGGAAGCAACCCCACGCATGGGTGGGAGGGGCAGAGGGAGAGGGAGAGAGAATCCCCAGCAGACTCCCCACTGAGCGCAGAGCCCAATGACACAGGGTTTGATCTCAAAACCCTGAGATCATTACAAGAGGGAAATCAAGAGTTGGATACTTAACCGACTGAGCCACTCAGGCTCCGCCTTCAGGAGTACTTTTAATTCTGACCCTTTGTCCACCAAAAATTTTTTGCCCTGGTGGGCATACAGAGGACACAGATGATGGGGATGTTTTAAATGGTACTGGAGAGAAAGATGGCTCCCGCCAGGTCTCTCACTCATCGGGGTCTCAGTTTCCCCACAGAAATAGTAAGTGACTTGGTGCTTGGACCAAGTCAAGCCTTGCAAACTCAAATCCGAGATGTATGTGTCCAGGCAATAGACAATGGGTGCGGCAAGTTCTAGAGCCCAAGCTGAGACCCAGCTCACATTAACTGGTGCCATGCTAGGAGTGGGACCAAGTTGCCAAGTAGGTAGCAGTGTCACCTTTCTTTATGTAGCGAAACAGGCTCAGTGAAGGTAGATACTGGGTTCAAGGTGACTTAGCTAGTGAGTGCAAGCTTCAGATTTAAAGGGTTTAATTTCAAAATCTCTGTTGTTCCTTGTATACCACATTGTCTCTGAGGGTGTCCCACTCCCTGGTCATGGCATGACATTTGTAAAGGTTTTGTGGGCTGGGCAGAAGTGAGGAGGAATGCAGAGCCCTCCCAGAGATCTGGAAAATGTGTATTTGTTCTTTTTTCCTATTGCAATTATGAGGCAGAGCCACAGGCGCAGGACAACTTAGACGAAGGATGGCAGGGTATGCTCAAAGCTCTGTTATGCTCTACCAAGTCTAATCCTCCTGATTCTCTATTACCCGATTTTCACCCAAGTTTCTTGCCTGGGAGCTAATCAAGCCTTAATTGGAAATAGAAATGCAGCCTCTTGCCTGAGTCACAGGATGACAACAAACCGAGATAAATTAGAATTAGGCTTGCAGGAGCTTGGGCAGCTTCTGCTAATGAAGCAAGCACAAACAGGGAGTGTGCAGCTGATTTAAAGAGACAGTCCCTGTCACAGTCTGTGGCACCCAGGGTAAGGCTGCTCGCTTTTACATTTGTGGCAGCATTCAGCTAATAAGGGGATATAAAGTGAGCGGGACTTCATTTCTATTCTGTGCACTGCCCCCAAATGGGCCAGTGATGAGGGATAAGGAGGAGAAGGCAAGGACATAGTTGTAGAGTTAATAGAATTATTAGAGCTATGAGAATAAGTGAATTTTTAAAAATTGTAAGTGAATTTAAAAAGTCCTTGAACTACAAGGTCAGCATATAAATATCAACTGTATTTCCTTATACAAACCATATAGAAAATAAAATTTAAGTTCTATTTTACAAATACAGTGTACAATTGCATAAAATGTATTAAGGAATAAGTATAACTAAAGATGTGCAAGACCTCCACATTGAAAACTAAAAATCACAAGAGACTTTAAAGACTATAAAAATAAGAAAATATGCAATGTTCATGAAATAGAGGACTCAATATTATGAAGACGTCAGTTCTCCCCAAACTAATCTGTAGATTCAATGCAATCAGGGTCAAATCTCAGAAGGATGTTTCTTGGGAGGAAATTGACAAGCTGGTTTTAAGTGTTACAAGGAAATGCAAAAGGACACAAATAGCCAAGTCAATATTGAAGAACAAAGGTTAGAGGACAGTGAGGCTCATTATACAATTACCTTAATTAATAAAGTTTGGGCAAATTAGATCAATGCAACAGAATGTAGAATCCTAACACAGACCCATACATGTGCAACACCTGATTGTCACAAAGGTAACAGTGCTGTGTGGATGGTCTCTTCCAGAAATGGTGTCAGATCCCCGACTTCACCCTAATCACAAAACTCAATTCCAGCCAGGTTATTGATTTAAATGTGAATGGCAAGCCATTAAATCTTCTCAGAAATAACATGAGAATATCTTCTGATTTTAGGGTAGGCAAAGGTTTCTTCCGCGGATCACAAAAAGCAGGAATACTTAAGGAAAGAATGGATAAGTTGGAATTCTTTAAAGTTAAGAACTTTTAGAGAAGGGTGCCCTGCCCCAATCTTTCCTCCTTGTTAAAATTTTTAAAAAAGAAATAAAAATGAACTTTCAGTCATAGAAATTCCCTTAAGGAACAGAACAGCAGAAAGTATATGCGACACATATATTAGCAACATAAGGAACGTCCACAAATCATTCTAAAGTTAGAGAACTCAACAGAAAAATGAGCATTTTACATAAAAGGATATACATTATTTGAAATACGCTCAGCATCAGGGAAATGCAAATCAGTCATCAGGGAAATGCAAATTAAAACTGCAAGAAGAGCCTAAACTCTGTGACCCAGTAATTCCACTACTAGCTATATATATCCCACGGAAATGTTCTTTTTTCCCTAGGATCTCCCCGATGCTTTCCAGCTCTTAGGGGCCCCTTTTCCCGGCTCCTCTGGCCATGGAGACAGATTTACTTATACAGACAGCCTTAAGCTGCCTTCTGAGCAAAGCAGTGAGAGGAGAGAGAGACAGAGGGGGCCCCTTCCCTCTCTGGTCCTCTTGCTACAAAGATGGAGGTTCTGTCAGGGCAGGACTGGGGGAGAGACAAAACAAAAACAAAACCAACCCAGGGATCTCCCCACAGAAGTACGGAGGAAGTATAAACTATGGAACGCATAGAAAGTGATTAGATGGTATGCAATTATAGCACAGACTGGTACAAAAATAAAATCTATAATTAAATATTGCATTTCTTAGTTGTTTCTTGAAAGACACAAAAACAGGGGCGCATGATTGCATTGGATCGAATCTTTGGATTTCTTGATTTCTAAAGCTTTTGGTAAAATTTTCCATTTTAAGAATTGTCTTTTTGTTCTCCAGCAATGGTTTCTGAGTTGGCAGCAGTTTCCCAGAGAGCCTGGGGCTGCCACGGTGTGGCCAGTGTGGAAGAGAGCAGACCACTTGGCCTCTGAGATATTCCCTTTGGGTCAGCATCAGCCCCAGGCACAGAGGGGAAGCTGAAAACACATTCACAGGTGTCTCCAAGTCTCCGAGGAGGAGAGGATGGGGCAGTCATCTGTTCTTTATTCTATTCATTCACTCAACACATGCTTATTGAGTGACCCATTTAGGTGCCTGGAACCAAGCTCTTGATTAAAGTGCGTACTTCACTTAGTCCTCATTTCACCTGCTTAAATTCACACTCCCTGTGCTTCCTGCCCTGGAGTGAGGGGTGACCTTATAGGCCCTGCCTGAACATCCTAAGACCATAGGGCCGAGAACTTCACACTGGGACCTACGGGGAAGTAGGTGGTGAGGGAAACAGCCACAACTGGGAACATGCCCAGGGGAACTAGCCACTGTGCTGTGTGACCCCAGATAGGGTGCTTCACCTCTCTGAATCTTTTTCTTCTCCACAAAATGGTGTAAACACAGCGACTTCCTTAGGGAGGTTCAGTGATGTAAAGTGTATGCCTGACTCAACCAGAGTGATGCTTCCCTTCCTGTCTCTGCCCCTCTCAACAATCTCCTGTTGCTCTAGCAACCTCCCTCTGGGACTTGGAGCCCCACCCCGAGACTCAGGGTGGGGGCACAGGAAGAAATGCCCATCTTCCCCGGAGAGCTCTGCTCTGCCTCAGGGGCCTGAGGTCCCAGAGGCACAGCAAAAGCAGGTTGCTGCCTCCCTGCCCCATGGCTCCTGTCATGTCAGGACTTTGTGAAGCTTAAAAATGAGGAAGAAATCTTATAAATGTGTATGCACCTTGAAAAGCTCTGAGGCTACACTCCTTAGCCTCTAATGTTAATTCAGGTCTCTGGGACCCTGTAACATGAAGTGATTCAGTTGGTCTAGGATGGGGCCCAGGATTTTGCATTTTTATGCAGTAGTGTTGATGCTGCCAGTCCAAGGACTACATTCCAAAGTGGCTCCTTCCAGGCGCCTGGGTGGTTCAGTCCCTTAAGCATCTGCCTTTCGCTCAGGTCCTGGGATCAAGTCCTGAGTCCCACATCGGGTTCCTTGCTCAGGGGGAGCCTGCTTCTCCCTCTGCCCCTCCCCCCACTCCTGCTCTCTCTCTCTCGTGCAAAAATGAATGAATAAATAAATAAATAAATCTTTAAACAAATAAACAAACAAACAAAACCAAAGTGGCTCCTTCCAGCTCAGAGCACGCAGATCCAGGCTTCCCCATGCCTGGCAGCTGTCTGCATCCCTCACAAGCCAGCCCCTTCCCACTCCACCCTGTCCTGCTCACCCTCCAGGAGGAGAGCTCTGAAGGTGGTCTCTTCTCTCTCCAAGCCCAGCCAGTCACCCTTGGAACTGGTGACAGTTCGTTCTTTTCCTCACTGAGCTGTGGGCAGGGTAGAGGGAGGGTGGAGGGAGAGGACAGTCACCCTGAAGAACATCCCTACAGCAGCCTCTGCAAGATCTCAGCCAAGGAGCCCAGATGCACAGAGCTGTCTTCTCGGCCTCTGTGCCTGGCAGAGAGACCGGAGCAGCTGGGTCTCCAGTGAGCGGCACTTTGCCTTGCAATTTTGAGCAGTGCCCTTACCCTCCTTATTTTTTAGTTTCTCAGGCTCTATCACTAACTACTTATGTGACTTCAGGCTGTTACACCTTTCTGAATCTAAGTACCATCATTTGTAAAAATAAGAGTTAAACCATACAGTCATGTTCATAGCATCACTATTTACTAATATCCAAAAGGTGGAAGCAACCCAAGTGTCCATAGATGGATGAATGGATAAACAAAATGTATATACACACAGTGGACTACTATTCAGCCTTAAAAAAGAAGGAAATACTGTCATATGCTACCACATGGATGAACCTCAAGGACATTACACCAAGTGAGATAAGCCAGTCACAAAAAGGCAAATCCTGTATGATTCCACTTAACGAGGTTCCTAGAGTAGTCAAATTCATAGAGGCAGAAAGTAGAATGATGGTCGTGGGGGCCTAGGGCTGGGTGGGGGTGCAGGTGGGAGAACAGGGAGTTATTCAATGGGTACAGAATTTTGATTTTATAAGATAAAAGAGTCTGGAAATTGGCCACATGACAATGTAAATACAGTATACTTAACACTACTTAATTGTACTCTTAGAAATTAAGATGGCAAATTTTATATTAGGTGTTCTTTTTTTTGTTTTGTTTTTTTAAGAAAACACAGATTTTAAAAACGGAATAAAACTATGGCCCTCACAAGATTTTTGTAGGGCTTCAGTTAGATTCTGGGCCAGGATACCAAGGCACAAGGCTCAAGACAGATGAGTGTGGTTCTTCTGTAAATAGAATCTTTGGTCACATGCTCTGTCTGCCGGGTCCTGCTGTCCCTCATTCTTGTGGGCTGGGTCATCCACTCCACAAATGCAAGTTGGACACAACACTGGCCTGGGAAGTTTGAGAGATAAGAATGGAAAGAGCATGTATAGATTCTCAAAAATGTTGGGGAGCAAACAAGTTGTTATCTACCCCATGTTGGTGGGGAGCCTGTGGCTTGGAGGGTCACTTAGGGCACTGAGCGGAATCCAAGAGAGGGTCTTCTGGGCAAAGGCCAGGCTCCCTGCCCAGGGAATTCCTTCTTGAGTTTTCTGGGAAGTAGGGCCCCATCTCTCATTCTCATTCTGAGGGTCCTGCCAGGTGCTCACTGAACTCTATCCCGAAGGAAAACTTGCTCGAGCATTGCCCAGTGAGGAAGAAAGCCAAGCAGTCAGCCTGCCAGGAATGTAATTCCAGGAGGGTGGAGAGAAGTTTTGAGGAACATCCCCCACCTCTTTTTTTCCACCTGTGAGTCCAGCTGGATGATGTGTGCGAGATGCTTTCCTCAGGAAAGCGAATCTCAAAACAGCTATCATATAGAAATGAGCCCTTAACAGCATTATTTCATATTCTGGGTTATTTAGTTGTTAATTATAATAATGGTGAGGTAAATTAAATGAAATTTTAGAAGTGGACTTTAGTGGATTCTACCATTCCACCTGTATGTTTAATTCTTTACTACAGACATTCATCTTGATTAAAATTAACTCTGTAGATATTGAAAGAAATATTGTCATCAAGGTAACACAGCACTGGAGCTCTTCAGTTTATTTATTTTTAAAAAAGATTTTATTAATTTATTTGTCAGAGAATGAGAGAGAGAGAGAGAGCACAAGCGGGGGCAGTGGCAGACAGAGGGAGGAGGAGAAGCAGGCTCTCCGCTCAGCAAGGAGCCCGATGTGGGACTTGATCCCAGGACCCCTGGATCATGACCTGAGCTGAAGGCAGATGCCTAAATGACTGAGCCACCCAGGTGCTCCATGGAGCTCTTCAGTTTAATCCACACAGTGAGCTTCACAACAAAAATCCCCCGTAATACATGTGGTTGCTCGCCATCATAGTGTCATGCTACCCCCCACAGCATAAAGGCAGGTACTAACCATCTTCTGGGTCCGCCCTTAACTTCTGCACTCTCTCTCTCTTGCAGTCTCTCTCTTTCTTGCAACCACATCAGCCTTGCTGCTGCTGTCTTCCCACCTTCTCTTCACTCCTACTGATAGCCTCATTCTCAGAACTTCTTTATAGATACAGAAAAAAAAAACAACAAAAAACACAAAAAACAGAGAAACAGTCAACTGGTAGGTGCTTCTATATCCCCTTTCAAATTCTGAATTGGACTTGGAAGTCCCAGCGTGCACTAGCCCCTCTCCTAAATGGGAAATGGAGCCTGACTGTTAGGCCAAGCACCAAGGGCTTCAGGCAACTTAAAGACTAACTCAGTCACCAAGGACTAAAATTGTTACCACTCTGCAGCCTGGCCCTTATATGCCCATTATCCTTTGCCAAGATGACTAGTAAGTTGACCCATAAATAGCTTTGGGACTGAACTACAGCCAAATGCCCAAGTGAAATACTTAGGAGAATCCAAAACTATTAACCAAATTAGTGAGGCAGATAATTCTATTCTCGGGTGACTTTCACTGGAGTGACATGCTAATATGTAAAGGGTGTGTGCTTTGAAATCCAACAGACCTGGGTTTAACTGAATTTTGCTTCTCACTAGCTGTGTGAAGATGGCAAAGTTACTTAACCTCTCTGAGCGTGAGTTTCCTTAAATGCAAACTGGAGATAATATTTGCATCTCTGTTTAGGTGTAAAATGCTCAGCATATTCCCAAGACAGAGTAAGTGCTAAATAGACCTGATACAAAGTAGGTACTAGAGCCCCGGGACCTACTGTTGGTGCTGTGTGGAATGACAGTGGTAAGAAATCTTCCAAGGAAGGCAATTCAGAAGTAGAGGAAAGATGAATGTAGAAACGTCCTATCTTTTCTGGAAATTGGCTTCCTTGGACTTCCCTTCACCTCTGAAGTCTGGGTCATGGCATCCTTCAAGGCCTTGTGTGTCCTCCCTGGAACGCCCTTTCCAGCACTGCTTAGCCACCACCATTACATTTTTAAATAGCCATATTGATTTTTCCTTCCCTTTACCAGCAAAATCCTCCAGGCTCTGTTGACAGAGCAAAGCACATGCTCTGCTTCTTTCAAGCACTCTTCAAACGCAGTGCACTGCATCAGCTCTTTATGCCTTGGTTTGTGGAGAAAGCAACTGGAGGATGCTGTGGGGCCTTTGCAGATTACCTGTCCAACCCTGGCCGGTGTGGGCAAACCAGGGATGGTTGGAATTGACTTGTGGTCAGAACTTGGGGAGAAGTAAGGGCTCTTTTTTTTTTTTTCATGGTAAAGAAAGGGAGTCGGAGGAAATTCAGGACTTTGGTTCACTTGTGTTTTCCCTCCATAATGCGTTGTGCCTCACACACTCACTCTGGTGATCGC
>NC_138369.1:58271408-58298075 GCF_054177405.1 Leptonychotes weddellii
GTCCTCACAATATGTCTCTGGGTCATGTGCCACCTTCTACATGCCTGGACTCTGGCGGAGTCACAAGCACTGAAGGTGAGGAATTGGCATCCAGTGTCCTCGGCATTGTCTCAACAAGAGCTAGCCGCAATCACCAGAGTGAGTGTGTGAGGCACAACGCATTATGGAGGGAAAACACAAGTGAACCAAAGTCCTGAATTTCCTCCTACTCCCTTTCTTTACCATGAAAAAAAAAGAGCCCTTACTTCTCCCCAAGTTCTGACCCCAAATCAATTCCAACCATCCCTGGTTTGCCCACACCGGCCAGGGTTGGACAGGTAATCTGCAAAGGCCCCACAGCATCCTCCAGTTGCTTTCTCCACAAACCAAGGCATAAAGAGCTGATGCAGTGCACTGCGTTTGAAGAGTGCTTGAAAGAAGCAGAGCATGTGCTTTGCTCTGTCAACAGAGCCTGGAGGATTTTGCTGGTAAAGGGAAGGAAAAATCAATATGGCTATTTAAAAATGTAATGGTGGTGGCTAAGCAGTGCTGGAAAGATTTAGGGAAGAGGAGAAAGAATTTCTGTGGAGTTTCTAAGCTTCATATTTTTGTCCTTGTTCTACTTCTAAATTGCCTATTTCTGAAATTTTCCTACTCTCTAATCTTGCCTAGAGGATAATACCTGCTCTTTCTTGAGTACCTAGAATATGCCTGGAGCTTTGCACACAAAATCATGGTAATATTAATCCTAGTTAAAGATTTTTCTATCAATCCTACAACTACTAGATTATTTCAAATTTTTCAGTGTATTGTTTGAAAAGATTTCTAGAAATGGGATTGCTGGGTCAAATAATGATAGGACAGCCAAAACAAAGGAGCTAGAGCAGTTTCAGGGTAGTCACTGGAATATCACATGCAACTGGAGAAGACTTCAATGGCTGGAAGCCCATGGAGGGAGGGAGTGAGGTCATCCCAGAAGAGCCCCCCCCCCCTTTTTTTTTTTTTTACTGGATTGGGCAGAAGTGCTTGATGCCTTCTAACCTCAAAATAATTGCCTTTCTTTCCCATAATTTCCAGGACTGTATGTGTTTATGCAAAGAGGATTTTGAGGAACATATGCATGGACAAATGTTTTCCATATAAGACCTTCAGGCCACAGTGGGCAGAATTTTTGCAAAGAGCCAGCTGCCTAGACCCTAAACTGTGGCCAAGATATTCCTCCTCACTTACAGGGTCATGAGAGGTTTTATCCTGTCCTACAAATATAGACAAACACAGCATCTCTAGCTTTCTTATTCGTCCCCAAAGGTTAGACTCTCCATTCCTCATGACAGCTGGAATATTCCTCCTCACTTACAGGGTCATGAGAGGTTTTATCTTGTCCTACAAATATAGACAAACACAGCATCTCTGGCCTTCTCATGTCCCCAAGGTTAGATTCTCCATTCTTCATAACAGCTGGAATTCTAGGAGGCTTCATCTTATTATATTCCCCCCAAAAGCCAAAACAGCATATCCTGACACCACCTATTTTGTGTGTGTGTGTGTGTGTGCGTGTGTGTTTGTGTGTGTGTTGGGGGGTGGTTTTAGAAAGAGAGGAGGAGGAAGGAGACCAGGCTAGGGGAGCAAATACTTAAATTATAGCCCTTCCCAAAGGACTTAAAGCTACAGTTAATGAAAACAGAACACAGAATAGATATATCTTGAAAATTAAAACCTTGAAAACTGAAGCTCATGTCTTCAATAGCCTGGCTTCCCACACAGGAAAGATTGCTCTCCTCGTTCTACCCACCTATATAACCCCAGGCTTAGTCCCCAGGGTTAAGCTCTTCTCTCATCCTTCCAAAATCCCCTCACCCTATAAGACTAATAGAAGGGACACATCTAGGAAGGTGGGAGGAGATCATCTCTCTCTGGGAGTTGGTATGAAGGTGTTTTAGAAATACCTGCAAAAGGACAGCATTTCTAGATGAAACTTGCCCATGGACATCAATCCATTCATGTCTCTATGCTCTGGTCCCATTTGGCTTAAGTTCTATCAAGAAGTAGGAGTGTTAAGCCAAGACCCCACATGTTTTCTTCTGTCCTTCCCAAAACTTTTCTTGATTTAAAGAATGTATACAGAAGATTTCAACATGATTAACATACTTGGCCTGATTCGTGTATATTAGAACACTACTTAAACAACAACAGAATATGTACTCTATTTGAGTCACAGAGAACATTTGCAAAAATCATAGACCATAAAGCAAAAGAAATTTGAAAGGATTGAAATCATAAAGAGTGTAATTAAACTAGAAATCTGTAACAACAACCACCCCCAAAAAATCACATATGCTTGGGTCAAAGAAGAAATCATAATGGAATTTTTAAAAATATATCATTTTCAAATGAATATTAATGAGAATGCTAAAATCAATCATTGGAGTTTGCAGCTAAAGCTGAGCTTAAAAGAAAATTTATGGCTTTAAGTAAATATAATGGAAATATTATAAGTCAAAAAGGCCAACAATAAAAGAAGTTAGAAGAGAAAATGAAACTCAAAATAGAAAAAGGAAATCATAAGGAGGAATAAATTAATGAAACACAAGGAAATTCAAAATATAGAAAAACTGCAGAACCCAAAGAGTATTTTCAAAAAGATGAATAGAATTGTCAAACCCTTGGGACCCCTGGGTGGCTCAGTCGGTTAAGCGTCTGCCTTCGGTTCAGGTCATGATCCACAGGTCCTGGGATTGGGTCCCAGACTGGGCTCCGGGCTCAGTGGGGAGCCTGCTTCTCCCTCTGCCTGCCACCCCTCTTGCTTGTGCTCTCTCTCTCTGACAAATGAATAAATAAATATCTTTAAAAAAAAAAAAACGAAATTGTCAAACCCTGGCAAGACTGAAAGAGAGAGAGAGGGAGAGGAGGATAATACAAATAACCCAGGGCGCCTGGGTGGCTCAGTTGGTTAAGCGACTGCCTTCGGCTCAGGTCATGATCCTGGAGTCCCGGGATCGAGTCCCGCATCGGGCTCCCTGCTCGGCGGGGGGTCTGCTTCTGCCTCTGCCCTCTTCCCTCTCGTGCTCTCTGTCTCTCTCTCTCCAATAAATAAATAAAATCTTTAAAAAAAAAAATACAAATAACCCATATTAAGAATAAATGAGTGGGGCTCCTGGGTGGCTCAGTCATTAAGCATTTGCCTTCAGCTCAGGTCATGATCCCAGAGTCCTGGGATCAAGCCCCACATTGGGCTCTCTGCTCAGCGGGAAGCCTACTTCTCCCTCTCTCCCCCTGCTTGTGTTCCCTCTCTCGCTGTCTCTCTGTCTCTCTGTCAAAATAAAAAGATAAAATCTTAAAAAAAAAAAAGAATAAAAGAGGAATATCATTACAGATATTAAGATAATATTAAGAACAACTTCATGCCAGTAAGTTTGAAAATATACATGAAATTAATTAATTCTTAGGAAAAAACAAGTTACAAACTGATCCAAAGAGAAATAAAATAAACCCATAGATGTTAGTGAAATAAATGTGCAATTAAAAAGATTTTCAGAAAGAACTCCAGGGGCACCTGGGTGGTTCAGTCAGTTAAGCATTTGACTCTTGTTATCAGCTCAGGTTTTGATCTCAGGGTTGTGGAGTTTGAGCCCCACTTTCTGCTTCGTCCTGGGTGTGGAGCCTACGTTTAAAAAAAAAGAAAAGAACTCCAGATCTAGATGGCTCCACTGATTTATTCTACTAAATTATTAAAACTCTTCTAGAATAGTGACAAATAGAGAATACTTTCCAGCTCATTTTATAAAGCTAACATAACCTTGACACCAAAACTGACAAATTCATTAAGGGAAAGAAAAATTGCAAATCAATCTTACGAAAGAGATATTAACAAAATGTTAACAAACTGAATCCAGAAATAAAATAACCATCAAATATTAATAAAATTAACAAACTGAATTGAGAAATACATAAAAAGTTTATTAGATATGATCATGTAGGGTTTAAGTAATGCAAGGTAGACTTAACAACTAAAAATAATCAGTACAATTAACCATGTAACAGAATAAAAAGAAAAATAATATGATAATTTCAATAGATGGAGAAAATAATTTGTAAAATTCAACATCTATTTATGTTTTTTTTTCTAAATTTGTTCTTTTTTTTCTTTTTTTTTTTTAAAAGATTTTATTTATTTATTTGAGAGAGAGAGTGAGAGAGAGAAAGAGCACAAGAGGGGGAGCGGGAGAGGGAGAAGCAGACTCCCTGCTGAGCAGGGAGCCCGATGTGGGACTCAATCCCGGGACTCCAGGATCATGACCTGAGCCAAAGGCAGTCGCTTAACCAACTGAGCCACCCAGGCGCCCTCTATTTATGTTTTTAAAAAATGCTTAGGAAAATGGGTATGGAAGGAAAACTTTTTATTATGGTAAAGGAGAACTATAAAAATCTACAGCAGAAACTGTGCTTAATGTAATATGTTACCAAATATAAGCATATTTCAATTGGAAATTGGTACTCTTATTCCAGAATTTATATGAAAATGCAAAGGGCCATGAATATCTTAAAGAAGAGAAGGTTGAGGAATCACCATCTATCAGATTTTATTGTAACACTACATTAATAAAGATGGTATAGTACTGCTACATAGACAAATAAACCAGTGGAACAGAATAAAAAGTTCAGAAACAGACCTAAATACATATGGAGCATTGATTTTGACATAGTTGCCACAACAAAGCAGTGGAGAAAGACCATCTTTTCAAAAAACTGTACTGAGTAGACTGGATATCCATGTGGGAAAAAAATGAATCTCAATCTCTATCTCACACTACAGAGATCTATATACCATTCATACCATACACAGACCTAAATGTAAAGGATAAGGCTACAAAGTTTCCAGAATATAACCAGGAGAATATGTTCATGAGGTTGGGGTAGGAACAGATTTCTTATAAACAGAATACATACAGTATAATCTTAAGGTAGAAGCTTGATAAATTGGGTAAATTAAAATGAGAAATTTCTGTTTATCAAAAAACACCATTAAGAGTAAAAGGTCAAGTCATGGTGAAGAATATATTTCCAAGATATGTAAGTGATAAATACTCATTTACAGAACATGTGGAATAAACCCCCAAAGAAAGAGACAGACGATCTAATATAAGAACAGGTAAAATACATGAACAAGAATTTCATAAAAGAGGATAACCAAATGTCCAATTAACAAATGAGAAAATGCTCCATCCCATCAGGGATTCTTTCCTGATAAGTCTAGTCTAGCAATCCATTCTTGAATACCAACATCTAGAGAGGTCAGTATTTGCTCTCACCTTGAAAATACGGATGCTCAATTTTCTTAGCAACTAAAAGTTCAAATGAAACTACACTGAAATACCATTTTTAATTGATAAAATTAGCAAAAATTCAGGGTAAGTGAAAATGTATTAAATCTACTTTCCACATGTAAAAGAATGAAGTTGGACCCTTACCTCACATCATATAAAAAATTAACTCAAAATGGATCAAAGACCTAAATGTAAGAGCTAAAACTATAAAACTCTTGGAAGAAACATAGGACAAACAATAATAGAAAAAAACAGATCAACTGGACATCACTGAAATGAAAAACTTTTGTGCTTCAGAGGAAATCATCAAGAAAGTGAAAAGACAACCCACAGAACAGGAGAAAATTTTGCAAATCATATATCCAATAAAGGACTTGTAACTGGAAAATATAGTGGATTCTTGAAACTCAATAATAAAAAGACAACCCAATTAGAAATGGGCAAAGCTTTTGAATATACACTTCTCCAAAAATATATGTAAATGGCCAGTAAACACATGGAAAGGTACTCAATATTAGCTATCAGGGAAATGCAAAGCAAAATCACAGTGAGATACTACTTCACACTCACAAGGATAGTTATAATAAAAAAGCCAAAATAATAACAAGTGTTAACAAAGATGTGGAGAAATTAGAATACTCATCATTCTTGGTATGGATGTAAAATGATACAGCCAATTTGGAAAATAGTTTGGCAGTTCCACAAGTGCTTAAACATAGAGTTAAAATATAATCCAGCAATTCCACTCCTGGATATCTACTCAAGAGAACTGATAACATATGCCCACACTAACACTTGTACATAAACATTCACAGCAGCATTTTCCCTAATAGCCAAAAAAATGGGAAAACCCAAATGTCCATCAACTGATGAATGGCTAAATTAAATGTGATATCCATATGACGGTATATTATTCAGCAGTAAAGAGAAATGAAGAACTGATACATGCTACAACATGGATAAACTTTGAAAACATTACACTAAGTAAAAGAAGCCAGCCACAAAAGACCAGAGATCATATGATCACATTTGTGTGAAATTCCCAGAACAGGCAAATCTATAGAGACAGAAAGTAGATTAGTGGTGGCCTAGAGCCAAGGGGTCTTGAGGGTGGGGCAGGGTTGACAGCAAGAGGATGTGGGTTTTTTTCTGGGGTAGTGGAAATGTTCTAAAATTGAATTTGGTGATGGATGCACAATTCTGTGAATACACTGATAGACTTTGGATTATATACTTTAAATGGGTGAATTGTATGGTATGTGAATTATCTCTTAAAAAGTTGTTAAAAATGTTTTAAATGTGTTGAAACTATCACTCAGCTCCTCCTATGTATTTTTAATGGGTTTAAAATTTGATAAAATTAACTTGGATAGTTTCATCAAGAATGTTAAAATTTAGGGGCACCTGCCTGGCTCAGTGAGAAGAGCATGCAACTCTTGATCTTGGGGTTGTGAGTTTGAGCCCCATGTTGGTTGTAGAGATTACTTAAATAAGTAAATCTATATTTTTTAAAAAGAATGTTAAAATGTATCTTTTTTGGTCCATTTATAAGGAAAGATACTTGTTATATCACTATTGATAATAGTGAAAATTTAAAAAACCCCAAATTTTCAAAAATTAGAAAAGATTATAATGACATTATAGTTCTACTTGTCATGCTACACAGAAAGGCAGTCAACAGCTTAGTTATTAGAGAAATGAAAATTAAAATCATGATGAGATACCATTACACACCTATTATAATGATTAAAATGAAAAACAACATCAAATGCTGGTGAAGAAACAGAGTGACTGGAACTCCACACTTTGCAGGTGGGAATGCAAAATGGTACAGCCACTTTGGAAAACAGATTTGCAATTTCTTATAAACACACACTTGCCATATGACCCATGAGTCATGAACACTTAAGTTCACACAACAACCTGAACACAAATGTCTATAGCAGCTTTATTCATAATCTCCCTCAGACTGGAAACAACTCAAATGTCCTTCAGTTGAGGAGTAAATAAGCCATGCATTGAAGTACCATCTGCCAATAAAAAGAAAAGAATATTAACACATGCAATGAGGACGAATCTGAAATTTTTCATTAGACTAAGCTAAAGAAGCCAGACTCAAAGTCTACATGCTGTATTGTTCCATTTCCATGACATTCTGGAACAAAAATTTATAGAGACGAAACACAGATCAGTGGTCTCCAGGGGCTGGGAGTATGAAGAATGTTGACTACAAAATGGCACAAAGGAAGGATTTGGTGATGGAACTGTTCTATATATTGACTGCAGTGATGGTCACATGCATTTGTCATGTAGTTGTCAAGCATAAATTTGTCAAAACTCACAGAATTGTACACTAAATAGGATGGCTTTACTTGTATATAAATCTTATCTCAATAAAAAGTTTTTAAAAATAAGTTTTAAAAAACTATTAAATATACTAAATTAATATAAGATACCTGTATTTTTGTTTGCCATTTTGTTTAAAATGATTACCAAATATGTAAAAGCATGGAAACATATTTATGATATAATAGCATGTGAAAAAGATCTAGTAATTATATACTTATAGTAAAAATAGAAATACTGTATTTTAAAAAGTGTCACAAGCAAATCAAAATGTCATTTATGACTGGAGGTGGGGGCCATGGAATGGTTTATTGCTGTTATTGTATTCCATTTTCTATGTGTAAAGCCATATTTAATAAGTATATATTGTTTTTCCATAAATAAAATGACACATTTATAAAAAGGAATTTATGGGCATTCAAATAATCCTTCCCAGATATACACATTGGCTCAGAGTATATTGGTCTAAATAAGATGTTCACTTTGTAAACAAGCCATTATTCTTGATGGTATTTACTTTACTTTTCTGCCAAATGAGAGGAATCCATTTTGTACTTTTGCTACTATCACCTTGAAGGCAAAATAAACAAATGGCAGCTAATTCAGAGGGGGCGGCAAGGGAAGTTTGTAAAACCAGGGACATTTATTTGCATGTCTTCACTTCAATTCCTACTCTCAATCAAGTATTTCCTACAGTTTCATTTTTCCCTTCCTGGTGAAAACAGTAAAGCTCTCTTATTACTAAGCAACATGTTTATCTGAGCCACACTCTCTTGTCAAATCTACAATATGTACAACAAAAGAAGATCCACCGGATGAATTCTGTTTCCATAGCACTGGCCAACAGAAAGCTATCTGGTGACCAGGCTTATAAAGTAGCCCTTTGTTCTCACAGGGACCTCACCAATACCTCCAAGTCCAGAAGGAAAACGTGTTCTAACTCTGCCTGCGTAACCTCATGAGGGCTCACGGTGCTACTGCAGTGTCTGTGGGATTAAAGGATTGTTTGAACTGAACAAAGAACAAAGACAACCAAAGTGTTTTTGAAAAATAATTGTCTTTGCTAATATATACAATATACACAATGAGGGAGAGACCTCAGGGCCATTCTAACATAAACAAACTGTCTGGAGGTGGCAGGGCTACGAAATCAAATAGACCTGGAGTTGACTTTGGCTTCTACCTCAAACTGGTGGTAACAAATACTTTTTTAACTTCTTTGAGTCCCAATATCCTCATATGTAGAGAGAGAGAGAGAGAGAGAAGGGGTATTGTTGAAAACTATGAGGATTAAATGTGGTAAGTGAAAAGTGCCTGGTATATAACAGGTACTTAATACAATGTTATTTCTTTTCCATGGAGGTTCAGGGTGTTTTGTAAAAAATCATAAGGAAGCCTATCCAACTGTTCTAGAGAGAACAGTGGGATTGTGAGTGTCTTTGTGTGCTTGTGTGTATGTGTGTGTGAGAGAAAGAGAGAGTGAGAGAATATGTGCATGTGTTAGGAGTAGTAGAAAGAATCATGTGTGATGGTATGGCTATATATTTAGAGGTGGAAACTGAAACCTACAAGATTTGGAAGAGAGACTTCAGACTCCTAGTGTAAAAGTTATGAAGAAAGAGAAACAATTAGCCAACCATTTTAAAGGGTCAGCCAAATCTAATTACAGGGTCATGGTATATTCTAGTTGAAAGATATTATCAAATTGATTGTGTCCAATTTTATCATTTTTCAAGCAAAAACAAAACAAAACCCCCAAGTTTCAGAGAAGGGAAGGGAAGGGAATTTCTCAAGGTCACACAACACTTGGGGAGCAGAAATGGGACCAGGATATTCCCAGGCCCCTGTTTCTGAGAAAGTAAAGCCCTACTTGCCCTTTGAGAAACAGCTGACCCATCTTTGAAATGCCTGTATAGATAGGCTCTGTGCTAGGTGCTGGGCAAAGTAAGGCATGGACCCACCCCCATCATGCACATTCACGTGTAGATGCTTACATTACATAGGATTGTAGCCCATCACTATTTGTCATGGAGGGTTCTATGGAGAAGATGTCTAGTCTGCTCAGCAAGGACAATCTGGAGCTTAGGCAATCACTGCAGAGCGTCAGTGATGATGCTAGACAGAAATTAAAAGAAAGGGATATGTGAAGAGTTGCAAGAATTCTGAAAGGTTTTATCTGGCCATGTGACCTGAGGAAAGTCACTCGACAACCCTCTTCTCACTTTCATTTTTTATTATGTTGTCTGAACATCCCACGTCCTCACCCGCATGGGACTGCAGCTGAGGTCATGGGAATGTCAAGGGATATATGAGTTCGAGCTGCCAATTTCATATCCAGGACTCCAGCCCTTTTCCAACTTCTCCCTCTTCTCAGGAACTTCTAGGTCTTCTTAAGAAAGATATCTGTGTGTCTTACTTAGAATTTGAAGCCTATGTCTGCTGAACTAGGCATCATGTGCCCCATTCCTAAAAGAGTGAAACTAATAAAGAGGATTTTACATTACCCTGAGATCCTGGACTTTGAGCTGTGTGCAGGTCATAATGGGACTCCAGGTCATCTCTCTTGCAGAAGAGGTTGAGGGTGTTCTCTCTGTGAGAGGAAGAATAAATAGGATATTTGGTAAGCTTCCAGACTGTGGTGGAGACTCCTAGGTGTTCACCAAAACCTCTTTCCTTTTTTCCTAGGGTACACAATGAGACTACACTTCCCAGACTCCTTTGCAACCAGGCACAGTCACATGACTAGTCTGGCCAACAGAAAATGAGAAGAAATTATGTTGTTATGGCTGAATGGAGATGCTGAGGATCTATCTGCATGAGGGTAGAGCTACATGATGGAAAGAGACTGGATCATGAGCCACTAAATCACTGAATTACATAAGCAAGAAATCATCTTCCACTGTGTTACACTACTGAGATTTGGAGGTTTGTGTTACATCATCTAGCCTACTCTACTTACTATATTTCATCAACTGAAGATGCATACAATTACATATTTTAATATTCCATCTTGGACTTGATGAAATACAGTAGTACATGAATGCTAAGAGAGGCTTATCAACATGCTCACATTCACACAGCTAGTGTGTTCTTGATATTCCCTCCAAGTCTCCTCAATACTGGACCAAATTTTGACATTCCATGTGGGTCTAGTGAGGAAACGAAAGCTACCTCATCACAGAAGCTGTTATTCTTGACTCACTCACCCACAGCTTACTGTCATGTGCATGGAAGCATGGAATGGTATCTTTAGTATTTTGAATATTAACTCTCTAGATTCTGTAACCTAGGTTAGGACCAAAGGTTAATACCAGCTAGATTTGGAGGTGGTGGAGGGGAGGCTGGTAAACCTAGTAAACCACTGAGAGCCCTATTGTGTCCAGGAAAGAGGAAGATTCTAATTTGCAGAACTGAGCTCAATTTCAAGGCCTGTCAAAGTACAGAAAAGAGGTGGTCTGGCCTGCAGCGTTAGTATGTGTCACCATTAAACAGCCTTTGGATGTTAGATCTGCCATCTGCACCATGGTGTCTGGTTGCCAGTGTTGTAATGCTCTCCTTGAACAGAAAATCAAGTAAATGCCTAAAACCCACAGGTAAAAGTCAGAGTGGGTAGAACATGTACCCATTCTGGCATATAAAGGGAAAAATATGCTGCAGGGAAAACAAATAGTTTGGATTTCTCCTTTGAGGCCAAGCTAGTAAAAATGATCTGGGTAGAAACATCAGAGATCAGCCCTATAGAAATGAGTATCTTGATAATGCAACAGTAAATCCATAACTGGACATTGGAAATGGATGCTGGGAAACTGAACACAAGATCCCGTGTCTCTGAGGGCACATAGTCCCGCATGAATCACAAGTTATGATGGAGATTCGAAGAAGTACATATCCCAGATCCTATGTGTGACTTAAATAATGGTTTGATTTTCTGCCTTTTTGGAGCTCGGAAGGCTTAGGGTAAGGGGGGACATTCTCTAGCCAGGATGGTTTAGTTCTGCAGTCCAAGCTTGAAGAGACAGAGCACTCCTGTCAAGAGGCTAGAGAGGTAACAGACTTTCAAAAACTGTCAGAGAAATAGAAAGAGAGCTACCAATTGTCCCGTGCTTGTTGCTTTTTATTCTTCTTGTAATTTTTACTAATATTGATGCTTTTAATAACTACTTCTGCTTCTAATACTACCTAGTATTTATGACCACTAGTTCTTAAATAATATCCAGTGAAAGTATTATAAATATAATACATGCAAGTGGTGAAAGGGTAACTGTACAAAAATGCATAAAAGGAAATTTCCTTCCATGTATGTTGGGTACCCAGGGACCACTTCTCAGCAGGAATCAGTCTCAAACATTTCCTGTGTTACTTCGGAAATACTCTCTGCTTATATAAAGACATATAAATATATTTTAGCAGATGTGGGATTTAATATACATACTGTTCCTCAACATGTTTTATCACTTAACACTATGTCTTGGACATATTTCCTTGTTAGCACCTATAGAGCTATATATATGTGAGATATAAATTTGGCAGCATGGAACAGTAGAAAGAGCATGGGCTATAATTAAAGAGATGTGAAAAGATTTGACTAAGAGATGATAATAGCTTCATTCTTTATAATAGTGAAATTCTGGCAACAACCTATTTAGGTCCATTAAAGGGAAATGTCATTATGGTATCATAGAAAAATATATAGCAAAACAGCATGGTTTGTTTGATATTAAATTTTAATTACATTACATAAAATAGTTCTTAGACCAGATTTAGAACAATTTTTATTTCTCATGCTCAATACGTATAATTGATTCTTTTCCATAACAGCTTGTTTAAGCTTCTTGTTTCAAAAATTCTTCCTATCACTCTGAGGCTATGTATTAAACATACTTTAAATTCTTATTCTATATGGTTTTTAGTTTGGCCTCCTTTCATATAGTTCATTCAGTCTGCTTTGCTTAAAGAGTGCTTATATTTCTTAGAGGCTGGGTTATTTTATTTTACCAATTAACTTGACTTATTGTGACCCAGGAAGTATATAATAAGCCTAACCCTTACCTTGAGCAATTCAAACAATTTTGTTAGCTGAGTTAAGAAATGGAGCAGGAGCATCTCAAGATGGTGAAGAAAAGAATAGGTGTTGCTATCCAGGTTTGACTTATCCTTGTTGGTATCTTCCTGCCTTTCTCAGGTGACCATTATCCTTAAAGTGCCTCTGCCCAGGAGCCTTCACTCTCTCTTCTAAGAGGCTCAGCCACTGGATCAGGGATGAAGGAACTGTGAAGTGAGGAAATGCTTGGAGGCTTGCCAATGTGCTAGCCACCATTACTATTGGTTCCCCCATCCCTAGCCAGGTTTAGCACTAGGTTGATCTTTGTCATATGTAAATGAGATCATTAACTTCCTGGCTTGAAACCTTAGCACATTTTATCATTATACTAGATTAACAGCCAAGGTCTTTCTCATGGCCCACAAGGCCCTACATGTTAAGGACTCCTGCCCATCTCTCCTGCCTTATCTGTCCTACTTCCTTCCAATCTCCAGGAATTCTCATTGGCCAAACCCAACTGGAAGCTGAAAGGACAAGAGAATCTATTAAGATAATCCACAGAAATCAGCATATGGGGGAAGAGAGCAAAATGGAAGGAGTGAAAAGCAGGTCTGGAGGGGAATGAAAGAGATCCCCAAAGTTAAGAGGCACAGACTAGTGGTTACTTTAGCTGAAATCCGGGACTTTTTTGAGGAGGTATGTCTTATCTTGCCTCAAAAGGTTATAGTCACTTAGTGTGAGGAAGTCTGTATATGGGGAGGGGTGCAGGGATGCTTACACCCCTCCCAGAAGATACTCTTCTCTTTAGCCCTCCACCCCATCGGGATCAGAAAATGCCCAAATAAAGTGAGGGGCAGATTTTCCTTCCCTCCAGGATAGGCACCTTGGAAAATCGTAAGAGTCAACTAGCCTGCTCTATTTAAGGCAAACATTTTATTTATTTTATTTTATTTTATTTTTTAAAGATTTTATTTATTTGACAGAGAGAGAGACAGAGGGAACACAAGCAGCAGGAGTGGGAGAGGAAGAAGCAGGTATCCCCCTGAACAGGGAGCCGGATGCAGGGCTCGATCCCAGGACCCTGGGATCATGACCTGAGCTGAAGGCAGATGCTTAATGACTGAGCCACCCAGGTGCCCCTCAAGCAAACATTTTAGTCTGTAAGTGGAATTTGCTCATAATATCCCTGAAACCTTAGTCAAGGGCCTTTTGATTATCAAGATCCATGATTTTTTAAAAAATTCTTTATAAATTGAACATTTTCTAAGCAACCCATGCAGAATTCTATCATAAAAAGAATATAGAGTTTTTCTACCCAAGAAGTACAAGTGTGCTTGAATGTGTGTGTGTAGAAGAAGGCCAGCCGGATTTTTGCATGCTCTTCCTCCTTTTCCTCATCTCAGCAACACTTGAGATAGCAGTTTGGAAAAACAGTAATAGAGTCTTTGACATAGGTCCACTTCACTGCATAGACAGAGAACCTAAACCTAAGATTTCAAGTGCATGCAGAGACCAGAATTCTGAGTCTCTTAATACTTGTTCTAGGGCTCTGCCCAGCTCCCTTTCCTGCCTCCCATGTGTTCTCTGTTATGATCACAGACACATCATTAAGCAGACCCAAAGCATATTTGACTTGAGAAACATACCACATAGAGTGGAGTTAGAATATGCAATAGGACAGATTGGATGAAGGAGAGTGATACATGTCTAAAGAAAAAAAGAAAAATATGGAGCAAATATTAAACACAAAATATGTTTGCTGGTGACTTTTTTCCTCAAATATGCCAAATGCTTATGTTTAGAAACGAGCAAGTCTTATCAACTCATTGATCAAAAGGAAAAGCTTCTCATTCTCACAGATGTTAAGGTTGAATTATTCTCAAGGCATGCAGGCCATAGATGACAGGTATTCCATCAGCCTAAAGTATTTTTGGAAGCAGTGACAGTCAGTGAAAACTGACCTGGTTACTAAAGTCGGTTGGAACGCAAAGCTATGTTGATGGTTACTACAGGAAGCAGATGCTACTGAAGAAATTATTGACCTGTCTGTTAAAAATAATCTAATTAGGAATCGGCCATTTGGGCCTATTTAAGTCTCCATATAATTACAGACTAAAGGCCTTATTAAAGCAGTTCTGAGAATAAGGCCAATCCGTCTGCCTTTGAAATTTAAAGCACATACCAAGTTGTCCACACAACTAACTTTTGGGAGTGTCCTCTTACTGTGTCTCCAAGCTTTTGCATTTCCAAGTTTGGGCACCACACCTACCACTTCTAATGTGTATGCATTTTCTTTTCCAGAAAAGCTCTAAATATTCAATGACATTATTACCAAAAGTAAAATTTTTAAAGGAAACCATCATGGCAGTGATGCTGCCTTATAGGAGAGGACAAGAAACTAGAGGTTGGATTCAGGACACTTGATTGCTCCCAATTTTCCCTCAGTGATGGAAGAACTTGGGGTATTAGTCATTGAAAGATAATCAGCAAGTCTTCTTTTAAACCTAAACCTTTGTTTCTGTCAACTAGCAGGCAACTGTCTTCATCTTTTGTTGCTACTCTTATAAAAAAGTTAAACCTAAGTTCTTGAGTCTGTCGTCTTCCCACTCAGAAACTATTTATCTTGTGACAGCCATGGGTATGTGGCTTCCTGACCTGCTCAGAAGCACATTGGAAACAAAGAACATGGTGGGATGATGGTGGTGGGCAGGAATACAGGAATGATGGAATGGACACGTGAACAACAATAACTCCACTCACAGACCTTTTATTAGTTTGCTAAAGCTGCTGAGATCAGTAGGGCTATGCTTCCTCGGAAGTCAGTAGAGAAGGATCTGCTCTAGGCTCCTGGTACTTCCTTAGCTTGTGTCAACATAACTTCTGTCTTCTTGTGTCATTCTCCTTATGTGTGTCTGTGTCCAAATTTGTCCATTATATGAGGACATTGGTCATATTGAATTAGGGGCCCATCCTAGGACAGTATGACCTCATCTTAACTAAAGCATTTACAACATCCCTATTTCCAAATAAGATCACATTCTGTGACTCTGAATTAGGACTTCAACATATGAATTTGGGGGGGACAAGAGTCAGTTCATAAAGACCTCAGTAGCCTCTGATGCTCCACTGAGCATGGAGCCCACGTTCACGACCCTGAGACTGTGACCCGAGCCTGAACCAAGAGCCGGATGCTTAACCGACCGAGCCACGCATGTATCCCATCAAAGGTCCTGGTTTCTAATTCACAGATTAGTTCTAGACTATTTGGGCCCTGAATTAAGATTTAGATCTGTATTTATTCTAGATCTGTAACTGCAGGCTCATTGCTTTTTTTTTTTTTTCAAGGATTTTATTTATTTGACAGAGAGAGAGAGAGTGCACAAGTGGGTGGAGGGGCAAAGGGAGAGGGAGAAGCAGACTCCTCACTGAGCAGGGAGCCCCATGCGTGGCCCGATCCCAGGATCCTGAGACCATGACCTGAGCTGAAGGCAGATCCTTAACCAACTGAGCCACCCAGGTGCCCTGCTTTTTTTTTTAATCTAAAAAAGGAGATAATGAAAACTTTTCTTGCTTTGGGATGGTTGGAATCAAAATAAATGTGAAAGCCCCTTAAAGTTTCAAATTCTATTCATGTAGCATATAGTATATGTACATAGTCTACTTAAAGTTAATATTATAATATTTTATGTAAAATATAAAAACCTTGCAATATAAGTTCAATTATTCCCCATTACTCTTCATACTATAGTTGTCAAATGTATTACATTTTCATACATTATAAATTAGACAAGGTAGTTATTAAATTTCACAGTCATATGTATTTTATTTTATTTATTTTTTAAAGATTTATTTATTCACTTGAGAGAGAGAAAAAGCGTGGGGGTAGTGCAGAAGGAGAGGGAGAGAGAAACTTTAGCAGACTCTTCAATGAGCACAGGGGGCTGTACTGGGGCTTGATCTCATGACTCTGAGATCATGACCTGAGCTGAAGCCAAATGTCAGACACTCAACTGACTGCATCACTCAGGGGCCCCAATCATATGTATTTTAAACAATGTAAGAAAAAATATCTATTATATTTACCCAAATATTTAACATTTCTAATGTCCTTCCTACCTCCTTAAAATCTGAGTTTTCCCTTGGTACCCTCATTCACAGCAGCACATCTGTTGGACAAATTCTTTTTTTTTTTTAAAGATTTTATTTATTTATTCATGAGAGACAGAGAGAGAGAGAGAGAGGCAGAGGGAGAAGCAGGCTCCCAAGGAGCAGAGAGCCCGATGCGAGACTTGATCCCAGGACCCTGGGATCATGACCTGAGCCGAAGGCAGACGCTTAACCATCTGAGCCACCCAGGCACCCTGTTGGACAAGTTCTTAGTTTTTTCTTTTTTGAAATACCTTTATTTTGCCAAAATTCTTGAAGGATATTTTTGCTGGATATAAAATTCCAGGTTAGCTCTCCTTCCCTTGCAGCACTTTAAAAGTGTTTTCCACTGTCATCTGGCCTCTGTGGTTTCAGATGAGAAATATGCCATATTTCAGATCATTCTCTTATATGTAACTTGGCATTTTTCTCTGGTGCTTTCAAGATTTCTACTTCTCTCTGATTTTTAGAAGTTTGACTATGACATGCTTAAGCATGGTCTTCTTTTTCTTTATCCTGTTTGGAGTTTGCTGAGATTCCCGAATCTTTAACTTTATATCTTTCATCAAACTGAGGAAGTTTTCAGCCATTATGGGAGAGTTAAACTGTTGGGAGGCTACCTCACCATTCCAGAAGTAGAATTTCTAAACTATAGTGGTTTAGAAGCTAAAGACTGCTAGAGCTCTCTTGAGAAGTCATTCCACATGGCATGTGGAAGTCAGAACCCTTGGGAACTGAATACAGATGTACCAAGGAGTCCCAATTAAGACTCTATACAATATGTCTCAAGAGGTGATGACAGGCATCTTTGTCAGCAAATATAAAGAGTGTACTGAAAGGATTAGGGCTTTGTGTTGGGTAAGTGGGTCCTAGATGCATATGAAGACATCCAGAAATAGCTAGAAAGGTAGAAACTAGTGGGATATCTGCCTAGAGCATTTGTTAGTTAAGCTTGCCTAGTGGTGCCCTCTCTTCCACATTGTGTGTCTGGTGGCTGTGTGAGCCTGCAGGGATCCTGGATACGTGCTGGCAGGTGGCTCTGATTGTAGAAACATACAAAGGGCCATCTCTCTCTCTCTATTTTCTTAAGATTTTATTTATTTATTTGAGAGAGAGAGAGAGAAAGTACATGAGCAGGGGGAGTGGCAGAGGGAGAGGGAGAAGCAGGCTCCCTGCTAAGCAGGAAACCTGACATGAGGCTAGATCCCAGGATCTGGAGATCATGACCTGAGCTGAAAGCAGATGCTTAACCAACTGAGCCACCCAGGTGCCCTCCCCGCCTTTTTTCCCACAAGACTTTACTAGCACAGATCCAGCCTCAAGATTCAGGGTCTCATCCACCTGAGCCATGAACTACTGAACAGAGGCTTGTATTCACTCTTAAATGCCTGTGGTACTGCTTTTCTCTCTTCTTTCTTCTGAACTGATAAACTGAATTAAATTAAATGTGAGAAGTTAATATGGTATGATTTGTGGACATAAAGTAGCTCTATCTGAGTTAAGGATAATGGCCTTCTTAGGTCAGAAGAAATAGTGCTCAAAGATGGTAGACTAAATATTTCAAGACACTCATACTCTGGACTCTGGGAACCAAACTGAGGGTTACAGAAGGGAGGGGGAGGGGGTTGGGTAACTGGGTGATGGATATTAAGGAGAGCACGTATGTTATATGCAACTAATGAATTGTTGAACACTACATCAAGAAATAATGATGTACTATATGCTGGCTAATTGAACATAATAATAAAAAAATAATTAAAAAAGAATTCTAGGAAAAAAAGACTCATGTTTTCTGAGGTTTAATTTATTTTTTTATTTTTATTTTTTGATTTACTTTATTTTATTTTATGTTATTTAATTTATTTTTTAAAAACAGTATTTGTTTAATCATTTTCTTTTCTTTTTTTAAAAGATTTATTTATTTATTTGAGAGAGAGAGAAAGCATAAGTTAGGGGAAAGGCACAGGGAGAGGGAGAGAATCCCAAGCAGACTCCCAGCCAAGCACAGAACCCAACATGGGGCTTGATCCCATGATCCTGAGAACACAACCCAAGCTGAAACCAAGATCTGGATGCTTAACCAACTGAGCTACTCAGGTGCCCCTCCCCTGAGTTTTTAGTGCTTGTTGGAAATCCAACAAATCAAGCAAGTTCCTGCTATTAAACTAGATCACTTATCCGAGAGTCACAGCTTTTCTTCTGCAAATTATTTACATCAATAGGAAAACCATTGGCATGTGACCCAGATTCTCTATCTATGATTCATCAAGAATGAGCTTCAGTTAGCGGATTAAATGCTACACTGTCTTTGGAAAATTAGGACATTTGACTCAGATTCTACTTAGAGTTGTGTGAGTTTTAATTCAGGAAACAGAACATTTTCTTCTGTCTTCAATGTGTCTAAGAACTCTAGAAAAGAGTTTTTGTTCAAAAATTCTGTTGTTACAATAATGCAATATATGTTAAGGAAAAAAAAAAGAAGATAGCGGGAGGGGAAGAATGAAGGGGGGAAATCGGAGGGGAGACGAACCATGAGAGACGATGGACTCTGAGAAACAAACTGAGGGTTCTAGAGGGGAGGGGAGTGGGAGGATGGGTTAGCCTGGTGATGGGTATTGAGGAGGGCACGTTCAGCATGGAGCACTGGGTGTTATGCACAAACAATGAATCATGGAACACTAGATCTAAAACTAATGATGTAATGTATGGAGATTAACATAACAATAAAAAAATTTAAAAAAAATTCTGTTGTTACCAAAGGCAGAACCTGAGGGCATTTTTGTTTATGACCAGAGCATATGGGCCATCAGGTTAGAGAATCAGGACACTGGAAACTCTAATAAACTTTTGGGTTTTTATAAAATGAAGATTCCACCCTGAGAATTTTCTGTTCTGGTAACAGTGCCTAAATAATTCAGACCAACTTCTCACTAAGAACACTAGGAAAATAGAAGAAAATATTTTTAAAGAATCTGTTTGGAGGAATCAATGAATTAACAAGATAGTGAAGAATTATAGGTCCAGGATCTGGGAGGAGAACAGAACACAGAGAGGTGCACTGAGCATCTGGGGCCACTTTTCCATAGGATTAGCACCATGGGAGGAGAGGCTGTTAATTAATTTTCAACTGATCTGAGGGCAATGGGTGAAAGCTGCGCACCCAGCATCTTTCTCACTCAGTCCCTTCTGATTCCTTTGGAGAGCTTTCTATCCATGCCATGTACAACTGGTGGGTATTTTAATAATGACTCCCAACAGGGTAGACATATGACCCAAGCTGGGGGCGATCAAATAAAATGCCACCCAGGGGAACAGCACTAAGATAAATAATAAGGTGAGAATTGAAATGTAAAGTCCAACTCATAGAGGTATCTAGGGGGTGGATACTAGGAAGAGAGTCACATAATGTGTGATCAGTTAGATCAGGAGTGAGAGGCATCATGGAACCCAAGAGAAGGAAGTATTTCATGAAAACCAGAGAGGTCAGATGACAAAAAAGTGTCACAATATATGATAGCATGGAGGTTGTTGGTGATTTTTGACAGGAGAAATTTCAGGAAGATGGTAGGGGAAAAGCCAGATTGGAGTAGGAGAGAAATCAGGTGCTAAGGAAATGGAAACACTGTATAGACACTTATTTTGTGATTTAGTTTTGAAGGGAATAAAAAATGTGGCCATGTCTGAAGGTAGATAAAAAGTCAAGGGAGTGTTTTTTCTGTTTTGCTTTGCTTAAGATGAAAGATATTCAGGCATGTTTGTATGACCTCTCTGAAGTTGAATTCATTTTTATTATACATGAAACTAGCTTTTGTCCTAGTTTTAAGTTCTTATTCTTACATTGTTCTCTGAGACCAACTTCTTGACATCAGATGTTGATAGTAGATAAATTTGTAAGGCCTGCATTTAAACATAAATATTTGGGAGCTATAAAATAGTCATGGGGTAGATCTTACGTCACTCGTCCAATCACAATGGGCCATGGTCTTACAGCTGGCTAATGACAGGATCTTGTCCTTGAAGACTACTGAAGCCAGACATAGAACTTTAACTTCACTGCTGAATCTAATGTTATACAGTGCTCAAATTCACACTCAGAACTGTCAAAAATACATGTAGAGTGAAACAACCCCAAAGCCTTCTTCCACCAGTCTCCTGAGAGAGTGATGTGCGTGATCCTGTTCTTTAGGCCATGATCATGTTTGAGACATTGATAACATTTAGTCTCTGGGCTGTAAATCTGGCAGTTGAATCTTATAATTGGGCAAAATCTCTGATGTACATTATGAGCCCCTAATTGGCCAGTTGGTTGGAATCCTTAGCTAGCAGGTCTATTTAGGGGAAGGGAGAATTCAACATTCAATTCTCTTATTTCTTTCAGATAATTGCCCAGTAGGGCTCCCTTTCAGTCTAAGCCAACTCAGAATCTAGGCAAAGTTATGGACTAAGTAGTCAGTATATAATGCTTATTTATGAGCCTTTTTTTAGGGAAGTGCCAAGAAAGAGCAAAATATGTGAGCAGAAAAACAAAAACAAAATCAAAGGGTAAGTTAAGATGAAGTAATCAAACATTTGAAGCTTTCTAAAAGCTTCTCTTAAAAAAAGAGCAAATAGATGAATATCTCAAGCAATCGTCAAACATCAAATTCAAATCTAGGTGATTGAATATCATGTGAAGACCTTATACAGCAAAAGCGAAGTTACAAGTTTATTATATCCTTGAAGACTTAATCCCCAAGTCCTTGCCATGGTCTTCAAACTGCCACAGAGATAAAATTACGTGAAATAAATTGGTGTCCTTATCCCAGACAAGCCACCTAATGCAAGTATAGCTGACATCACTAAAACAAGCAGTACTGGGGCGCCTGGGTGGCTCAGTCGTTAAGCGTCTGCCTTCGGCTCAGGTCATGGTCCCGGGGTCCTGGGATCGAGCCCCGCATCGGGCTCCTTGCTCTGCGGGAAGCCTGCTCTCCCTCTCCCGCTCCCCCTGCTTGTGTTCCTCCTCTCGCTGTATCTCTCTCTGTCAAATAAATAAAATCTTTTAAAAAATAAAAATAAAAAAAATAAAACAAGCAGTACTTTCGACAGGATATTAAACATCTGGCTCAAGACATATAAATCTATGAAACTACCAGATTGCTATTTCTGAAAGTGCCAGGCTGACTACATTTGGCATGCAGGCTGGGGATGGGGTGGGGAGCAGGGAATAAGTCTATATTTGAGCAAGGCATCTTTTTGAAAACTTTCAGTTTTCTTGTGAATTATCTAGGTTATTGCTTTTTTTTTTTTACTTAAAAACTTTACCCTGAAAAGAAGGATGCAAATAAGCATGTATGTATACACATATACACATGTACAGTAAATGAATTAATTTCTTCTTGAATGATCAGTAATAAATTTTTTGTAGTTTTCCTTTTTAATAATGCAAATTGTGATGAAAAACTGGGCAACATTAAGTTGGTAACATTGGACCCATTTCATCATGGAAGTGGCAGTGATTTGTCCTCACTGGAATAGGTTCTTACTTAGAGAATGGATTTGCCTTCTCGGCTGGCATCAGCACCACCAACCACAGATTTATTGAATGCCTTAGAACCCATCGAGTATCCCACACAACACAGATTCAGACTGAGCAACCCATTTCACAGCATGAAAAGTATGACACTTGGCTCTCACCTCTAGAATTCTCAGACTCACCATCTACTCTATCACTGAGAAGGAGCTGGTCACTTAAAATGGTTATGTTGCTAAATGGAAAACAAACCCCTGCATGGTCAGGGTGCTCAGACTGAGCTATATATATTCTCAACCCGCAGCTGATAAATAGAGCTTGAGAACAAAGTAGTAGTGATCCCTCTCATTATTACTCTTAATAACCCACGGGTACAGTTTTTGCTTCCCATTCCCGAACGTTGGGATTTCTTGATCTAAAGGGCTTCAGTCCCACGGGAGGGATACTTCTACCAGGGGACAGAGAATGGCTGCGTCAAATCTGAAACATGGGTTGTCCCTGGCCAGGTTGGCTTCCTCATACCACTGAAATAACAGGCAAAGCAGTCATTGAAATGGGGTTAATAACCGTCTGGGTTGATTAGTCCTGATAAGTAATGGGTAATTGGGTTTCTGCTATGAAATGGTTTGGAAGTAGTTTCCTGCTGAGATTAACTTCTATGTCACCTTACCATCTCCTGTTTGGATTCTTAGCATTTCCATCACCTGTGTAGCCAATTTCCTGCATTAAATTCCCGCTGTTTTAAATATTTAGAGTGGTTCCTTAAGACCTTGATTGATTACAGTTGTTGGTGTCAGGAGTGGTCCCATGAAAAAGCCCTCAGGATGAGATTCTAAGATTGATTTCTCATCTGTTTGAGCACAATTTCAGGGTTGTCTTCCTTAACAGAGAGAAAATGGGTTACCAGTACCCTTGGAATGCTCACCTTCTTCCTCTGCAGTGGGACCTCCATATATTATCTGAGCCCATGGCCACCCAGAACAACTATTAGTCCTGGCCAACCTGACTTGCACTACATATACTTACGTGACTAAGACTGGCCAATGGAATATAAACAGAAGTAGAATGTGTAACGAGCCATCTTTAAAGGGAAGGCTTGCACTTCCCTTCCCCTTTTCTCTTTTCAGCTGACTGGAATATAGACATAGAGACTGGAACTCCAACAGACATCTTGGTTTGTCCTTTAGGACAGCAGAAAAGAAAGTTTGAAACATCCTTGGTCTCTGACGAATTTAAAGAACTTTCTTATGAGCCCAAAGGCTGGATAAAACCAGTGATGTTGTCAGTGGCCCGAGGGAGGCCAGAGGCTCCTTCCCAAAAATAAATGAGATCCAATATCTTAACTGGAGTCCATGAGGATCCAGAATGAAGGATACAGGAGGTCTCTCCTCTCCCATGGAAGGTAGATTCCTAAGCTTCCCCTTATGCCCATTTGCCAACTGTGAAGGAGATAGAAGGGAGGAATTTCTGTGATAAAGAGATGATCTTCAAATTCCCTGAATATGTACCCCAAAAAGACTCAGAGATCCAAAGAAAATGATTTAAACCAGAAGGGACTGAGACACCATCCACTGGAGCATTCAAGGTTTGTTTGTTTTTCCTTGTAACCCAGTGGGTGGGGACATACAGGGGACATTAGATCAGTCATAGGAAATAAATAAGCAACATCCTCTTTGAATATATGGGTATGGTGGGTGTGAATATCTGACCAAACTGAGTTTTATAGAATGCTGCAGTCATAGCTAGGGAAGAATTATACTTGCTAAAATCAGAAAATTCACAGATCATAATATGGCTGAAGTTGTCAAGCAGAGCAAGCTTGTCATTTCTTGTATCAGGAAATTCTATGTTGTAAACAAAAGCCTGCAGTGATGAAAACAGAGACTCTGATGAGCTTTAAATATAAGAATAATTCATATACCCTGCAGGGATCTCTGCCAATTCCAGTGCAAGCAGACAGCTGTAAACAAGTTGTAGAAACTTCAGAAAATGCCACAGCCCAGGCCCTGATAAAACCACGATCCTGAGCCTTGGTGACAAATGTCGGTCTTCCCCCATTGGAGCCCAGGTTCCATGAAGTCAGGGACAGTGCCTGCTTTTGTTGACCATGTGTGCCCATTACTCAGAACAAGGTCTGGCATGGAGTGGCTGTTCAACAAATATATGATGAGTGTACGAATGAGTCCATAAATTTTTATTTTCAAAATTTTCTACTATAGGGAGATGGTGCATTTATATTTAGAAGGAAATAATTATTAAAATTTTCTTAGTAAATATGAACTGTAGTACTTAAAAAACTCCCCCTATTGATATCTCTAAAAGAAAACACTGGAAGATAATGAAGCAAAAGCTATATACATTGGAGGAAGAAAGTTGTGACTTAAGGGAAATATGAGGGGCTCAAGGGCTTCTAGGATGCAGGGGTGAGGTGGGAGAGTCACAGGCAAAGATGGGCACCGTGGTGTCATATTGACTTTTATTTTCTCCCAAATATTTGGAGTGGCCACTAGAGGCAAAGCACTGTTCTGGGCATTTTATTTCTGCATATTCTTTAATCCTCACAACAATCCTATTAGATAGGAATGATGCCCATTACACAAGACCAGAGAGGTTAAACAACTTGCCCAAAATCACACAGCTGGAGGTAACTAGAGTGAGACCTGATCCAAGTTGATTCACCCTCAAGCTTGGGCTTACACGTCTAGCCTCACCTGGAACACGTGCTCAGGGAGCACGCCTCTGCTCACTGGCTATCTCTGCTCCTCTCTTACCCGAGGCTCTGACTGACTTATTTCATTTAGCATTATACTCTCTATATCTATCCATCTTGTTGCAGATGGCAACATTCTTTTTATGGCTGAGTAATACATTGTACCACATCTTTAACCATTCTTCGATTGAGGAATACTTGGGCTGCTTCCATAATTTAGCTATTGTAAATAATGCATAGAGAAAAAAAAAAGCTATATCTATGGCTCATAAGCACATGAAAACATGTTCAACATTAACTATCAGGGAAATGCAAATCAAAAACCACAATGAGATACCACTTTATACATACTTGAATTGCTGTAATAAAAAAGACAGACAATATAAAAAGTGTGGTTAGGATGTGGAAAAATTGGAACCCTCATGCACTGCTGGTGGGAATGTAAAATGGTACAGCCAACTTAAGAAAACAATTTGGCAATTCTTCAAATGGTTAAACAGAGTTACCATATTACCTAGTGGTTCCATTCCTATGTATATATCCCAGAGAAATGAAAACATGTCCACACAAAACTTATAAAGGATGTTCATCATGGTATTATTCATAATAATAACAAAGTGGGAACAATCCAATGTCTATCAACTAATAAATGGGTAAATGAAATGTGGTGTATCCATACCATGGAATATTATCCGACAATAAAAAGGAATGAAGTACTGATGCCTGCTACAACATGAATAAACCTCGAAAACATTATGCTAAGTGAAGAAGCCAAGCACAGCAGACCAAATATGGTAGGATTACATTCATACAAAATGTCCAGAAGAGACAAATCTATAGTGGCAGAAAGTAGATTAGTAGTTGGCAGGGGGTGGGGCTGGGGGGGGGGCACTAGGATTGACAGCCAGATGGTGCAGCACAGTGAAAACTAGGGCAGTTCCCAGAAATCTATACTGATGAGGGATTGGCAGGAGTCCCAGACAAGAGAGTTGCCATCACACAGTCATGTGTCAATTCCTTCCAGATTTTCAACTTTATTACTATAGGAATGTTTTGTCATTAACAAAATCTATTTCTTATATGCCTGTTATAATTTCGAATGCTGTGTATTTAGTTGGGCTTTCTTTATAATAGTAGGTAACACTTATTGACTACTTATTGTTTTGGCAGTATATCTTGGTAGCTAAGAGGACAGACTCTGGAGCACCACGAACTGAGTTAAAACCTAGCGCTGTGAATTGTGTAAGACTGTTGGGCGCCTGGGTGGCTCAGTCGTTAAGTGTCTGCCTTCGGCTCAGGTCATGATCCCAGAGTCCTGGGATCGAGTCCCACATCGGGCTCCCTGCTCAGTGGGAAGCCTGCTTCTCCCTCTCCCACTCTCCCTGCTTGTGTTCCCTCTCTCGCTGTCTCTGTCTCCGTCAAATAAATAAATAAAATCTTTTAAAAAAAAATCTTAAAAAAAAATTGTGCAAGACTGTTGAATCTCAGATCTGTACCTCTGAAACAAATAATGCAATATATGTTAAGAAAAAAAAAGAAGAAGAAGAAGGTAGCGGGAGGGGAAGAATGAAGCGGGGGAAATCGGAGGGGTAGACGAACCATGAGAGACGAT
>NC_138369.1:58298175-58330127 GCF_054177405.1 Leptonychotes weddellii
CAACATACACATAGTTTCCCTTATTATTAACATTTTGCATTAGTGTGGTACATTTGATACAATTGATGGCCCAACATTGATATATTATTAGGAAAACCCATAGTTTACATTAGAGTTCACTTTTTGTATTGTACGTAAATTGGGTTTTGACAGATGCACAGAGATTCATATCCACCATTACAATAGCATATAGAATAGTTTCATTGCCATAAAAATCCCCTGTGCTCTGCCTATTCATCTGTCCCTCCCCCCAGACCCACTGGCAATCACTGATCTTTTTACTGACTCCAGTTTTGCCTTTTCTAGAATGTCATATAGCTGGAATCATGCCGTATATAGCCTTTTCAGATAATCTTCTTTCACTCACTAATATGCATTTAAATTTCTTCCATGTCTTTTTGTGGCTTGATAGCTCATTTCCTTTTATCAATGAATAATATTCCATTGTCTGGATGTACCAGTTTGTCCATTAACCTGCTAAATTACATCTTGTTGCCTCCAAGTTTTGGCAATTGTGAATAAATCTGTTATAAACATTCGTGTGCAAGTGTCTGTGTGAACATATGTTTTCAGCTCATTGGGGTAAATACCAAGAAGCATTGATTGCTGGATTGTATGATAAGAGTATGTTTTGTTTTCTAAAAAACTGCCAAACTGTCTTCTGAACTGGTTATCCATTATGAATTCCCATCAGTAATGAATGAGAGTTCCTGTTGCTCCATATCCTTACTGGCATTTACTGTTGTCAGCGTTTTGGATTTTGACCATTCTGAAAGTATATAATGGTATCTAACTATTGTCTTATTTGCAATTCCCTGATGACATATGACATTGAATATCTTTTCATGTGCTTATTTGCCATCTGCATATCTTTTTGGGTTCTGAAAAGAAGCATCTTTTCAGTTCTGTTGCCCATTTTTCAACTGGGTTGTTCATTTTCTTACTGTTGAGTTTTAAGTGTTCTTTGTATGTTTTGGATACCAGTCCTTTATCAGATATGTGTTTTGCAAAGATTTTCTCCCAGTCTCTGACTTGTCCTTCCATTCTCTTAATATATTTGTTTTTCTAATTCATTAATATCTTTTTTAACCTTGATGTAATTCTCTGCTCTTTTTCAGATGTGTTTACTTTAACTTTGTGAGTCAAATGTTTATTAACTTAATTTCTTTATTTGCTTTTATTTGAATGTGAAAATATGCATGCTTCTGTACTTTCTTCTTTGTGCACTGTTGGCTGAATCCCATATTCTTTTTTAACAACTAACAATTTAAAAATAATGATGAAAAGTGATAGATACATGGAAATTTTAAAAAATAGTAAATTAGTATAAAAACTGAAAAGAATACATGTGATATATGATGAACAATTATTAAAATTAAATGAGAGGATGTGATGCAGTGAGTTGCAACAGACTGATGCTCCCCCAAGATTGACTAGGGAAGCTGGATAAAATACAAAATCCCATCTGTTTGGAGACCACAGAAAACTGGTGAGTTCTCTGGGGGCCATGATTCTGGAGAAAGATGAGAAAAATGCAGATTGGTGAGTAGACATTCTAGAATTGCTCTGCCTTCAGGGAATTTGCCAATTCTTGGCACCAATCCAGGCAGAAGGCTAAGAAAGGAAGAGAACCATTGCTTATAAGCATAGAAGCCAGCAGAAATTCTAGCAATCTCACAAATCTGGAGAGGAAAAATGGAGTTTGGGGTTACCCAAAAAGCCACAGGACCTCAGTGGGAGAAGCTGGTACTTGGAAGTGAGTCTGATGCTGTTGGTTTTCCTGGAGTCAATTGTAAAATTCTTAAACAGTACAGGTAAGAAATATAAGACACTGGGAAGAAAGACAAAGAACAAAGCTGATTTTTTTATATTTTCATGGTACTGGGAAAATAAAAATTTGAGTTCAGGACTGATCAGAGGAGACAGGGCTAATTAACAACCTTGGAGCTCAGTTAGGAACCCCAAAGGACCGCAGCCTAGAAGCAGTGGAATCAGACGTAGACTGACTTGTGCAAAAAGTACAACCCAACCTTGAATTAGCCCAGTCCCTGCCTAGATTAATGTAATCCATTACCTCACTATCTACCTATCAGAGGAGAGGCTGAGCCTTTATAGAGAAAGAAAACCCCACTCAGAGTTGTTAAAGTTTGACACACAATATACAGCACTCAATAAGAAATTACAAAGCCTCCCTAAGAAACTGGGCCAAGAGAAAAACAAACAATAGGAACAGATTCACAGATGAGACAGTTATTGGAGATATCAGACAGTGACTTTGAAATTTTTATAAATAACATCTTGAAGAAAAGAGAATTTCACAAAAGAACTGCAACATATAAACAAGAATCAAATAGAAATCTTAGAATTAGAAATGACTGAAATTACCTTATGCCCCAAGAATTCTACTCCTAAATATATACTGAGCAGAAATGTGTTTATGTATTCTCTAATGATCTGTATAAGTATACTTTTAAAAGCTTTAGTTTATAATAGTCCCAAACTGGAAACTACTCAAGTATCAGTCAATGGGTGAATGAATAAACCAGCTCTGGTATATCCACACAATGGAATACTACTGAGCAATAAGAAAGGAAGAACTATCAATACACTGAACTCTTCTTTCCACATCCTCCCCTTTCCTCTGTCAAGCCTGCCCCTCCCCGATTTTTCCTCAGAACAAAATTGTTTTCAACTTTGACTACCCTGGTTCTTGCACATACACTCTAACAGCAAATCAAGTTGACTCTGCTTTCAAAACATGCTTCTCTCAAAATATCAGTTTCTTTTTTTTTCAAAATACCAGTTTCTTTTTAAAATTTTGAAGACAGCCATTTCTCATTTCTCCCCAGCCCTCACACCGTGATCATAAACCATGATCATCTCTCTCCTAGAGCCTTCAGGTGGGCTTCCTGCTTCTGTACTTGCCTGCCTAACACTCTTCAGTGTGAGCCTTTTGAAGTGTACCTCCAATCACTTATGTCACCTGTCCACAACCATCCAATGATGCCCATCTCACATGGAATTACATCCTGACCTACCATGCCCCACCTCACTTCTCTTCTCTTGCCAAGCTCCAGGTCTACAGGGCCCCAATTCCCCAAGCCCCCTTTCAGGAATGTTCTATGATCTTCTCCTCAGTATTACCTTTGACTGACAGAGTCTCCTCACTTGGAGATGCCTAGAAGGTTAATCCCTGCTCCTAGGGGACCAATGATTAACATAAGGCTATAAAAATACTGTCCCCTTGCCTCAAAGTGGGACGGTACTGGGATAAAATATACACTCCAGGGTTGCCTGAGGTTCAGGTCATGGCTGGACTTTACCTGGGACTACATCCTTGCCCAACTACTTCCCCTGCCTCTTTTTGCTTCCCTCCTGCCCTCCTAACACTACCCCAAAAAACCACATGCATCCAAATCCCTTTCTCAGACTCAACTTCTAGTTAATCTAACCTAAGACACAAAGCTACTGCAGAAGAAGGTGCAGTGATTTGGCTGAAGAAATAGGCTTTTATAGCCAATTTCCTATACTATTTGTATGGCAGGTTGCCCATTCCTTACAAAATGTCCATTCAGGGCTTACAGATTTGGGAATACCAAAACCTTAAATCTTCAATAAGCCTACTAGTTAAGTAACAAAATTTTAAATGAAATTGATGCACATGGGTAAGGGCTAAAATCTCAGACATCATTGCAAGCAGGACAAAAGCCTTGGTGTATGGTCAACTTGAAAAGTTCAAAGTCTAGAAACCAAGCCAAGATAGAGAATACCAAGATAAGAGGCCCATAAATCTTGTAGCAAACGTTATCCCTGAACAAAGAGTAAGGAATGGGTTCTCCTTTGAGTAATCCTACATTTAAGGAGGCTTGATGGAAAAGTTCCAGGGAAAAAGCCAAGTGTTCCCAAGAGGAAAGACATTAACCCCTGGGGACTGGGGGAGGGCGTGGTTAATTTCTCAGGCTGCTGCTTGGTGAGGCAACTTCCACCTACCAAGGGCAATCTAGGGAGTTTGCCCATATAGCTGCAGTGATTGTAATGGTGGGGGATGGGTATGCCACGTGGTAAAGAGAATTCAGGAGGGCATCAACAGGGTTTATCATATCCTGCATTCACTAAAAGCTGTTAAGAGAGTGGGATATGAATCTCTGAGAGAGACAGTAAAAAGCCAATTTCTTCCATGTTGTTAAAAAGTAGATCAAGGCCACTCAGGACCCCTGCCTTTTACTTCTCTGAGGGTAGCTATGAGTTTGGGTCCTTTTCCTTTATAAATATCCAATCCCTTCTTCTTGGGTTTCCCATGACCAGAAGTGTTCCTCTTTACACCAAAATTTGGACTTGCATAAACTCCTAATTCTTACCACCCAAACCATCAACCCAATGTGAGTTCGATTTCTCACACAAGCATATTCAGAGGACTGTCCCAACTGACGACCTCTGGAGCCCCCAGACTAAGCCAACTGTCCTCCCATGCTCATCTCATGACCTTCTCAGCCGTGGTAATGTGACTGTGCAGGAAGTTTGCTGTAAATCATGATTTGAGCTGAACTTCCTGGTGAGTCCCCCACTCTCTTTCTTTTATTTTAATTTTGTTTGAATCCAAGTATTACACTTACATAAATTTAAAAGTCAATGTCCCCAGAAAGCAGTCTTCCAGTCTCCTTCCCGAGATGTGTATATCTGACACCAGAGTTCCCATACCAGATAGGAAATAAGGTATGTGAGGTGTGTCATCACCCAGAACATAGGCTCAGCTCCTTTGCACAACATCTCATCCCATCCTCAGCTATGCAAGCTCTCCAGAAAGTGAATCTCCATCTTCCTGCCAGTATGTCCCTGGGCTGCATAGGATAGAGAACAGAGCTGATGGATGGGTTCTATCAGCTCCACATTCAAACTATCAACAAATCCTCTTCAGCTTCACCCCACAAACACACTCCCCTCCAACTCCTCCCACCCCACCCCTATCCCTGGTAAATAGTATCTCTAATTCCTTCATCTTCTTTGATTCTGTGATGGAAGTTCACTTGTTTTTTGTTGCCTTCACTAACTGCAGCACCAGGTTTAAGGTTCACCTGGTTAGCTAAGCCAGTTTGGTAACTAAATGGTAACTAACCATTTCACTTTTAGCCTTTGGGAATTTATGTCATCTCTAGTTTTGTTTGAACTCCTGTTCTCTTTGTTCTTATGAATTGATGAACTTTTTATTCTTTACCTCTCATTTTAATGGGTTTGTAAGGGAATAGACATATATGCTTGAGTTTAGCCTGCAGTATTTCTAGCCCAGACTTTTCAGAATTTTGTATATTAGTTGGCCTTCCTCCCTAGGCTCCTTGCTCACATCCATAATAATTATCTAGAGAAACTGAGGTATATTACAGAAATGATATGATTTTATTTTTTACCTTCGAATAAAGACCCAGGGAGAATGGAAGGGGCAAAGTCTGGGATAGGGAGGGCCACCTAATTTTCACCATACTCCTGCCCTATCCATGCCAGCATCTCTCCCATCCCAGAATCCAAACTTAAAATAGGCCCTTCCAAAAGTCATTGGAGTGGGGTTTTCTTCCATTCTAGACATTCCTATTTTTTCAAATGTGAGCTGTGAAAGATTGTTTCTATTAATTTTTGTTGTGAACAATGATCTCACTCTTTAAATTTACAGAGAGCTTGTTCAGAAATAGAGATAATCTGTCATTTCTTGGTGGTAATTAAAAAACATACAAGTCCTGCCAAAGAGCACCCTTCAACTGTGCTTGGCTGAGTCCAGTTCCAGAATACAATTTTTTTTCTTGAAAATATGGTCCTATTTCTTTTTTTAAAAGATTTTATTTATTTATTTTATTTATTTGAGAGAGATAGTGACAGAGATAGCGAGAGAGATCACAAGCAGGGAGGAGAGGGAGAAGCAGGTTCCTGCTGAGCAGGGAGGTGTGATCCCGTGGATGGCCATTAGGGGGTGCAAGAATTTTAACTGTAAAGATCCTAAAGGATGGCACTCAGATTTTTTTCCATTTAACGGGCAGTGGACTTTTTCTTACGATTTTTTAGAAAAACTTTTCAAACCACTGTATGTTTTTATACAGATCACCAAATGCAAACAAAGGAAGAAAGAAAAAGGTAAACGCTAATAAATACCAGATTACTGGTCCATGTTTCAACATGAAACCATTCATTCATCCATTCAACAAATGTTTATTAAGCACCTACTACCCACCAGGCACTGACCCAGATGTTGGGAAGTCAGCAACAAACATGCATTCATGCATGTTTCACAAGTACTCAGCTTGTTTTCTCTTTTTCATGTTGCCTGTCTATAAGAATTCTGAATTCACTGAGACTTCCAGCAGATGACATCAGAATATTTTAGGGAAATTGTTGGCTAAAGGTTAGAGGAGAATCCTTTCCTTTAGCTAGGTACCAAATGAACTAACAGGTTCCTTTAAGAAGGTCACAAGAGAAGGTTTGGAACTTTAGAGACATCACTCAGCAAAGGGTTTGGACAAAATTCAATACTTTCCCTACTTAAGATACCACTAGGTAAAAATCTGAGGATACCCTCCATTTTCCCTCTGTTCTCTGCTGGTGATGCAGCCATCCTTTAATAGTTTCAAAGGGCAATCATATCTGCCCTGGGATCACCTGGGATCACCTTGTTCCGCAGTCTTAGAGGGGACAAATAAAAAGTTCATCCACTATGAAGCACCATTGACATGACCTGGTCAGTGGCTCTCCCCCAGGATAACCTGCATCCTTCCTTTACGATTAATGGTGATAAAGCTTATTCCAGCTTCTCCTTTTTAATTCAAGGCTTTGTCTACTCTCTGAAGTGGTATTTCAAAGTAACAAGTGAGCAATAATTTTATATGGTGGTGCAAGCACATCACATTCATTCATTCATTCATTCTTTTCCTTTCTCATAACATAAAATAAATCTCAAGGAAATGGAGTGATCCAGGCATTGCTGTATCCTGCTCTCCTGTTGACAATTTACCATTCCATGTTCCCAGATCATAAAAATTTTAAAACGTGGCAAGGGTCCTAAAGTCCTTTAGGCCTGATGAGGAAAGGCTGTGTCAAGATCTCAGGTGTATGCTCATCTTTGTATGGGCTTTGGTGGAAAATAGGTCTGCCAACAACTCCTGAGCAATGTTTCTTATTAATTGTACCACTGGAAAGAAATAGATTAACTTCCTCAATTCCAATGCAAAAACAACTGTAAACAAACAAACAAATCAATAAATAAATACTCAGATGCTACTCCTGGAACCAGGAGGGTGGAGCTGTGGGCAGATCTTGGATGGGAACCTCAGGGCAGTGGTGGAAGAGCAGTTCCCAGAATGGGTGTGCTCTTGAAGACAAAGCCATAGGTGTCCACTGTGGCAAAACTCACTCTTCCTTTTTAATATAAAATTAATTCCGGCTTTTGGATATAGAGCTGTTTTAGGTGTGACTGATATGAAAACAAAACAAACAACAAAAAAAAACCTTTGACTTTTTTCTGATTCAATCAATAAGAACACAGAAAAGTTTTTAAGAATGGATCCTGGTTAAAATTATACTGAGGAATCTTTGGAGTCATCCCATATGGTACACTATAAAAAGGTAAAATACCATCAAATGTCAGCAAACCTCAAAAATGAATCTTTCATCTAGCATAAATGATACTTAGCACAATTCCTGGTGAAAGACATACTTTCCCTGACCCCATTAAATAGCTTGTTTCTGAATGCCTTACATTCTCAACTTTGATATCTGTGGGCTAGTGGCAGCAGGAGAGAAACTCAGTTTTAATTGCCCCATCTACAGAAAGAAGGGTGATCTCTAGAGAAATACAGTTTGAAAGTATCTGGATTTAGCACCTTTAAGTTATCAGTGGCAAACAGGAAGATCCTGCATCTGGCAGGGAAAAGATTTTCAAGTATGAAATGGAATTTAGTTCCTGCAGTCAGCAAAAGCCCTAAATATAAAACTTTGGGAAAGGCACAAAAGTATTTGTGGCTGCTTTGTTTGAAAGAATTGGTTTTTGCTTTGTTTTTATGAAAAGACTCATCCTGTAATTAACAAATGTGAAGAGAAATTTTAAAACATTTTAATTTCACATTCAAAATTAAATTAAAATGGTTTCATTTGTATTTCCAAAGATTAGAGCTAGATTGTATTTCTCAGAGATTGTTGCATGATACCTACTTAGAAAAATTTTTTTATTGAGGTTTAACATTCATCTCAAGCATACAGCGGGATGAATTTCTGCATATGTATATATGTGTGTGGCCACTACTGAGATTAAGATACAGAACGTCTCCAACATCACAGAAGACTTCTCATGCCTCAGTATGGTCAGTTCCAGCTTCTCCTAATTCTTACCACCCAAAGCATCAACCCAATGTGAGTTCGATTTCTCACACAAGCATATTCAGAGGACTACCCTGGTCCCAGAGGTAATTTCTGTTCCAACTTTTATGACTATTTGAATTTCATAAAAATGGGAAAATTTGGTATATGCTCTCTTATATCTGGCTTTTTTGCTCAATGTTATTTCTCTGGGATTCACCCATATTGTTTCATGTAGCCGTGATTCATTTGTTCTCATTATTCTGTATTATCTCAATGTGTGAATAGACCACAATTTCATTATCCATCTATTGTTTTTTGGTAGACTTATGCATTCATTTCTCTTAGACATACCCCTAATAGTGGAATTGCCGAGTCAGTGGGTAGGCAGCCATTTATCCTTATGAGATCATGACAGTTATTTAACATGATTGTACCAATTACACTGCAGCAAGAAAGTGGTTTCACATTCTTAACAATTCTTGGTTATAATCAGTCTGTCTAATTTTAGTCATTCCTGTAAGCCCAGAGTGGTATCTTACCGAGGTTTTCCTTTGCATTTCCCTAAATGCCACTAATGTGCTTTTTTTCATATGCTTGATGTTATTTGGATTTTCTACTTTGTAAAGTGGCAGATCAGCTATTTTGCCTATGTTTTATTGGGTAGTTTGCCTTTTTCTTATTGATTTATGGAAGTTCTTTATATATTTTGGACATGGGAACTTTGTGGGTTATACACATTGCAACTATCTTCCCCTAAACTGTAGGTTGCCTTTTCACTCTCATATTGATGCTTAATGAAAGCCAGTTCATCAATTTCCTTTTCTGTTTAATGCCTTTTTTTATCTTAAGAATTTTTTTAACTTTTAATTTTGAAATAATATTGGATCCATAGGAAGTTGCAAAAATAGTGCAGAGAGGGCCCAGGTACTCCACTGATTCCTCACAAAGGTAACATATTACCAAACTACAGTGTAATAACAAAACCAGGAAGTTGACATTGATTCAATTCACAGAATTTACTCAGATTTCACATCTTATATATACTCATTGTGTGCACGTGTGTGTGTGTCATTCTATGCAATTATTTCCAGTGTGTTGATCATGTAACCATACCACAGTCAAGATACAGTGGTGTTCCACCACCACAAAGATCCCTGGGCCTCCCCTTTATTTTTTTTATTTATTTGAGAGAGAGAGAGAGAGATCACAAGCAGTGGGGAGAGGAAGAAGCAAACTCTCTGCTGAGCAGGGAGCCCGATGTGGGGCTCTATCCCAGGACCCTGGGATGATGACCTGAGCCAAAGGCAGACGCTTAACTGACTGAGCCACCCAGGCACCCTGAGCTACCCCTTTCTAGCCAAATTCACCCACTACTTCTATTCTCTGGCAACCACTAATCTGTTCTCTATCTTTATAATTTATTATTTCAAGGATATTATATAATGGAATCACATAGTATGTAACCTTTAGAGATTTAACCTTTAGAGACTGGCTTTTATCACTCAGCACAATGCCCTTGAGATTCATTCAAGTTATTAGATATATCAGTGGTTTGTTCCTTTTGGCTACTGAGTGATATTCCATGGTCCAGCAGTACCATAGTGTGTTTAACCATTTGCCCATTTAAGGACATTTGAGTTGTTTCCAATTTTCAGCTTTTACAAATAAATCTGCTGTGTACATTCATATACAAGGTTTTGTATGGACATAAGCTTTCATTTCTTTGGAGTAAATGCTCATCAGTATGGTTCCTGGGTCATATGGTAAATATGTATTTTGCTTTTTCAGAAACTGCCAAACTGTTTTTCAGAGTGACTGTATCATTCTACATTCTCACCAGCAATGTATGAGGGACCCAGTTCTTCACATCCTTGCCAGCATTGAAGACTATCCTCCCAATGTGCTATGTGATAGCTTGGTGTGATGTGATGATGAGATTTTTCTCTCTGGTATCCACTAAAGTTTTATTTCTTTAGGGTTTTATCCCAACCAGTCATTTAAAAACCAAGGAAACACAGACCTGGGGGGGTGGGTAGGGGTTGGACACTAGACCTCCTTCCTACTCACTGGGGACAGCAGTGGGAAAGAGGGAGGGGGCAGGAAGGGTGCCTAAGTGAGACAGCACAGAGCCACTCCCTCCTCCCCCAGGCCCTGGCTGGAGCCCCTGTGACTGGGGGTGTGGAGTGGGCAGAATTCCCCCCAGGCCCTCCTCCCTCCTCTGATAGCCTCCCTGGGGGTTCAACCCATTTGTTCTTGCAGGAGACTGAGGCACACAGAGAGGAGTAAGTGGAAGTAGAAGATGCTGGAAAGGCAAGGAGGTGTCACAAATGAAGCCAGAGGTGAAGCATGGCGAGGCTCTAGTTTGGAAGCCTCTGTCCACTTACCCCATGTCCACCCCGGTGAGGCATAAGGAAGCCATTCCATCACATCATATTTATTATTTTAGTTATTTTAATAGGTATGTATATAATGTCTTATCATGATTCTAATTCACATTTCCCTAAGGACTAATGACGTTGGACATATCTTCACATGCTTGCCATTTTTCTCAATAAAATGTCAGTTGGTAGACTGGACTTGACCCATGGGCCATTTTTTGTCACCTTTTGTTCTGGATTATTTGTTTGATCTTTTACTCTCCATTCTTTCTTTATCCTGTTGTGTTGAGTACCATATTTCTACTTGCTTCTTTTCTGTGAGTGCTTATTTTGCATCATATTATTAATTTATCCTTTTATCTAATGAAGATATTGATGATGCATTGCCCATGTCAATAACTCTACTTCATATGATATATGATACTTAGTTTTTGTCGTTGGAACTATGACATAGTATAATGTTTAAAAACTTTGATGCTAGAACCTGTCTGCTTGAGTTCAAGTACTGGCCCTCTACCAGTTGGTCAGTTAGTCCTCTAAGACTCTTGAGTAACTATGGGAGGGGATAAAGTTCCTCCAGAATGAATGATATTGGGTCATCACGAGCATTGTGAATGGGAGCCTGGGGCCGTATTGAATGTGTTTCATAAAAATAAAATAATATATTGCACTTGCATTGTGTGCTGTGGAGCCAATTTAAGACCACAACATCTATGTCTAGTAACCATAATTATGATGTGCCATGTTAGAAAAGCTGAAGTGAACAGAGTCCTAAATGTAAATCAAATAGCACTGTACATTAGTAAAAAGATGTAGTATAAACTTCCTGAAAAGAATATAAAAAGAGCCTTAAAAGCATTCATACCCTTTGGCCCAGTAATTTCACATTAAAAACCTTAAAAAAAGGGGGGGTTATTTATTTATTTTAAAGAGAGAGAGAGCAGAGGGCAGGGGAGGGGGAGAGGGAGAGAATCTCAAGCAGATTCCCTGCTGAGCACAGAGCCTGATATGGGGCTGAATCTCACCACCCCTGAGATCATGACCTGAGCCAAAATCAAGAGTCGGACACTTAACTGACTGAACCACACAGGCACCCCAGAAGCCTTTTTAAGCAAATAGTGAACATGTAAATATAGAGACAAAAAACACATGCTAAGGGTGGTAGAGCAGGGACATAGAAGGGGTTTGACCTCCTGATGGAAAAATTGAGCAGCTGTATCTACCCCAGATCCTATATCTCCCAACTTATTTTTGGACAGCTCAAGGCAATCATAACTCATATAAACCCAAACTTCCAACTACCAAAAAATGATAAATAATATTATAGTCCTTTTATTAAGCTAAGATTTTTATAAAATACATGCAATAGCATATCAAATGGTTTATGGGGGGAAAGTGAGAGGCATGATTTTACATGCCACATGGCTAGAACTACAGAAAAAAGACATTTCCTACCAATGTTTATGTTTTGAGTTGTTGTTTCTTATCCTATATTTTGAGTTTCCTTTTTTTTGATTTTTCATAATTACGAATATACAACATAAAAACAAATACTTCTTTTAAAATACATTTTCCAGTGAAGTATTGACTCTGGTAGAGATGTACCAGAAATCAAACCTATGTCACAAGTGTGTATAAAGTAATGAAATAATGGTACTGGATGGAGAGGAAGTTCAAACTTCTTGAACTCATTTAAAGTCAGCTTTGCTTAAATATGGGGAAGGAAAAAAAACCGTATTTGACATTCCTAGTTCCCTTATTCCTAGTTTCCTATTTTTATTACTAGTCTTATAATACTTAGTTACACTATTTAAAGCCAAAGATTCTAGGCACCCATTAAATGGATGAGATGGATATTTCCTTTGAGATTCAGTGTCTCTGCAACGAGGCTATAAGTTGGCCATGTTCAGAGTGATTGTATGCACAGTAGAATCACAAGTATTCTGACTTCAGTCGGATTGAGGAAAATGTTAATAATAAATTATTTTCCTGAGTTTAAAAGAAGGCAATTGGCTATAAATTTGAATAATCACAGAAGACTGAGCATGTTGAGATCATTAACATTGCTCAGACCATGCAAGTAATGTTACCATTTTTAATTTTTTTAACCATATTTAATTTTTAAAGAATATATAAAAGAAAGTTCTAGTTTCAGTAATGTTGTGCAATAAGAAGTCTAAAGCTTCTCCCACCAAAAACATTAAGAAATGATGGGAAATATAACATCTTTGTTTTTTTTAGAGTGGAGGAGGGGCAGAGGGAGAGGGAGAGAGAATATTAAGCAGGTTCCACACCCACTGTGGAGCCTGACATAGGACTTGATCTCACAACCCTGAGATCATGACCTGAGCTGAAATCAAGAGTTGGATGTTTAACCAACTGAGCCACCCAGGCGCCCCCTCCCTTTATTGGAGGGGAGGACAGATAATATCTTTGAATTGCATTACTAAGCATTTTGGAAATTATCAACTGTCAGAAACTAAGAGAAAACTGGATACCAGAGATATAAGTGCATGAATTTATTTTTGTGGCTTCCACAGATGTTTGGTGGTGAGAAGAGTAGTTGGTCCTGCTTAAGGACTGATGTAAGGAATTGGGCTCTAATAGAGAGGTGGGGAAATAAGACAAAGTCTTAGGCCCATGAGAGGCAGAACCAAGACCCTAGAATAAAGCTAGGATCTTTGGTAGACTGCACCCACACTGAAAGGGCAACCCAGGGGAAAAAATCCAATTCATCCCCCCTCCGCTAGCATTGGGCGGGGGGATAAAAAGAAAATCCCTCAACTGAGACTAAAAACATGGCCTGTCCTTGACCTGGGCTTTAGGCCAAAAAATGTTTTAACTAAATAATACAAGAAATCAATGTGTAAACTTACAGTACTACTCCTGGGCTGTTGGAAAAAAAGAAAACAAATTACCCTGAAGAATATGTCCTCAGCCTATACTGTATAGAATTCCCACAAGTAAAGTTCTGTTAATGATTGGCTCACAATCCCAAATTACAAGACACAGGAGGAATAATTCACCACGATGAAAGAACTACATATATGATATAATAATCTGATAGAAACTACACATTATAGATGTTTAACATAATTAAAGAAAATTTCTGATTCTTACCATGATGGAATAATGGGTGTTAGACTTATAGTCCTGGTATAAACATCTCTAAAACCAGACAAAATATATGAAGAAATACTTAAGGCTTTGGACCACAGACAATGCAGATCTGCAATCCTTGAGAAAAAGGAAAAAACACATGAAGTGAATGCCACTTGCATCCTGGTGTCTGAGGCATCTGAGGGCACTTCCAAAATGGTAGCACAGGGAAGAAAGTACAAGCAGAGACCAGTTATCTCCTTGAGCAAAGGAAACACATATTGAAAATTAGAACTTTGGAGGCAACTGGAATTTGTTGAGCAGGGAAGCAGAGAAGAGGGAGTTGTACAGAGAAGGAACCCAAGAAATCTGCATGCTCTAAGTCTGGTCAAATACTAAAATGTACATAAGCAGAATAAGACTCTACAAAGTTTGGCAGAGAACAGCTACTTTAAGATGAACAGAGATTTTATTCCCTTTTGAGATGAACTGATTTTGGAGATGACAGAGATAGGTGATGTTTGGAATTCCAACCAGCCGGAGTGGAATGATCTCATCGTGCACCTGGGAATTCAGCTGACATCCTATAAAGCCTGCAGAATAAGAGTGGGGATATCCTATACCCATCCAAATAAAGGCTAAAATCAAGACTTGATAAGCTCAAACTAAGTCTCCAGTAAAGAAATTGCTGGCTAAAATGGAGCTCAACATGGTTTTTTTTTTTAAACTTTATTTTACTATGTTATGTTAGTCACCATACAATACATCATTAGTTTTTGATGTGGTGATCCACGATTCATTGTTTTCATATAACACCCAGTGCTCCATGCAATATGTGCCCTCTTTAATACCCATCACTGGGCTAACCCATCCCCCTACCCCCCTCCCCTCTAAAACCTTCACTTTATTTCTTAGAGTCCATAGTCTCTCATGGTTCATCTCTCCCTCCCATATTCCCCCCTTCATTTTTCCCTTGCTTCTCCTAATGTCCTCCATGCTATTCCTTATATTCCACAGATAAGTGAAACCATATGATAATTGACTTTCTCTGCTTGACTTATTTCACTAAGCAAAATCTCCTCCAGTCCCAACAATGTTGATGTAAAAGTTGGGTATTCATCCTTTCTGATGGCTGAGTAATATTCCACTGTATATATGGACCGCATCTTCTTTATCCATTCATCTGTTGAAGGGCATCTCTGCTCTTTCCACAGTTTGGCTATGACCAACATAATGCAAACTCTCAACTACGTAACAGCTACTATGTCTAGAACATACATTTTTGAGACATACACAAAGGCAAGAAAATATGAGCTATGACTGGGAGGGAGAGAAAGTCAAGACAAACATATCCATGGAAAATATACATGGTGGAATTAGCTGACAAGGACCTTAGAAGTTTATATAAATAAATTTAGGGATGTAAAGAAAAAGACAGACTAAATGAGTGAACAGATGGGTAATCTCAGTGAAGAGATGGAAACTATTTTCTAAAAGAACTAAAGAGAAATTCAGGAACTGAAAAGTGCAATATTTGAAATTTCCTGGATGAGCTGAACACAGAGTAGACACTGGAAAAGAAATGATCAGTGAACTTGAAAATAAATCAATAGACACTATGCAAATTAAATGGGAAGAAAAAGATATTGGAAAAATAAACATCTTTGGTGACTTGGGGAACAACATCAAGCGGTCTGATTCATGAGTAATTGGAATCCTAGAAGAAGAGGAAAGAGATTATGCAAAAACAAACAAACAAACCAAAAACATTTTGAAGAAATGACTGAAAACTTTCTAGTCTTGATTTAAAAAAAAATCAACCCAGAGGTTCAAGAAGCTCAACAAATCCAAGCTGGTTACACACAAGGAAAACCACATATAGACACATCATACTCAAACTGATAAAAACAAAGATTAAAAAGTAAGTCTTGAAAGAAGCAGGGGGAAAAATACACATAGGGAATAATGATAAGAATGTCTACTTATGTCTTATCAAACCCAATGCTACCAGAAGCCAATGTAACAGCATCTTTCATGTGCTGAGAGAATAAAGCAGTCAACTTAGAGCTATACATTCAGCATAAGTATCTTTTAAAAATGAAAATGAAATACAGACTTTTCAGATCAACCAAAGCTGAGGGAATTTACTGCCAGCAGACCTGTACTAAAGGAAGTCATTCAGAACGAAGGGCAAAAATGAAATAATGCTTGAGAGAAACCTGGATTTGCACAAGGGAACAGATATTGCTAGAAATTATAAATATGTGCATAAATCAAAAAGTTTTTTCTCATTCATAATGTTTAAAAGACAAAGAACAATAATAATGTATCATAGAGTAAAAACTTATGTAGAAATAAAATAGGTGACTCAAAGGGGGTAAAAGAAAATATTTTGTTGTAAGATTCTTAGATTAGATATAAAGAATTATATTAAAGCAAGGTATACTGTGAGTAGTACAGATATGCAAACAGTAGCCATAAGAAAGGCAAAGTTTCTATATTAATATTAAAGTACAGTTCAAGACAAGAGGGATCTTTCAGTTCATAAAAAGGCATAGTGGTCCTAAATCGTTATGCTTCTATGAACAGCAATTCAAAATACATGAAGAAAATTGCAGAACTAAAAAAGAAATAGATGAATCTGTAATTATAGTTGGAGATATTATGACTCTTATCTAGTTATTGTTAGAACAGTGAAATAAAAAAATAATGTGTAGAGGATTGCAGTACTATCACATAATTTAACCAACTATATATTTAGAGAAAAGTTTGCCCAATAAGTGAAGAACACAACATCCTTAGAAGTTCATAGGGACCATACGCCAATATACACTTATGCTGCACCCCAGAAAAGTCTCAATAAATTTAAAGGGACTTACATGATATAGAATATGTTATCTGACCACAATGGAACTAAAAGTTCAACAATAAAATGATCCATGGGAAATATCCAAGTATTTGGAAATTAAACAACACACTTCTATATGACCCGCAGGTCAAAGAAAAAGTCTAAAAGGAAACTGTGGAAGAGTTGAACTAATGGAAAAAAAAAACCTAATACATCAGTCAAAGAAGCCCTTAGATGGAGTCCCAGCTGTAGAGAAGAATGTTATAAAATCAATGAGGTAGAGTTTCATCTTTTAAAAAAGGTAGAAAATAGGAGCAATTAAGCTTTAAAAAAGCAAAAGGAAAGAAATTTTACAGAGCAGAAATCAGTGAAATAGAAGACAGTCACACACCAGAGAAAAGCAAAGAAACCAAGAGTGGGTCATTTGAAAAGATCCATAAAATCGATGGACCCTATCTTAATGGGCCTCTTGTAGGACTGAGAGGAAGAAAAAGCACAAATACCAATATCAGAAATAAAAGGGGGGCGCCTGGGTGGCTCAGTTGGTTAAGCGACTGCCTTCGGCTCAGGTCATGATCCTGGAGTCCCTGGATCGAGTCCCGCATCGGGCTCCCTGCTCAGCAAGGAACCTGCTTCTCCCTCTAACCCTCCCCCCTCTCATGTACTCTCTCTCTCATTCTCGCTCTCTCAAATAAATAAATAAATCTTTAAAAAAAAAAAGAAATAAAAGGGGATATTGCTACAGAACATACAGATGCTAAAAAGCTACGAAGGGGTGCTATGAATTACTTTATGCCAATAAATGTGGCAACTTAGATGAAAAACACAATTCCCTGGAAGACAGAATTACCGATAGTGACATTAAAAGAAGTTAAAAGTCTGAAGAGCCTTGTGTCTATTAAAGAAATTGAAATCAAAATTTAAAAAGAGCTTCTCACAAGGAAAACACTAGACCCAGATGGCTTTACCAGTGACTTCTAGCCAACATTTGAGGAAGAAATAATACCAATATCACACAGCTCTTTAAGAAAATAAATAAGGAACACTTCCCAACTAATTTTTGAGGCCAGCATCACCCTTAGAACATCAGATAAAGATGTCTTAGGAAAAGAAAAAGAAAAATCAAGAGGCTAGAGCTAGTAACTGAGCTAAGGGAGTGTGATGGCTTTTGATGTGTTAACTTTTTGAGTTATAACCCCCAGTTACTCAAACAAACGCTAATCTAGGTATTGCTTAGGGGATTCTAAAGGTGTAATTAAGGTCCCTCATCAGTTGTAGTTAAGTAAGGAAGATTATCCTGGATAATCTGAGTCAGCCTGTCTTAATCAGCTGGAACCCCTTAAAAGCAGGGCTGAGGGTTCTGAGGGAGAGCCAATAAGGAAAAAAGTTCCATCTGTGGCTGACAGCTTGGGCACAAGATTGGAGCCTGCTCATGAGCTTCCCTTCTGTTTGAATCCTGACTGATACAGCAAGGGCAGCACTAGAAGAAGTTAGAAAAGTGCACAGAACCCCCTTATGCTAGCCCTTTCAGGTAGTGTTAACAGAAAGGGATTTTTCAGTGTAATTGGATATGAGCGGTCACATAATCTGAAAGTTTTTCCAAGAGCTTGTTTAATAAATACCAACTTCTGCCCATGAAACCATCACATGTTGGTGGGTTTAAAGAGAAACTAGAACCACTTTACTTTTGGGAACTATATCCCAGGGACATAACTGAAATTAAAAAATACACATATGTATACTCATACGTATATATGTATATATTTTTCTACTGCTGTGTAAACCAACTCCCACACATTTAGCAGCTTCAAATACACCCATTTACTAACACACAATCTGTAGGTCAGAAGTCTGGTAGGATTCAGGTCCTTGTAAGAGATGAAGGACTGAACCTTACTGGCTGTCAGCAAGGGGCCACTCTCATTCTGAGAGGCTGCCCACATTCCTTGCCATATGACCCTCTCTATCATCAACAGAGAATCCGCCTCCTATTGAGTCCCTGTCATGCTTTGACTCTTCCTGACTTTTTGAACCCCAACCTCTAGACCCAGATTTGAAGGGCTCATGTGAACAGGTCAGGCCCACCTGGAAAATCTTCCCTTCTTGAAGACAACCGTCCCACATAACTTCCCCTAATCATGGAGTGAAACCCACTATGTTCAACCCATGATGGAGTGAAACCCCCAGAAACTAGACCTGGGGTTATAACGGGCATGGGCACCAGGAAACAGGGAAGCTCCGGCCCATCTTAAAATTCTACCCACCTCAATATTTGTATCGATATCTAGTCTAGATAGATGTATAGATAGGGAGGCACACAGAGTGTTCATTCGTAAGGTATGTGTCTGTTCAAATATATGCCTACTGGATATAACCACATGCCCCACTCTAGGCCAGCCAGCCTGTGGTAGGTTAGGTAATGGAATATCATCATTGCTCTGAGACATGTGTCCTTATGTTTCTGGGACATCCTCACCTACTTGCCACCTCTAATGGCAATGGAATACGACACAGAAGGATGCTTGTGCAGTAATAATATGAGTTGCAAAATAGCATATATATTAGAATTACTATAAGGATCAGAATGAAAATGAGGAAGACAGGGTTTTCTTTATTGTGTTGTTGTTGTAAGGTGGGGGTGGGCAGAGAAAGAGCAAATGTCTTCAGATAAACCAATGGGCTTCTACTGGCTTTACCATTTGGAGGCTCCTGGCCACACTGGGCAAAATTTTCAAATCACTGGCAGAAGAGGAATGAATTTGGCAAACACATGCTGCCAGCTGAAGCCAGACTCCCTGATCATGTCAAGGCTGTGCGAAGCTGGCTTGCAGAGGCAGGGCTGCTGGGGAGACGGATTCAGTGAGGAGGGCGGGGGCACGAGTGACTCACTTCTCAGGGCTCCCTTTGCTGAGAGGCTCTGTCCCCTCCTGACTGTTCCCTTCATCTCTGAGTCACTGTTGGGGAGTGACAGCGGAGTAAATATAAAGTCCTTCCCTCCTCTCTCCAGCCAGCTGTCCAAATTCCTTTCTCTTCAGGCTGCCAGGCCCCATCCTGTCTGCTGACTGATCTCCACAGGCCTTGGACAACTTTCCTTCACATGCCAGGCATCAGACTTCATTTTCCTTGCTTTACCAAGCAGGCTGGCCTGTCAAAGGCCTGGAGGGAAGAGGGCGAGTGGTGGAGTGAGGCTGGAAGCTTGCCTTCACACTTCAGAGACTTTGGTAAATGAGTTTTTCTTCCCAACGGTGAAAGCACTGGGACTAAGGGGCCATGTTTGTTCGAAGCTTGTAATTCAGACATCCATCTTCTTGGTGAATTTGTGTTCTAACTTTTCTCAGAAACCACAGAGTAAACTAAACTTAGGAAGGCCCACTGTGCTTTCAAGCAGCTCAAGCTAGGCCGGAAGCCAAGGTTCCATGATGGTTGCTCCCTATGGTGGGCGGCTTGCTCCTTCTCTTTCCAGGTCCCAAGTTGTCCTTTAAAGCTGTTCTTCCCATTTCATAAGAATATTTTTAAGCTTTAAAAAATGTCTCCTTTCTCTTCCCACATGTCAGTGAGGGCTCTGAGGAGCAAAATAAATTTTCCTGGAATGAAGTGGGGGAAATCGGAGGGGTAGACGAACCATGAGAGACGATGGACTCTGAAAAACAAACTGAGGGTTCTAGAGGGGAGGGGGGGTGGGAGGATAGGTTAGCCTGGTGGTGGGTATTGAGGAGGGCACATTCTGCATGGAGCACTGGGTGTTATGCACAAACAATGAATCATGGAACACTACATCTAAAACTAATGATGTAATGTATGGGGATTAACATAAGAATAAAAAATAAATAAATAAATGAATAAATAAATAAATAAATAAATAAATAAATTTTCCTGTGGTTGACATCTAAAATACTTGGAACAAATGTGGGTGGGCCCAGGAGGAGATCACAGTGCAGTTGAAAGGTTTGGGGCTTTTGTTTTGTTTTTTTCCCATTCCAGGGTTCCATCACTGACATTCAACCAACATAATCCTGCTCCCATTCACAAATGTAGGTAGGAAATCTAACCCACCACAGGGGAAGTGTTTGGTTTGAAAACTCCCGAAATCTCCACTAATCTTCACAGCAAGTCTCTGAGGTGAATGTAACTTCTCTGAACCTAAGATCCCCAGGTGAGTGAGTTATCCCTATTTTTCAGATGAGAAACAGGCCAGTAGAAGGGCCAGAATGTAATAACTGAAAAAAAATCCCATGAAATCAGAAGACTTACAACAAATGAAGACAAACATTTCCTAGGGAATATAAGAAAAAAATGCAAAGAAAGCTCAATTGTTAAATGCAAACTTGCAAAGATTTCGTTCCATTTGTCCTAAATGAAAAGGAAAAAAAACCAGAATATGTCTCTATTACAACCAATTTTGAAAACAGTTTAGGAGTTTCTTTAAATGTTAAACATATACTTTACTTACCTTATGACCCAGCCAATCCTGGATATTTACCCAAAAGAAACAAAAGCATATGTCCATGCAAGTACTTGAACATGAGTGTTCACAGTGGCTTTATTTTTAAGAGCCACAAACTGGAAGCAATCCAAATGTCCAGCAACAGGTACATGAAAAGCAAACTATGATGCATGCATACAATGGAAAGCTCCTCAGCAAAAAAAAAAAAAAATTGAACAATTGATACACATAACCACATGGATGTATAAAAGAAATAATTATGCTAAATGAAAAAGAGGTTACAAACTGTACACCATTTATATAAAACGCAAACTCATCTATCCTGGCAGAAAGCAGATCATTTGTTGCTGGGGGATGAGGTATGGGTTACAAAGGCATGAGAAAACTTTGGGGACAATTAGCTTAATGGTGGTGATTGTTTTATGAATGTCATCAAATTGTGTATTTTAAACAGATGTCCTTTATTTTGTCAATTATACCTCAATAAAGCTGTAACAAACCCAGCAATGATTCTTTCCTTGGGTTCAAAATGAAAAGAAGAAAAGAATATGCCTGTGTGTCCAAGACCTTTGAGATAATTTAGAAGTTTGTAATGAACATAGACTCTTTCCATTTGAATGTTTAGCACTGGTTAGAAAGACCCAGAGACAGGAAAAATAATTTCTCCTGTTCAGGCTCTCCAAACATGTAATAATCTGATTGGATGGTATTGAGCTTGGAATAAATTTTATGGCTTCATTTGCAATGTTTTCTCATGGATGATGTGCTTGTAGAGTAAGAGATACCTTTCTTTTCCTACTACAGATATTCCTTATTTGGTCCATGGGATAGGATCTGTCAGTACTCCTACTAGTTGGGAAGAGCTGGGATAAGCCTTTCACCTTGCATTTTCCTTTACTTTTTAAAAATTATTATTATTATTTTTTTATTCTTATGTTAATCCCCATACATTACATCATTAGTTTTAGAGGAAGTGTTCCATGATTCATTGTTTGTGTAAAATTATTTTTAAAAACTACTTTTTTCCTTTCTTTTTTTTTTTGAGAGCACTCCAGCAAGTATGTAGTAGAAATCATTCACAAAGTTGCCCCATCTGGGCAGCATACCTGAAACTCTTAGCACTTCAGCTGAGAGTACCATGACATGAAAAAATTATGAGCTGTGGGTATATCATTCCATGGGGCCTTCACATGCCAGGCATTTTGCCCTCACGATTTCCATGGCAGGAGAAGTGACTTACCTGATGGGTGAGATTAAAAGACGTGGCTCTCTCTTTGGCTGATTGGCATGGAGGCAGGCTATTTTCTTCCCTGTACCCCTCCTTCTAATGGTAAGTAGACCTCTTGTTGGGCCTCCTGACGGGGCTTGAGGGACATCCAGATCTCATCCGCGTGACTGTGGGAGTCACCTGTGCAGATAGGTTCTCCCCTGTGTGGTAGCAAGGTCTACCTTTGAGTTGAGGTGGAAGGAGGTCACTGAAACTGAGTTTGGCCTCAGGTCTGAGTCATATTCTACAATTTGGCTAACTCCAGATTGGTAGGTGGCAGGCTTAATAAGGAAAGGAACTTACAAATGATGTTTGTCTTGGATGGCAGCATAACGCGTGGATCCTTGCACTCACGCACCAAATCTTAAAAATCTATAAAGAGGCCTTAACTGGGTTTAGTCACGTACACCATGCAAGTGTTGTCAACCCACATCATTGTCCTTGGAGCAGCTTCTGGGAGCAGGAAAGGCAAGTAGAACCCACGCTCCAAGGACTGGGGATGGAGCAAGGAGCCTCTGAGTGCCAGGGTCCAGCTCTTGGGTCAACTGGCAGTCACATCCTCTCAATGACTTCCCCCAACAAAAGCTGCTGAAGAGAAATCTTAAAAGTTCTCAGCACAAGAAAAAAAAATTTTGTAACTATGCATGGTGATGAATGTTAACTAGACTTATTGTGGTGGACCTTTCCCAAAGTATACAAATAGTGAATTATGTTGTACACCTAAAACTAATACCATGTTATATGTCAAATATATCTCAAAAAAAAAAAGAAAGGAAAAAAGTAGTTTTTAAAAATAATTTTAAAAAAGTAAAGGAAAATGCAAGGTGAAATTTTTGTCATATTAGTAAATTAAAGTTTCTTCCCCTCATTTAGCATTTTGATATGACAATTATAAAAAGTATTACACCTTTTAAAGGTTCAAGAAAGAGATTAATCACCCCTTTAAGCTAAGAATGTCAATGCTACTTGATAGCATGCTACAAAATTTTGATATGTAAAGGTATTTTTTTCTCATTCAGTTGTTAAATTCAGAATGATTTAGAAGAAGACGTTGAAGGTGTAGGGGGAGCATTATTATATAATATTTAAATAAGTAAACTATTTATTAGATGATTTTTTCCTGAATTCTTTCTGATTTTAGTTCTCTAAATGAAAAACCTGAGATCCAAAAATAAAAGGGAAATATTTAAAGCCATCCAGAAATCCTTTTTCCTTTGTTGCACATCTCTGCATTCATTTCTGAACCTGCCATGGCTGAGGAAAGGTTGGAGAATTTTTGCGCAGATACAGCAGGAGAACAGAGCTGCTTCAATGCACTGTACTCCTTTGGGGCTCAGGTCAAAGGGCATACCCTTGCCACCTGTCACTCTCCCACAGGCCCTCTGAAATGTGGTACAGGAAACATCAGAGTCCACAGGGTACCACCTGTGAGATTCTGCATTTGCTGCTTATTACCTAACCCTCAAGTAGTAGTGATGGTAGTAGTTATAGCAACAATAAGTACTTTTTCTGTAGTGCTTACCATGTGACAGGCATAGTCTACGTGCTTTACATGCATTATTTCATTTAATTCTCACATCACATCAATGGAAATGTTAGAACAAATCTTCATCAGAGATCTTCATGCCACATGACACCACTTATAAAGTTCTGTGATCACACCAAGTTTCCAGAAGATAGTTTGTATATTGATTCTTTTTCTTTTTAAACATGGCTTTGAAGGATGGTCCATACTAGGAGCTGTGTGTTCAGGGCAAATGAACATGAAAAAGAGAAATAAATGGTACCCAGAGAATCAACCTGTAGTGACAAATAAGAACTGACTGTCAAGATAGGGGCTCAGAATGCAGAAAAGATAGGTGTGATGGCCCCATGGAATGATGTACCCACAGCTCATAATTTTTTCATGTCATGGTACTCTCAGCTGAAGTACTAAGAGTTTCAGGTATGCTGCCCAGAGGGGGCAACTTTGTGAATGGTTTCTACTACATACTTGCTGGAGTGCTCTTGTCTTCTCCCATCATCTGCCACCGAGCCCAGAATTGCCAAAAGAGACCTTATCGCTCCCCAGATCCATTGATTCTCCCTGCCTCTTTCTCTTTCTCCTTCCTCATTCCATCTCCCTCAGTCCCCTTGAACCATCTTTATTTTTAAACCAGCTCATTATCAAATGCCTCTTTTTTTTTTTTTTTAAGGGACTTGAGAAGATCTCTCCAGGTGCAGTGGAGAGAGGCTCCAAATTCTTGGGTTGGACAGGAAGTGCCACCAAAATGGTTTAGAACCCAATCATCTATGCCTCATTTACTTTCAGCTCATGCTGCCCTAGTCTTCTAGTAAAACTGCAATCCTAGAGAAAAGAGTTTTGAGAGTTGATTGGACTATCTCAAAAACAATAGAGTTGGATTAACTGAACCTTCATGAGGAAAATGAGGATAAATAAAGTGACATGTCCAAGATAGAGAAGCCTGGAGCCAGCCAAGGTTTGAAGTCAGCTGTGTCTGAGTTCAGAATTACACACTCTAACCACTACTCTATAGGGTTTCCTAGCTAAGGAAGAATTTTCTGATTACCAGCCCCAAGTAGGTCAGTATACATAACTGTATTTGTTTCTTATAGAGCTTTACCTTTTTGTTGTGAGTGTGGCAGTCCATGTCAATGTCTTTGGTCCTTCTCTTTTTGGAGTGGTACCCAGGGTCAAAGGCCTTCTAGTGTTCTAGGTACTGGAATTATTTCAGGTGTATCTGATAATTCAAGAGTCTTGCACTTTTAATTCTTAGTGTAACCTATGTGCTGCTGCTTATAATTCCACCTGCCACACGTACCCAGCTTCTGGTCCCACCCCAGGCCAACCTCACAACACTACTTATTACTTATTTCCCTAATACCAAATCCTGTCCAGAAATGTAGATTTTATTAAAGATTTTGTAAGAGAGGTAGAGGAAGTACTTTACATGGCACAATAGAGAGCGTTTCACTCAAAAATCCCCAGATATCTTCTAATTCTCTCTTCTTGGACTTGCAGTCACGGGATTTCCTCTCTCTTCTCCAGCCATCCACCTGCAGGCTTCTCACCATCTCTTCTCAGTTCTTATGTAGAGCAACTTAGTTCTCTCTCTGCTTCCGTATTCAAGTTTACATACCCCCACAAAACTACTCATAGTATTATCAAAGATATTGTTTCTAAATATAAAGGTTTTTGCTTGAACCAAGTGAGTAAATGATTCTTCATCAATGAATAACCAACCACTTTAAAGAGTGGAGTATTGTAAATACTTAATGTTGAAGGAAGCAGGGTAATCCTAGCCAGTTAAAACCCATCTTGGTCAGGAGGATAGAGGAGATGGTCAGGTTTCTCAGAGAGTCACTCCTGAAATCTTTAGAATGAACATGTCATCTTCTGATCTCATGGACATATTTGTTCCTGGAGAGGCTTCTTCATTTACAAATTGAGAAAGTTGGGAAAGATCTTTGACAAATCATTCATCTGCATGAGACCACTATAAGGACCAGTGGGGCTGTAATTCATATGTCCAATGCTGGAGACCTGGTGGGAGGGTCAAGAACTTCCCAGGAGAGATCTCAAACTTGACCCAGAGTTAGGTGTAAAAGCCAGTATTGTATTTATTCCTGAAATGGTTTTTAAGCAGTTAAGACTTTATGTCCAGCAAGAACATATAGTACATGGCAGGACAATGATAACGTGGACCAGAGTCAAAGAACTCCATCCATGTAGGCACTTACGCTAATATCTTTTTCTTTTTATCAACCTGTCTCCTGCCATGCTGATGTGGAGAAAGATAGGATACCTTTCATGAGGCTTTGCACAAAACTGAGGAAAGGACAGCAAACTTCCTAGCACACACCATCTTCCACCATTATTTTTGCTAGCTTCCCAGTACCTCATCCACTTTTCTCTTTAGTTGGAGTGAATTACAGAAGAAGCTAAGTCCTATGACTGTGAGGATTCAAGACTTGGTATTTGTCATCGAGAGGCAACTACAATGGAGGAATGTATTGGTTTCCAGCCATTTTATGTCCAAACATTGATCATTTCTTTCTGCCAACAAATGAAGACTCTGGTGTTGAGATATGAACAAGAATTAGTTCTCTTCCCTCTGACCCAGGATAAGAACCTAAGAGTCTGCTTTTCTCAAAAACTCAAAACCTCCTGCAGCTAATTTTTATGCAAATTAAAATTTGATAATCATAATGATAGAAAGATTATAGATGAAAGCTAGCATAGGAGAATATATTGGAAAGGGTGAGAGAACACTGCTAGTGTGTGTTGGCCAAGGATGGTTTGGCAGGCTGGGATGAACTTTGAGAACTGAGAAAGTTAATGAGGCAACTTTTGGTAGTTCCTCTAGCACTTTCATACCTCTTGTCCTCTCCCCTCAACTTTAGTTCTTCTTTTTCTTTTCTTTTTTAAAAATTTTAGTTAGTTAACATACAGTGCAATATTGGTTTCAGGAGTAGAATTCAGTGATTCATCACTTACATACAACACCCAGTGCTTATCATAACAAGTGCTGTCTTTTATACTCATAACGCATCTAGCCCATCCTCCCCCCACGTCCTTCCATCAACCCTCAGTTTGTTCTCTAAGAGTCTCTTATGGCTTGTTTCCCTCTCTCCTTTTTTACTTTTCCCCCTTCCCATATGTTCATCTTTCTTTTTTAAATTCCACATATGAGTGAAATCATATGGTATTTGTCTTCCTCTGACTAATTTATTTCACTCAGCGTAATACATTCTAGCTCCATCCACATCATTGCAAATGGCAAGATTTCATTCTTTTGATGGCTGTATATATATATATATATACCACATCTTCTTTATCCACTCATCAGTTGATGAACATTTGGGCTCTCTCCATAGCTTGGCTATTGTTGATAATGCTGCTATAAACATCGGGGTTCATGTAACCCTTCGAATTTGTATTTTTGTATCCTTTGAGTAAATACCTAGTAGTGCAATTGCTGGATGGCAAGGTAGTTCTATTTTTAACTTTTTGAGGAACCCCCATACTGTTCTCCAGAGTGGCTGCACCAGTTTGCATTCCCACCAACAGTGCAAGAGTGTTCCCCTTTCTCCGCATCTCGCCAACATCTGTTGTTTCTTGTGTTGTTAATTTTAGCCATTCTGACAGGTACGAGGTGGTATCTCATTGTGGTTTTGATTTGTTTTTCCCTGATGATGAGTAATGTTGAGCATCTTTTCATGGGTCTGTTAGCCATCTGGATGTCTTCCTTAGAAAAGTGTCTATTCATGTCTTCTGTCCATTTCTTAACTGGATTATTTGGTTTTTGGGTGTTGAATTTGATAAGTTCTTTATAGATTTTGTATACTAACCTTTTATCAGATATGTCATTTGCAAATATCTTCTCCCATTCTGTAGGCTGCCTTTTAGTTTTGTTGATTGTTTCCTTTATTGTGCAGAAGCTTTTTATCTTTTTTTTTAATGTTTTTTTTTAAATTTATTTATTTGTCAGAGAGAGAAAGCATAGCAGGGGAAGCAGCAGGCAGAGGGAGAAGCAGGCTCCCCACTGAGCAGGGAGCCCGATGTGGGACTCGATCCCAGGACCCTGGGATCATGACCTGAGCTGAAGGCAGAGGCTTAACCAACTGAGCCACCCAGGCATCCCCAGAAGCTTTTTTTCTTGATGAAGTCCCAATAGTTCATTTTTGCTTTTGTTTCTCTTGCCTCTGGCAATGTGTCTAATAAGAAGTTGATGCTGTCTAGGTCAAAGAAGTTCTTGCCTGTGTTCTCCTCTAGGATTTTGATGGTTTCCTGTCTCACATTTAGGTCCTTCATTCATTTTAAAGGATGGGATAAATAAATAATTGGAGGATGGAATAAATAAATATTTCATCCATTTTAAAGGATGGAATAAATAAAATAAATAAAAATTTATTTTTGTGTATCATGTAAGAAAACGATCCAGTTTCATTCTTCTGCGTGTTGCTGTCCAGTTTTCCCAACACCATTTGTTGAAGGTACTTTTTTCCATTGGGTATTCTTTCTAGCTTTGTCGAAGATTAGTTGACCATAGAGTCGAGGGTCATTTCTGGGCTCTCTATTCTGTTCCATTGATCTATGTGTCTATTTTTGTGCCAGTACCATACTGTCTCGATGACTATAGCTTTGTAATATAGCTTGAAATCTGGAATTGTGATGCCTTCAGTTTTGTTTTTCTTTTTCAGAATTGCTTTAGCTATTCAGGGTCTTTTGTGGTTCCATACAAATTTTAGGGTTGTTTGTTCTAGCTTTGTGAAAAATGCTGCTGGTATTTTGATAGGGATTGCATTCAATGTATAGATTGCTTTAGGTAGTATAGTCATTTTAATAATTTTGTTCTTCCAATCAATGAGCATGGAATGTTTTTCCATTTCTTTGTGTCCTCTTCAATTTCTCTCATAAATGTTCTATAGTTTTCAGAGTACAGATCTTTTACCTCTTTGGTTAGGTTTATTCCTAGGTGATTTATTGTTTTTGGTGCAATTGCAAATGGGATCAATTCCTTGATTTCTTTTTCTGCTGTTTCATTATTGGTGTATAGAAATGCAACAGATTTCTGCACATTGGTTTTATATCTTGCAACTTTGCTGAATTTCAGCCTTAGTTCTTGAATGACATACATTTGGCTGGCTATATATCAGGTCTGTATTGTCCCACCATCTCCCTCTTTTCCCCAGATACAAAGCTGCTGAGGTGGAAGGAGCAGTGATGACACATTTGCATTAACATCTATCCATTCGTCTCCAGACCTAGTCTGGGTGGCCTCATTTAAGTAGATGCTGTACACTTGTGGCCTCCTAAGTATCTCCTGCAAACTCTGTGTAGTCTTTGCAGCTGTTTCTGGAGTCTTGGGGGGCCTCCACCAGGCCCTTAGAAGTTCTCTGCTCATCAGTCAGCTTTTCCACCCTTACTCTTGATGGTGGGACTCAGCTGCAGCCAGCGCATAGAGGTCAGGGCTCCAGCTGGCCTTTACCTGCTCTCTAAGAACAGCCAGAAATGGGGAACAATGTCTTGAGCATGTTTCTGCCTGGCTTTATAGAGGCTCACTGAGGCTCCCCACCTAGGTATCCTGAGACATTTCCCTGGAAGAAGAGCTGGGACAGCTGAAGAGCTCCTTAGAACTCAAGCCTGAGCCAGAACTTTAAGTGCTGTGGTGTGCCTTTCCAGGTTGGAGCCGAGAGAGCTCAGACCAGGGTTGGTAGCTGTGGGGAAAGAGGGCCTTAACACCTGTTCCAAGGCTTTCTCCTGTCTTGACTTTGTATCACCTTTCAAGCTGAAATGGGGGATAGTTTTCATCTTGAGATAGACTCTGCACAGGCAGTCTCTTGGAGCACATTCTGCACTGGCTGACCTCCTATTAGGGTGTTTTCCCCACAAGGGAAAAGATAAGCATGTGATAACCCTTTAGGGAAAGGGTAAAACTCTTTGAGCATAATCATTCCCAAGATCTTAGACCCAAAAAGAAGTTTTTCTCATCCCCAATAATAGGAATCATGAAAGACTGTTGGATGTAGGGCGAAGGGAAGGGAGATAATAACCCAGCGAGCCTAGCCCCTTGGTAACCAGTGGAATGAGAAGAGTTAGAATATCTTCCACTATCAGTAGAGTGGGGCCATGTTATCAGACTTGTGCTCATCTGTCTTGAGTTGGGTTTCTTAGAACAGAGCCTACAAGAGACTGCAGGTTATGGAATTTATTGAGGGAGTGCTCTTCAGGAAAAATCTGTAAGTGAGCAAGGGAACCAGGACAGGAAAGGAGAAATTGCTGAAGAAGGATAAAATCTCAGCCTGGTCCATGGGTCCATGGAAAGGAATACCTCCTATGCCCCAGCCTTGGCTTCACTCTCCCATGATTCCTCTCTCAGTGCTTCAACTGCTGCCTCACTCAGCTCCACACGCTTCCCTGGGTGCTGGAGATGGAGCAACGTGTCCCTGTCCTGAAGAGCTCATGGTGGTCATCAATGAGTATAGGCAAGCAAGTATCTATGCTCTTGCACTTTTCGCTATCACTGGATTTCTATACCTTTGTACTGGGAAGTGAGTTATTTCTAGTGAATCAGTCTCTGCTCTTGGGCACACCAGTTTAGAAACACATTTCAAACCTCATTTTCCGATGGTTCTAAAATAACCTTCCTCCTAAATTTTGTTCTTGGCTACAATGATGGGTTATTATTTCTATTTTAAAAAGCTGCAAAAATTTATTTCCCTTTTTAAAATCCACTTATATTTGCAGGAGAGTTTCTTGTATTTTGGTGCATCAAAAATGATTAACATATTGAGGTTTTCCCATTTCTAACTAAAAATTAACTTCTCAATCAAAATGATAATATCAGTGAGAATATGCCATGATTTATAACATACAAATAAAGTTAATTTTATTTTAAAATTAAAGTCAAAAGCTTTAAATAATGTCATCTAATTATTTGTTTAGTGTGTATATTTATGCATACATATATAGGTATATTAGAATTAATGAACAAAGGAAGAATATGGATGATGAAAAAGAGAATTAGTAGCTTAAAACTGATATTTGGAGTATTCAGTTAGCTCTTAATAAGAGGTTGTAAAGAGTTGTTCTCTACATTTTGTGTAATCTGCCCAAAAAACAGATGTTCCTTTTCTCCACTCAGAACCCTTACTTGAGTGCTGGATAACTTTGTGTCTTTTGTCATGCTCTTAAATTACTTTATAAGCAAATATCAAAAATCCCTTGCCTCCAAAATGTTAAAACTCCTAGGTTACCTTCTGCTGTGTCTATTTGAAACTGTTTTATTACTGCTCTGGTTAATAAGGGAGCCAAACTACCAGCTTTATTTATTTATTTATTTAAATTTTATTTTATTATGTTATGTTAGTCACCATACATTACATCATTAGTTTTTGATGTAGTGTTCCACGATTCGTTGTTTGCATATAGCTACCAGCATTTTTTATTCTCAGGTTCCTATGTTCCTACCCTAATGAAGAGACCAATCTCCTGTAGCAATTTTTTTTTCTGAATATAATGCAACTTTGTTACCTTTAGAAACATCTTTTGTACAAGTGTCTTTTCAAAGCGCAACAACTTTTTTTTAACATCCTGTCCACTTAACAAGATGGACTGGAAACCCCTGGAGATTTGTTAAGGCTCTCTGTAGCTACAATATGTTCTTACCTTCAAGGTAAAAATATGGCCTGATATATTTAAAAAAAAATACACACACACACACACATACAAAAATACACAAAAGAGGATGGTGGACTCCTTTAATAGATAAAATATATTTATGTAATTATAGCTTAATATATATTAGTATTATTAATAAAATAATTAAATTATCTTATTAAATTATTAATAGTAAAATAAAATATATTTTATTTATTAAAGGAGTCTACCATCCTCCATTTTTAAATCTTGTTTGTCACTGCAACAAGTTAAACAGAACCATTTTGTTTTATCATCAGTAGGTGGTCTCTCTGCTCTTTTCTTTTTTTTTTTTTTTTTTATTTATTTATTTATTTTTTTATTTTAATTTTTTTTTATTCTTATGTTAATCCCCATACATTACATCATTAGTTCTAGAT
>NC_138369.1:58330627-58360972 GCF_054177405.1 Leptonychotes weddellii
GATACCTGGGAGCTCTGCCGCACTCAGGCACCCCCGGTCTTTCTGTGACGCCGAGGGTCCTGGGACCACACTGTCCTGCCAGGATTCCACCCCCCGCTTAGCCCCTGGAGCGATGTCCCTCAGCAGGGACTTCTAAAAGTTCCGATTTTGTGCTCCACTGCTCTATCACTTGCCAGAAGCGGCCGACGGAGGCCCCCTCCCCCGCCGTCTATCCTCCCGAATATCGCCTCGGATTCACTTCTCTGCACGTCCTACCTTCCAGAAAGTGGTCGCTTTCCTGTTCAGAGAGTTGCTGCTATTCTTTTCTTCAATCTGTTGAGTTTGTAGGTGTTCAGAATGGTTTGATCCCTATCTAGCTGAATTCCTGGGACCAGACGAAATTTAGGTCTCCTACTCCTCTGCCATCTTGCTCCTATCTCTGGAACCACTGTTCTAAAATATCATTCACATATTGATTTTCTGTTGGTTGGATGTCTCTCTTTCTCAGGGACAGCAGTTATACAAACTGTGGTCCTCCTCTACCCGCCTTCCATCTCCATCCTGCCATCTCTGGACCTCGGACCTCTGCCCTATTCTTTCCCATTGCTATAGGGCTGTACTTTCTCCAGCCCATCACCCATGTCCTTACTGGGTTTCCAGCAACATCTCTTCTCCTTTCTGCTTCTATGAATTCATTTCTGTGATCATGCTTTTTGCTTCATTTCCTTCCCAAATCCCACCATCTCACTACTGATCTATGTCTGTTGTTTCCTATTCTCTAGAACTTTTTTTCTTTCTAGTCTGAATTCTTTGTCTAACTGCAATTTATAATATTCTTTTAAAAAAAAAAAACTTTTTTGTCTGGAAGTATCTTTGCAAAAATCATATGATGACTCCTTTGAAATACTTGTTTTGAATGGAGAGCATTCTTTCCCTGTCTCCCCTTTGCAGAATGTTTATGTGGCAGAGGAGCCTGGAAAGTCTTTTTTTTTTTTTAATTCTTATGTTAATCCCCATACATTACATCATTAGTTTTAGATGAAGTGTTCCATGATTCATTGTTTGTGCATAACACCCAGTGCTCCATGCAGAATGTGCCCTCCTCAATACCCACCACCAGAGCCTGGAAAGTCTTAAGTGGAGTAGCTGTTAACCTGGAATTTTGGTCTGCTACCACAGAACAGATTTTCAAGGACTAACAAGATTTGCCCATCCTTAGAGTGAGCCCTGCATGCCACAGTGTGTGTGTACATGTGTACATGAATTGTCAACATTTACTTTTCTAGCTGTCTAAAATCACAGTCTCTGGGGGAAGCTTGTCACCTACACTTTCTCCTCATTTCTGCCTGTTTCTTTCAAACATGGCGTCCTGTGTGTTACTTTGTTCAGCTGCCCCTATCCTGCCAGTCCATGCTGCAAAACATACTGGTAGGATCTCATAGCCTACATGTACCTTGGCCTTACTGGTCTAAGCCAGGTATTTTGTGACTACCTGGGTGCTAGATCAACACTACCTAAAATTTGTTTAGATGTTCAGACTGATGACCCACACCCACCAAGAGGATATGAAAAGGTTCATTAGTCATGTGATGTGACTTTCTGGGGACAGCTGGAAGGCTCATGACAATCCAGGTAGCAAGCAAAGCAGAGAGTGTTTGGGACTTTATAGTGCCTGGGTCATAAGACAGGATGGGGGTGAGCATTCCTGCGTGGGGCTCGGGGCTTGCATGGGGTGAGTGGGCTTTCTTATCAGCTTGCCCAGATGTAGGGCAAAATGCAGGGGAAGGGAGGGAACTTCAAAGTTGCCGGCTGTGAGGGTGCCTGAGTGGCTCAGTCGGTTAAGCATCTGACTCTTGATTTCAGCTCAGATCGTGATCTCAGGGTCATGAGATGGAGCCCCATGTTGGGCTCCGTGCTGGGCATGGAGTATGCTTGAGATTCTCTCTGCCCCTCCCCCATCCCCTGTTTGTGTGCTCTCTACACTCTCTCTATCTAAAACATACAAAAACAACTGAAGTTGTCAACTGGCAAACAGCAAAAACAGAATGTTTTTCCTAGTTTCACCAGGCATCATGAACTTTACCCTTAAGGGATGACCCCTACTTTGGAGGACTCTGTGCCCTGACCATTGTGCCTGAGAACTGTGAGCTCTTCTTAGATGGTTTGAGAGAAGAGAGCAGGCAGTGATGCCTCTATGCTGTTATTTTTAAACCAGAAAACTCCTGTCTAAATGCTTCTTTTATAAATGAAAGTGATGAGCTGAAAAATTCTGCCACTTTTGGTTTGTGGACTATGTTTTGGATAAACTCAACAGTTTTCTTATTTTTCCTTATCCCAAGGGAAGAAACACTGACAATAGATATATGTTCTGTTTGTGATTATTTTGCAAATAAGACCTACATAGGCATGGTTATACTTGAATATTTTAGAGGGTCGTGTTTCTTGGGTAACATTAAGGATTTGAGTCTGAGATTTTTATATTAAACTAACAAATTAAAGATTTTAGATTTTAGATTAAACTAACAAATTAAAGATTTTACACAGTTGAATTGGATGTGCTTTCATAATCATTCAACAGGATATGCATGTTGATGTTGCTATAGATATCTTTGATTAAAAGCCTCATTGTATCATGCATTTTTAAAAAATCTACTTTCTTATGGAAATGAGAGACAATATCAAAAGATTTTAAAGCACTATTTAGTGTAAAACTCATACCAAATATATTTTATTTTTAAATTAATGTAAGTTCTAGAATATGTGTAATTCGTAGGAGACCTATGCAGAATCCCTAGGCACCAGAATCTTGACTAATCAGATAAGATTAACTATAGATACTGTTAATTTGATTATAATGAGATGCCCATGTTTTCACATTTAATTATCCTGAAATCAGGATGTGTCTTAAAAGTGATATGAACATATACTTACCAAGCACCAGGAAAATAATAAATTATCATTATAATTGCCCATTCGCTTGTAGACTTAGCCTTGTATAAAAGGTTTCTGCTCTTCAAATGATCACTGCAATTGAGTTATTTGTGTTGGTAGAGCCATGACCCATTTTCATTTAGTTTATATTGGAAGATTAGCTCTTGAGATGTCTTTACCCACCATGGTGAGGCAGGTCAAATAAGTTTACTGTGTACTTGGAAAATCCCATCTTACACAGGGCTGTTCAGTGAAAAAACTGTAAAATTGACAAACCTCTTGACTAGGTTGAAGAATTGGGAGGAAAAATAAATTGGGAAAAGTTGGGGTGAAGTTCCATTCTACATGAATTTAAGAAATCTTGAGGAAACATCAGACAAGTACATACAGAGGGATATTGCACAAAATAACTGGCTTGAAGAGTTTGAAATGTTGATGCCATGAAACATAAAGACCAAGGAAATGTTCAGGTTAAAGAAGACTAACAAAACATGATAGTCAAATGAAATGCCTAATCCTTGACCAACTCCTGAGGTGAGGGAAAATAGCCACAATGGACATTAGGACAGTCGAAAAAATTTGAATATGGTAACAGTAGAATAGTATTGGATTAATTTTAAATTTTCTGAAATTGATCACTCTACATGGTTATATAAAAGAGCATTCCTTTTTCTGAAAATACTGACACATGTCATGGCAAATTGACTTATTTTTCACTTATTTCCTCCATAAATTCTTCCTGAGTTCAGCCTGCACAGCAACCATGTACTTCCCGTCACTGAATTTCTAGAGAACTCTTTGTTCCCATTTTCATTTGTGTTGTTTGCTTTAGAATTTTGGGAGTATGAATTCTTGATGTGCCTTTTATTTTATTAAAAATATTTATTTATTTTTAGAGACCGCGTGTGTGCTTGCGAGTGGGGGGGCAGGGGGAGAGGGAGAGAGAGAATCTCAAGCAGACTCCCCGCTGATTGCAGAACCCAACGCAGGGCTCAAGCTCACAAACCTGAGACTGAAATCAAGAGTCAGAGGCTCAACCGACTGAGCCACCCAGGCGCCCCTTGATGTGCCTTTTATTTGTAATGTTTCTTTTCTCCTTTTATCCTGAAACCTCTTTGCAAAGTTCCAGGTCGGTTACTTTGGGGAAAGGGCCAACCTGAGAGTTTGATCTTTTTGCCATTTCTCGGATTAGCAGAGATGCCAGTTCACTCAGCAAATGGCCAGGCCTACAGTAACAGCCAAGGGTGAAGAGTCCGAGGATTCACAGTATAGCTCGTGCAGCCTCCACGGTAGCCTGGAGAAAGGTCTATGCATGAATAGTTGTGAAGCAGTGAAAGGAGCTCTGGTGGAGGCTGTGGAACGCTCGGGGCCCAACGGCTAGAGCAGCAGCAAGACAGGTGTCCCAGAGGAAAGGATGTGTAAGCTGGGCTTCTTCACGGTTCAAGTTCAGCAGGGGAGCACAGGAGATAAAGGCAGGCTGGAAAAAGTAAAGGTGAAGCAACTGGGCAGACTGGTAAGCGTGGTCAAGTTAGGGAAGGCTAATTTTACGAAGGCTGAATCTAAGGATGGAGTATAGATTTTAGAAGAAGGATGTCCTTAAATTTAGGAGACTAGGTGCCATGGTATCTAGTCCTGTGAGGTGGATAGCACCCCCTTTTATAGTTGTAGGCACTGAGCTCACTGAGGTAGTAACTTGCCCATGGGCATGTTCCAAGTAAGGGTGGGAGCTGGATCTAAAACCAAATCTTTGAGGGCGCCTGGGTGGCTCAGTTGGTTAAGCGACTGCCTTCGGCTCAGGTCATGATCCTGGAGTCCTGGGATCGAGTCCCGCATCGGGCTCCCTGCTCTGCAGGGAGTCTGCTTCTCCCTCTGACCCCCCTCCCCCTCATGTGCTCTCTCTCTCATTCTCTCTGTCTCAAATAAATAAATAAAATCTTTAAAAAAAAAAAAATAAATAAATAAAACCAAATCTTTGACTCTAGAGTACATATTCTCTCCAGGACCATCTTCCCCCAAGTGGGCAAAAACTGGTCTTTGGAGGGAAGGGGGTGTCTTGCTCTGTTCATGTAATAAAGCACAGATGTACATACAGGACCTACAGTGATAGACAATATAACTGTGGTATTAAAGTTTTATCGGGGGGGTGGAGTTAGAAAAAAATGTCTAAAAAGACTCCCTGGGGAAGCAGTAATGAAGACAAAAGGTTGTAAAATATTATCTAGAGCAAGACAGGCAAGGACAGTTGTCCTCACGCCATATAGATTCTGGGGTGCCCGAGTCTGGCTGACATTTCTGTTCCTTGAGCTAATGGTTTCCTTGCCTTCATTAGAAGCAGCTGCACGGCCCCACAAAAGCCGTTGTTGATCTTATTTGTCAAAAGTGATAAAATGAGCTTTTGTGGATTCAAGAAAAGACTCCTCACCCTGTGACTTCATTCCTCACCCTGTTAAAAGTGATGAGTTGGGCGCAGTGAGTACGTCAAAGGAGCATATCCCTAAGGGAGGACCCAAGACAACTGTGGTCCTTGGTAAATGATATTTAGGGAGTGATAACCCACCAATTTCCAGGCTGCCTACAGATGAGTAACATGAACCCTGTGTCTTGGTTTCCTAGGGCTACTGTAACAAAGTCCCACAAACTTGGGTGGCTTGACATGACAGAGATGTACGGTTTCCCAGTTCTGGAGGCTAGCCATTTGAAATTGAGGTGTGGGCATGGCCGTGCCCACCCTGAAACCTGTAGGGCAATCGTTCCTCTCCTCTTCCTGACTCCAGGTGGTTCGCCAGCAATCTGGCATTCCGTGGCTCGCAGCTGCCTAACTCCTGTCTCTGCCTTCACCGTCACCTGGCATTGTCCCATCCCATTTGTCTCTATCTTCACACAATGGTGTTCCTATAAGGACACCAGTCATATTGCACTAAGGTCTCCACTGTGACTTCATTTTAACTTAACTGATTGCATCTGTAAGGACCCTATTTCCAAATAAGGTCACATTCTCAGGTGCTGGGGGGACTTCAACTGATTTTTTGGGGGGAGGGAGGAGGAACCGCACAATTCAACTTACCACACCCTGTCGGGGATTTTCTCTTTCTTATCTCTTACCCATCAGTGTCATTTGGAGGCAGTTGTTGTTGGTCCTGTAACTTGCACCCCTCAAAGCTGGGACCTCAGGGTGTGAGTCTGGGACTAGCGTCAGCGTGACTAAAGCTTAAGAATAAAGAGATAGAAACAGCCAACGGCAAGTAGTAGGAGAAAGCCACAGCATCAGGGCGCCACAGAAAAAGAAGGCGACACTTTTAAGACAAAAGGGAGATGCTTTTAACCCCAGGAAGGATTTCATCCATCTTGCACTTCCCAGCATTATACCCAGAAGGAGCCGGTGGCTCTGTTGTCCCACGTGTCCCAGCACACGGTTGAACTTGTTTCCACCAACCCTGGAAGATGGGATCTGGATTTCTTCCTCTTTGTCTCCCCACGACTCAAGCACAATGCCTGGCAAATGGGGCATGCCCAGCAGATGGGAAGTTGAAGTCTCAGGGCCTGGCTGTGTCCCACGGACCAGCACCTCTGCAGGGCAGTGCCAAGGCTGGAGAAGGGGCTGAGTGGTGGCTTCACAGCGCTGATAGCTCAGATGCACTCCTGCTCTCCGTTCCAGGAGGAAAAGGCCTGTGGCGTGGTGGGGAAGGACCCTGCGGCTTTCTGCACGACCTCTTAGGGACCACAGAGTCGGAACAGAGGTGGGTTTAGGGTTGCAGCGATGCTCACTGTTCCAGAGAAGTAGGGGGAGAAGAGGGAAAGCACACCTCTCAGATGAGACGGGGAAGCCCTGTGCTGTCCCACCCCTGCCAGCACATACAGACAAACACACACATGCGTGCGCACACAGTGTGGCCTTTGTCTTGCTCTTTCCCAGGTGCATTTGGAAGATTCTGCCTTGGAAGCTCTGACACTCAGACTGTAAACTTTCTGGGGCTGCAGAGATCATCCTGATATGTTCAAGGAAATGCCTCCCCAAATTGCACCTCTGAGCCGAAGGGTGGGGACATAATCCAGTCTTCAGGTCTAGAGAAAACCTTTATCCTTTATTTTTGTGACATCCCCACTTCTGCCCAAAAGGTGTTGGCAGTGTTTGCTTGGGGTGGAATTGAGGCTATTAATAAATGCTGGTTTCAACACTTTAATAAGGATTTTAATCCATTCATTAAAACTCCTGACGTAAATGAAAACCTCGGATCCCCTTGAGGCCGTAACTCTAGTTTAAATGTATATCAGATTCCTAACTTACAAATTCTGCCTGAATATTTTTTTTAATTAGTGAATTTGGAAGTCCTAAAATTTACTCAGTGGAATCTTGTTGCTGAGAAGGTTCTATATTCTAAGTAATTCACACTTACTACTCACTTGGATAGGACTGCAGGTTATGCCATAGGAGCAAATGGATGCTTAAAATACTAATTGTTGTCCAAGGTATTTTCAGCAGTCTGTGTTGCCCCCACCTTGAACTTAATATATTCCTACTAGCTGTCTCCCTATCCTACAGTATGCCCCCAGTTTTATAACGAGTGCAAATATACTCCACCACCAACCATCTTCAGAACTTATTCATCATCCCAAACTGAAACCCTGTACACCTTAAATACTCCCCCTCCCCCAGCCCTTGGCAACCGCCATTCTCCTTTCTGTCTCTATAGATTTTCTCTACTTTAGATACCTCAGATAAGTGGAGTCATACGCTATTTGTCCTTTCGTGTCTTCCAAATCACATTTTTACTCCAGTTTATTTTAAAGTGGTTTGTAGTATCTTACAAAAAGGTCTCTAAAATAGAAAGAGACATAGAAATACATTTGAAAATGTAGATGAATTATAATGTAAAAATGCACCCTGCAGTGAATGACACAGTTCCAAGTGTTGGACCATACATTTGTATCTGAGTTCCTTGGATGGCCAAAGCAGAAGACAAAACTTGATTGATTACATAATTCTGAGGATGAAAAACATGACTTCCAGGCAAAGCAAGTGTTTCTGAGCCCTTTAATTCTGCATGATTTTTCTCCGTTTCATTTCTGAAGGGAAGCATTTATGTGGGGGACTATATGTTTGATACTATAGGATTTCACAAGACTGCTCCTAGTGAACTTCTAAAGTTAGCCAAAAGCCTAACTCCACAGAGGTACTCTGAGAAAGGCCTTCGGAGTGGAGCCAAGAGATCACGGCACTATTCACATAGTCATTTAACACATATGTCATTAAGTCACCAAGAGCATGGGAATTATAAAAGCAAATGAGACACCGTTCTTACCCTCAGAGAGATTACAAATTACAGCCTAGTGCTTTTGCTGGTCAGACTTGATTCAGGGGCTAGAAATCTTGGTTTTGTGTTTTTTAACATCCTAAATACCATTTTCTCCAACCATGCTTTTGTTCCGCGTTGGGCACTGACAGGGGTCCTTCCTGGCATTCCTCGTGGTGGTTTATGGTGAGCTCCTTACACACTAAAGCACAAGCCAGTGGGTGGTGGGGTTGGTGGCACTCCCTGGCAGGTGACACTTCCTTTTCCACATGGAGTGAGTCAAAAATGGTATCAGGCAAAACAAAGCAAGAGGCATTTGCCTTTTGATGTAACAATCTGGCTGGGAGGAAAACATTGAAGGAAGAGTCATTTCAACATTTTAACCTGCAATAGGAGCCATCCCCCAAATCTTCTGACCTGACTCATTCCCTGCTATAATTCCTGGGTGCAAAAGTCCTTTTGGCTACTCAAGGTATATGTTAAGAATCTTTTTGGGACCATACTGTGGGCCATGAGAGAAATGGCAGGACCAGGAGACTTAGACAATTATGTGGGGTGTAACGGTTCATGTTTGGAAGGGGTACAAGGTCAGGAATGAAAACAAGTGATTGAAAGTGGAGGATGTGGAAATGCAGACAGCCCATTTAGACAGCTCTTTGCAGGATTTGGCATAGAGAATAGGGTGATAGCTGGAAAAGATGGGGCGGCAAGGAGTGGATGTCTCTTTATTTACAATATAAAATATGGAGGGATGTGATGACCCAGTATAGAGGGAAAGATTGGTGATCAAGAACACAACATTAACTCCAGGTATGAGGCTCTTGGGCATCTAAGAGGAGATGGGATCCAGAGTGTGAAGGAGGAACTGGCTTCTGATAGGAGGGATGCTTCTACCATTACTGGAGGGTGGGGAGAAAGGTGCGGGGAGGCTTAGGGTGGGAAGATGAGGAACTCACTCTTGGTGTGTCTTTTTATCACTGAGGAGTTGAGGCAAGGGCATCAGCTAGTATGTTTGAGGAGAGAAGACAAAAAAAAGACTTGACTTGGGGTGCCTGGGTGGCTCAGTCAGTTAAGCGTCTGCCTTCAGCTCAGGTCATGATCCCAGGGTCCTGGGATCGAGCCCCACGTTGGGCTCCCTGCTCAGCATGGAGTCTGCTTCTCCCTCTCCCTCTGCCCCTCCCTCCCGCCCCGTGCTCTCACTCTCTCTCTCTCTCTCTCTCAAATAAATAAATAAAATCTTAAGAAAAAAAAGAGTTGACTTTGTGGCAGGGAGAGGAAGTGCATTGCTAGAGAAACACAAAAAGATTGCTGATCAGAAGGGCATGCTCACTTGAAGTCACAGCCTTTATTGGGGAATCAGCCAGATTGGTCATGTGATTTTTCTGCAGCATCTTCAGTGCCTTGGGGGTTAGCATGCAGAAGGCAGGTCATAGGACTCATCTGGGACAGGTATCAAGATAGGTACTTTAGTTCACTAAATTTCAACCTTTATTCTATTCTAATATATGCACTTGAAACTATAAAATTTTTTTAAATACTGTTTTACTATATTTACAAATTTTTATACATAGTACTTTTGTTATCACTCAATTCAAAATATATTCCAATTTTTATTGTAATTTCTTCTTAAACCATGAGTTATTTAGAAGTGTGTTTTCTAAATTTCCAAACATAGAGATATCTTAGTTATATTTCTGTTATTGATTCTAACCTAATTGAATTGAGATCACAAATGTCTGCTGTATGATTTTAGTCCTGAAAATGTTTTGAGATTTGCTTTGTGGTCTAGTATATAGTTAATTTTTGTAAATGTGGTGTGTGTTCATTAAAAAAATTTATACTCTGCAACTGGTGGGTGCAGTGATCTACATACATGCATAGGCATGTAAATCTAATGTGTGTATATATATATACATGAACGTGCATATCATATTCATATCCATACTCTCCTATATTCTTAATGATCTTTTAATTTATTTGTTACATGATTTTTTTATTTTATTATGTTATGTTAAACACCATACATTACATCATTAGTTTTTTTTTGTTGTTATATTAATCACCATACATTACATCATTAGTTTTTGATGTAGTGTTCCATGATTCATTGTTTGCATATAACTCCCAGTGCTCCATTCAATATGTGCCCTCTTTAATACCCATCACCAGGCTAACCCATCCCCCCACCCCCTCCCCTCTAGAACCCTCAGTTTGTTTCTCAGAGTCCATAGTCTCTCATGGTTCATCTCCTCCTCTGATTTCCCCCCAAAAGGTATATTAAAAATATCCCAGTATGGTTATGTGTCTGCCCATTTCTCTGATAGCTCTGTCATTATCTGCTTTATTTCCTTCATGAGTCTGAGGCTATATTATTAGATGTATACATGTTTAGAATTATTGTATCTTCCTGGTAAATCTTATTTTGAATTATTTCTCTTTATGTCTAGCAATGTTGTTTGCCGCAGAATCTATTTTGTTTGATATTTCTATAGGTACACAGATTTCTTTTGGTTAGTGTTTGCATAGCATATATATTTTTTCTATTATTTTTCTTTCCAGCTTTTTATATCATGTGTTTTAGATGTGCCTCTTCTAGGCAGAATATGTTGTGGTTATTTTTGGTTTCTTTGTGATTGCTATTGTTGCCTTATTTTTTAGCAGCTTTATTGAGGTATAACAGATATACCAAAAAATGCACATATTTAATGTATACAATTTGATGAGCTTGAAGATATGCATACACTCATGAAACCATAACCGCAGTCAAGGTAATAGACATATCCATCACTTCCAAAAGTTTCCTTGTGTCCTTTGTGGTGTGTGTGTGTGTGTGTGTGTGTGTGAGAGAGAGAGAGAGGTGAGAATACTTAACAGGAGATCTACTTCTTAACAAAATTTTAAGTGCATAATACAGTATATTGACTATAGCACTCTGCTGTACAGCACATTTCTAGAACTAATTTATCTTGCATAACTGAAACTTCACATCAATTGAATGATAATTTTCCATTTCCCTTTTCCTCTGGCCCCTAGTTACTATTGTTCTATTCTCTGCTTTTAGGAGTCTATTTTATTTTTTTTGAAGATTTATTTATTTATTTGAGAGAGAGAGAGGGCACAAGCAGGGGCGGGGCAGAGGGAAAGGAAGAGAATCTCAAGCAGACTCCCCATCTCCCCATGGTATGTGGATTCTGATGCGGGGCTCAATCTCACGACACTGAGATCATGACCTGAGCCGAAACCAAGAGTCAAATGCTTAACCAATTGAGCCACCCAAGTGCCCCAGGAGTCTGACTATTTTAATGGACCCCATATAAGTGGAATCATGTACTATCTGTCCTTTTGTAACTGTATTACTTTACTTCACATAATGTTCTCTAGGTTCTTCCATGTTGTCACAAATGGAAGGATTTCTGTCTTTTTTAAGGCTGAATAATATCCCATTGTAAGTATATACCACATTTTCTTTATCCATTCATCTGTTGATGGACATTTGGGTTGTTTCCATAACTTGGCTATTATGAATAGTGCTGCAGTGAACTTGGAAGTGCAGATCCCAATTTCAGTTCTTGTAGTATAGACCCAGAAGTGGGATTGCTAGATCATATGGTAGTTCTATTTTTAATTTTTTGAGGGACTTTCATATAGCAGCTGCATAAGAAACAAGGAAGGTCATTATACAATGATTAAAGGGGTCAATTCATGGGACGCCTGGATGGCTCAGTCAGTTAAGCGTCTGCCTTCCTCTCAGGTCATGATCCGAGGGCCCTGGGATCAAATCCCGCATCAGGCTCCCTGCTTAGTGGGGAGCCTGCTTCTCCCTCTCCCTCTGCCTCTCTCTCTCTCTGACAAATAAATAAATAAAATCTTTTTTTAAAAATGGTCAATTCATCAGGAAGATATAATAATTATACATATATGCACCCAACATCAGAATACCTAAATATATAAAGCAAACATTGACAGATCTAAAGGCAGAGATAGACAGCAGTACAGTAATAGTAGGGGATTTCATTACCCCACTTTCAACAGTGGATAGAACATCCAGACAAAATCAATAAGGAAACAGCAGACTTGAACTACACTGTAGAACAAATGGATTCAACAGACGTGTACATAATATTCTGCCCAACAACAGCAGAGTACACATTCTTTTTTTTTTTTAAAGATTTTATTTATTTATTTGAGAGAGAGAGAATGAGAGAGAGCACATGAGAGGGGGCAGGGTCAGAGGGAGAAGCAGACTCCCTGCCGAGCAGGGAGCCCGATGCGGGACTCGATCCAGGGACTCCAGGATCATGACCTGAGCCGAAGGCAGTCGCCTAACCAACTGAGCCACCCAGGCGCCCCAGAGTACACATTCTTTTGAAGTGCACACAGAACATCCTTCAGGATAGAACCCATGCTAGGTCTCAAAACAAGTCTCAACAAACTTAAGAAGATTAAAATCATACCAAGTACCTTTTCTAGCCATAATAGAATGAAACTGGAAATTAGTAACAGAAGGAAAACTGGAAAATTCACAAATATCTGTTGCCTTTTTGGGTTTTTTTGTAGTTGTTTGTTTTTCATTTAGTCTGATAGTTTTTAAAACTGAACTGTATAGTTCATTAACATTGAGGGTAATACTGATATATTTGGGGTTTAATATACCACTTATAAGAAAGTGGTATGTTGCTTTCTATTTGTCCTATCTATTCTTTGTCCCCATTTCTCTCCTTTCTTGATCTTTTTTTAGATTGCAGGAGTAATTCTTCATCATTCTGCTTTCCCTTTCTACCAGTTTAAAAGTTTTATTCTCTTATTTGTATTTTTGGTGGTCACCTGAGGGATTATAGCATACATCCTTGATTTGTGGAAGTCTAATATTGACTATTACCTTTATCCATCTCCTAAAGTTACAGATGAGTATTCTTTTTTAAGATTTTTATTTATTTATTTAACACAGAGAGAAAGAGCACAAGTAGGCAGAGCAGCAGGCAGAGGGAGAGGGAGAAGCAGGCTCTACGCTGATCAGGGAACCCAATGCAGGGCTCGATCCCAGGACCCTGGGATCATGAGCTGAGCCGAAGGCAGACGCTTAACCAACTGAGCCACCCAGGCACCCCACAGATGAGTATTTTAAACATTTTAACTTTGTTAACCCCCTCTTGATTCCTATTCTATCTTTGTTGTATTTTAATATATATATTCTAATACTATATTCTTAAAACAGTTTATTGGGATATAATTTACATACCATCCAGTTCACTTGTTTAATATGAACACTTCAGTGTTTTTTAACATATCACTAAGCTGTTCAACCACCATCACAATCTAATTTTAGAACATTTTTATCACCTGTAAAGCAACCCCATGCCAGCTAGTGGTCAGTACCCTTCTCTCCTCCTCTGTTGAGCCCTGGACAACTTAATCTACTGTCTATATGGATTTGTCTCTATTTCATATAAATGGAATCATATAATATGTGTGGTCTACTGTGACTGGCTTCTTTCACTTAGCATAATGTTTTCAAGGCTCATCCATGTTGTAGCATGTGTCATAACTTCATTTCTTCTTATTGCCAAATAATATTCCATTTTATGGATATATCACATTTTATTTATCCATTCCACTGGTGGACATTTGAGGTGTTTCCACTGTTTGCTTCTGCAAATAATGTTGCTATGAACATCTTTGTATAAATTACTAAATTATTTTTTTATTTACATGCCACACACACACACACACACACACACACACACCCCACTTGGCAAACTATAGCCAACAGACCAAAATCAGCCTGTCATAGGCCAAATCCAGCTATAGCCCTTTACATAATGAATTGTCTATAGCGCTTTTTTTGTCACAGTGGGAGACTAATTCCCACAGAGACCATATGGTCCACAAAGTGAAAAAATGTTTACTATCTGGTCCTTTACAAGAAAAGTTTTTTGACTTCTGCTTTACTGTGTAGTCAAAGTACATGAATATTTGCTACTTTCTGCACTTTTCATTCTTAGTACCTCTCGACATTTCCACACTGGAATGATTTTTCCTTGTTCCTGGAATTTTCAAGAATTTTTATTATTGCTGATTTTATGCTGGCAAGTTATTCTGGTCTGAAATGCCTGATTGAAAATACTTTGATTTTGCCTTCGTTCTTGAAGGTTATTTTCTGTGGTAAAAACAAAACAAAACAAAAAACTTGGTTGGCAGTCACTTTCCTTTACCTCCTTGAAATTATGTCTTCACTATCCTATCACTTCCAGTATTGCTATTGAGAAGTCAGCTGTCTGTCACTCCTTGAAGTAACCTGCCTTTATTCTCTGGATGCTTTTAAGATTTTCCCACTATCCTTTATTTTGTTCAGTTTCCTAAGGTCTATCTAGGCATGCTTTTTATTAAAAATCTTTTTTACACAGGGGCACCTGGGTGGCTCAGTTGGTTAAGCGACTGCCTTCGGTTCAGGTCATGATCCTGGAGTCCTGGGATCGAGTCCCACATCGGGCTCCCTGCTCCGTGGGGAGTCTGCTTCTCCCTCTGACCCTCCCCCCTCTCATATATACTCTCTCTCTCTCTCTCATTCTCGCTCTCTCAAATAAATAAATAAATAAATAAAATCTTTAAAAAAAATCTTTTTTACACATTAATGGACTTCTTGAATCAGTATATTATGATGTCTTTCACTGGTTCTGAAGAATTCTCAGTCATTTTTTTCTGGACCAGGCACTAAGAGCAATTGTACACTGGGAAAGACAACAAAGAATATTTTGTAATGAATATATACCTTTAAGATACTATAGGCAGTAAATGCAGGTGGCTAGTTACAAACAAGCCCTCTTATGTAATACAATCAGGACTTCACTGGTTTGTAATTCCCCAGAGAATGATCCTACTGAAGTATGCATACTTTAAAACTTTTAAAACTTAAAACATGTAAGTACACATTTGTTTGCCAGTACTTTAATGGAGGACTGAGCTGTGATCCTCAATTATGGACTTAGTGAAGTACCATATAAAACATATTCATAATGGGCTATGTTAAAATTCTAATTGCAGCTTCTTTAAACTAGGGCAAGAAATTAAAGATTGTTGCAAAGAATCTAAAAGCAGAACCCTAATTTATTTACTTTCTCCTATCTTTTAGTTTTCTTGCCTATATGTAATTTAGTCTACCCAGTCTTCCCCAAACTTTTGATTTCATTTTAATAGAACACTTTTCTTTTGTTTTACATGTCTTTCATTACTTCCATATTATTGAACTAAATTATGCATAACTAGCATAAACACATTTGGATACTGATTCTTGATACAACTCAACTGGCAGAAGCAGAAATGTCTAGGTGTCATAGATAGTGTGATCATTCAGTGTACCTTTGAGGATAACCGTGTTGTATAGGGAAAAAAGTGGAGAGATGGGAGTATTGACTGAGATTGGCTTGTCTCTACTACAGCCCTGCTTCCTGAGATTCATCACCACTAGCCCTTGCCCCATTTCTGCACCTTAACTGAGAATTTTAAAAACATTAAAAACCTTCATAGCACAGAGAAAAAATGTTATGCAATGCTACAAAAATCTGAAAAAATAGTACAAAATATGAAAATATTAGATCAGTTTCATTTATGAATGTTAATGCAAAATCCTTAAATAAAAGACAAGCTGATAGAATCCACGAATACATTTAAAGAACAACACCTCATAATAAAGTGGTATTCATCCCAGAAACACAAGGAATTCAGAGGTCTATTAATATAATATCACAAATTAATAAGCCAAAGGAAATCAGCCATATGAGTCTCTGAATAGATGCTAAAAAATGCATAATTCATTATCTTTTTCATTTTAAAATGCATTCTAGAGGAAGAAGTGAATGTTTTCTTAATGATAAATACCCGAGTGCATGCTTGCCCTCTCACTCCGTCTCTCCTGAAGCCAAAGGCAGTTAAGTACCAGGAGAGTAGGCATTAAAGTCAGGATGTTCACAATCACCACTGTTATTTAACATCAGGGAAAAAGAAGTCAAATATCTAAAAACGTAAAAAGAGGAGGTAAAATCCCTATTATTTTCAGATGGTGTAACTGTGAAACTGGAGGGTGGGCTACTGAAAACCATTATAGTCTTAAGAGTAGGTAAATGACTGTCAGGCCAAGATACAAAAATCAGTCACTCGCCTTCCTCTAACAACAACAGTAGCAAAAAAGGATAAGATGCCTCAGAATAACAGGAAATCCATAGACTCCAAATGGAAAAACAAAACAAAATAAAACATTAAATCTCGACAGGCCATAAAAGAAGACTTCACTAAGTGGAAATACGCCCTGTTTTTGGGTGGAGAAGCCAACACTGTTAAAGCTCAGTTCTCTCTAAATCAATGTGTAGGTTCCATTTGAGCCCAAGAAAATTCTCAGCAGGATGTGTATTAAAGCTATCCAAGCTGAATGTAAAAGTTCATATGGAAAAATAAATACAAGAAAAACTGTGAAAACTCAGGGGAAACAAAAAGAACGATGAAGAGTGTTTTTGTCCTGGTAGATATTAAACATGCATTAAGGCTACTGTTTATATAACAGTTTCATACTGGCCCTGAATAGGTAGCTCACAGAATGGAGAGCTAAGAACCACATAGAGAGGACTGAGATGGACTAATTTAGTTTGTGACACCAATGGCATTTCAATTCAGTGAAGAAAGGTTCAGTGAATGGTATTTGGTTTAACTAGCTGGCCAGCTTGGAGAAAGAGGGGCTGTATCCTTAAGTTGTTCCTTACATGAAAATAAATTCCAGGTCAACCAAATATTTCAAAATTAAAGTCTGAACCTTGCAAGAAGTAGATGAAAACATAAGACAATGTATAATCTCAGAGGGAGCTGAGCCCCAAATGCAGAAATTCTAAAATAAAATATATCTTAATTTGACCACATAAAAATTAGAAACTTGTATAATGAAATTTACTCTAAACAGTCAGCTGTTATAAATAACACACTGGGAAAGAATATCTGTAACATAAATTCAAAGGGCTAATATCCTTGAATTATAAAAGTTAATATGAAACCAAAAAAAAAAAAAAAGCAAAATAGAAAGAAAGGCATACAAACAGGCATCTTACAGAAAATGAAATAGCAATATCCAGTTATATACGGGAAACAGGCATTCTGTTGCACAATTAGTGGGATTATAAACTAGTACAAACTTCTAGAGGACTGTTTACACATACTTTCCAATTCTAAAAATGCACTCAACTGAACAATTTACCGAAAAGTGGCAAAGGTATAAGTACAGTTGTACTTATTAGAGCATTGTTTCTAATGACTAAGAAAAACTGGAAACTATATAAATGCTCATTAAGCAAGGACTGTTTTTAAAAATTGAGATATCCATTCTATGAAGTACTCATCCATCTATCCTGATGGGAGAGGTTAGGAGCATGGCTTTGGAGCCCAACCTGAATGCAAATCCCAGTTCTGCTTATATACTAGCTGTGTAATCTGGCCCAAGTTATTTGCCTTTCTGTACCTCGGTTTCCCCATTTGTAAAATGTGAGTAGCAGTACCTACCTCCAAGGGATATTGTGAGGTTTAAATAAATTAATAAAGTGGTATTTAGAACAGTGCCAACCACAGCATAATCTTTCAATAAGTGCTAATTATTATATGTTATTAAATGGTACAAATGCCGAATATAGGCCAGTGTGTAGTGTGGTTTCTTGTGTGAGAGGGAGTGAGTGAAAAGTAAGGAGATGATAAAAGATAGATGATAGATAGATAGACAGACAAATGGATAGATAAATAGATCTAGATTTAGCATGGAAATGCCTAACTGTAGTGGGAAGAGACTTTTCATCTTCATTTTATACTTCCTTCTATATTTCCTGAATTACCTAACTGTGTTGTCAGGAGAGCTAATTGGTGATAACAAAGAAACTCCAAAAATGTAGTGATTTTTTTAATTTATTTTTTTTATTTAAATGCAATTAGCCAACATATAGTACATCATTAGTTTTTGGGTTTTTTTATGGAAACAGGACCTATGCTTTTATTTTTATTTTTTTTAATGTTTTTTTAAATTTTATTTTATTATGTTATGTTAATCACCATACATTACATCATTAGTTTTTGATGTAGTGTTCCATGATTCATTAGTTGCATATAACACCTATAGTGATTTAAAGAACAAAGGCTGTGGGGCACCTGGGTGGCTCAGTCGGTTGAGCATCTGCCTTTGGCTCAGGTCATGATCCCAGGGTCCTGGGATTGAACCCCCACGTTGGACTCTCAGCAGGGAGTCTGCTTCTTCCTTTGCCTCTCCGCCTTTTCATGCTGTCTCTCTCTCTCACTTGCTCTCTCTCTCTCAAATAAATAAATAAAATCTTAAAAAAAAAAAAAAGAACTAAGACTGTTCTTTCTCAGAACAGTCCAAGGTGAGTGTTCCAGGTTGCCCGATGTGTCTGCTCCATACAGTCATTCAAGGCCTTAGGGCTCCACCATCCCCTAGGGGCAGAGAGTTCTCAAACCTGACTTCCTGTTAGAATCCTCTGGAGAGCTTTGGAAAAATCACGTTGCCCAGCCATACTCTTAATCACTGGAGTGGGACCCAGGTATCAGTAATTATTACAATACTCCAAGGGATTCCTAGGCAACCAAGTGCCCTGGGGCCTAATCATCTAATTGTTGATGCCCAAGCCACATGGGGTTTCGGCCCCCATGAAGGGGAGGAGAGCATGGAGGAGGCCCACCTTCATATAAAGGGCCTGGCCTCTAAAGGTACATATCCCCTGTGCCCCCATTCCATTGTCGCGACCACAGTCACACAGCCACACTTGGCTCCCAGGGCCTGGCCACCACATGGCTAAAATCCTGTAGATTTTGGTGGCCAGTTATCATGACATAGATTATTTGAAAGTATTCTCCTCCCCACCTCCCCAAATAACAAAGACTATCCAGAGGGAGGGATTATGGCCAAATTTTTTCTTTATAGTTTCATGTATTTCGGAAACGCTAGTGTTATTTTTTAAGCTGGAATAAAAGAAACATTTCGTTTTCTTTTTGAAAGAAAGAGTTTCTAATTTAGCAGTGGCAAACCCAGAGAGTAGACGGAAGCTAGCAGGGGAACTCACTCCATTGATATTTGTCCCTAGGGATAAAGGGATATAAAATGCTGCATCTGGAATTTAACTATATGTAAGATCACATAGTGTATCAGTTAAACCTTCTGGGACACTTTTGAGGGGAAAAAGGAGTGAGATGTCATGACTATGAAGTAAATGTACTTCAATGCAGCTGTTGACAGTGACATTCAAAACTGGGGCTCAGTGATCAACAAATATGAGGATGGCATCTCATTAGCTATTCCACTGATATAATGCAGACACCATGGGGGTGGTTGTATTAATATTGATAACCACTTTCTCACTGCATGTGACAGTTTGCAGTGCACTGCCATCTGACTTTCTCATTTCAGTTAGAGAGTAAAACAAAACCTTTTGTATAGTGATTTTTGTGTCACGTTGTTAAAAGGCAGGTTAGAAATTTCAATAATACGGAGCCCCAAACACCGCTGAATTCAGGATCCTCTTCCTCCTCTCGCAGTTTATATATAGTTTATATACGGATAAGCCTCCCACGAGCACCTCAGCTGCTGGTAAGAAAGACTCCAGTGGTTTCCTCTCCATTCCTCACCCCCAGGCCTCCCAGTCATGTGACATTGCTTTTTGTGCAGCGGAAGGCAGGTTGTCTGCCAAGCATGGGCTTGGGCTCTGGAGAAAAGATCCCTATTTTAAGAAATACTACAGGCCATAGGTTCTGCTGAAGGAGGTGTGGGTGGGCTAGGACTTCCACCTGTCAGAACGTGATTCGAGCTCCTCTGGAGGGTAGAATGTGCTCTCTGTGCTCAGAGACCTCAGAACCCTGCTTCTCCCTCGGTCACCTCGATTTTCCACGATTACTTCATTTCCATACCAGTTGGAACACTGTAACCCCTGGGATGAGACCACGCCATGCGGAAGGACTTTTAGAAGAAAGAACAGAGTTTCTAATTTAGCAGTGGCAAACCCAGAGAGTAGATGGAAGCTGGCAGGGGAACTCGCTCCATTGATATTTGTCCCTAGGGATAAAGGGATATAAAATGCTGCATCTGGAATTTAACTATATGTAAGATCACATAGTGTATCAGTTAAACCTTCTGGGACACTTTTGAGAGGAAAAAGGAGTGCCCTTAATTGCTCTAATATTGATTGATACAAACTGGGACTCTTCTGAGCAAAGTGGACTTAGTGGTGTCCCTAATTATGTGGCCCTCATTTTCATTCACAGAAAAGCCCTCCTTGGTATGTATTTCCAACTTTTCATGCCCAGTGGGCTTGTGACCCTAGATCTAGGGAGCCCTACACGATTGTTAGAGTGAGTCAGAGAAATTCAGCTCCATCAGGGGACAATTGCCACAACACCCACCTGAAGAGTCCTACTGGTAGGTCACACCTGTGTCAGAGGCAACCCAGACCCTAACCTTAAAGCATTTAGCTCTCAGATCACACATGTGTGCTAAAACAGTCAGGACTTAGTCTGGTTGTTCGTTAGACAGGACAACAAGTGTCCAGCCACCATGCATTTGCTGGGCACACTCTCCTTTTGTGGGATTCTAGAACCTTGCAAAACCAGCAGTGATCCTGGAATGCATGTGTGCTGGCTAAACTGAGGTATAAATTCATCTTAGTTTATCAAGGTCAGAGGGCTGAGGCCAAGGGAATGTGACCTCTAATATTAGGCACAGGTATTTCATGAGAGAAGATACCGCCACAGCAATACAAAATAACTCTGTCCCCGAAGCTTGTGTTATTCCTTTTTTAAAATTAATCCAGACAATACAATATTACTCAGTGCTAAAAAGAAATGAGCTACAAAGACATGAAAAGACATGGAAGGAAACTTGAATGCACATAAGTGAAAGAAGCCAATCTGAACAGGCTGCATACTGTATGCTTCCTGCTGTTTGACTCTCTGGAATAGGCAAACTGTGGAGGCAGTAAAAAGATCAATGGTTGCCAGCGTTCAGAGCAGAGGGAGGAATGAATAGGCAGAGCACAGAGGCTTGGGAAGGCAATGAGGCTATTATGTGTGAAACTATAACGATAGATACATGGTAGATAATGTTATACCTATGTTTAAACCATAGAATGTATAACACTAAAAGTGAACCCTAATGTAAACTATGAACTTTGGGTGATAATGATGTATGAATATATGTTCATCAGTAGTAACAAATGTACCACTTTGGTGGGGGATGTTGATAATGGGGAAGGCCATGCATGAGTGAGGGCAGGGGATATTTGGGAAATCTGTACCTTCTGCTCAGTTGTGCTGTGAGCCAAAAAACTGCTCTAAAAAATGAAGTCTTACTAAAAAAATTAATTCCGATTATTTATATGTTGATTTTCAGGGTTTTCTAAGAAACTATTCTTACCATATACAAAAAAAAATCGTTTTTTTTCTTCCTTCCTAATCCTTATAAATTTCATTTCTTTTCTTGTTTTTCTGCCCTGCCCAAACCCCCAGTAAAATCTAAATAACATGAGGGATCACCACCAACACTGTATGGTTCTTAATGTTAAGGATAATGGTACTAATATTTCACCAATGGGTGTGATGTTGGCTATGGGGAGTTTCAGATGTTCCTTTCCAGAATAAGCAAGTTCCTTTTTATTCCTAGATTGCCAAGAGATTTTAATATAAGTGGGTAATTTTTCTTCTTTCTTAATTAATGGTGAATTACATTAATTACTTTTCTAAGAAGTAAACTAACTTGCATTCCTGGCACAAACCCAAACTGGGCATATGTATTATCTTTTTATACTCTGTTTATATTATTTAGGGCTTTTGCACCTGTGTTCACAGATGAGCTTGGCCTGTAATTTCCTAATCTTTTACTTTTCTCTGTTGGGTTTTGGCTTTTGGTACTAACGTCACACTATCCCCATAAATTGAATAGAGTATTGTGCCTTCTTTCTTCATTTTCTTAAAAAAAAAAGCGTATATAAAATAAAATTATTTGTTTTTTAATTTGTGGTAGAACTCAGCTGCTTGGGACTGGTGGTTCTTTTTAGGAAAAACATTTTACTGTTGATTCAGTTTCTTTAATAAGTGTAAAATGATTCATGTTTTCTATTTTATCTTGAGTTGGTTTTTAGTAAGGTGCATATTCTAGGAATTTGTCCTTTCCATGTAACTTTCCACTTAGTTTGCATCCTGTTCTTTATAATAGCATTTTATTCTCTCTCCACTTTCTGTCCTGCATCTATAGCATCATTCCTATTACTATTTATGACTTCTTTCTTCCTTTCTTAAAACAGAGAGTTATAAAAAATTTTTTTAATAAAACAGAGAGTTATCTATTTTTTCATTTGTAATAACCAAATTCTGACTTGTTAGGTTATCTCTATTGAATATTTGTTTTCTAGTCTTATTTCTGCGTTTTTTCTCCTTTTTAATTTCTTTGTACCTTTTCTACTGTTCTTTGTCTAATTTCAATTTATTTTTTATTTACAAAGAGAGAAAGAGTGTGAGCAGGGGCCAGGGGAGAGAGAGGAAGAGGGGAGAGGAAGAGAGAGAATCTTAAGCAGGCTCCACACCCAGTGCAGCGCCTGACGCAGGGCTCGATCTTACAACCCTGAGATCACGACCTGAGCCAAAATCAAGAGTCGGATACTTTATTTTCAGCCTTTTGCTTTTTCCCTAAATGCCTCTCTGTGTACCACAGTAGTGATACCCCCAAGTTCCGATGTCTAGTTTCTAAAATTATCATTCAATTCTAAGAATTTTAAATTTCCATTTTGATTTTTTTCTTTGACCCAAGTGTTTTATTCCTTGAAAATACATTTTTTAAGTTTCCAGACTATGAGGTTTTCCTTATTGTGTTTTTGTTGTTATTTCAAACTTACTTACATGATGCTTCAAGACTGTGGGCCAAATGACACCAGACCTTTGAAATTTGTTGAGACTTGCCCAAGTCATGGTCAACTTCCCTAAATATATGAATTGCTAAGTGGAATGCCCTATGTATGTATGATCATTAGATCAAGCCTTGCATGGTGTTATTTAAATCTTCTATATTCTTAACCAACTGAGCCACCCAGGCGCCCCCTTAATCTTCTATATTCTTGCTCACTGTTTGACTGCTTAATCCAGTACCCATCACCTTAATATACTAAGAGAGGCATTTCAAAATCTACCAAAATAATAGATTTATCTGTGTCTCCTTGTAATTCTGTCTATTTATGTTTTATGTATTTTGAGGCTGTTATTAGGTACCTGCAGGTTTACAGTTGTTAAATATTCCCTTTTCACTTTGGCTCTCTGTCCTGCATTTTGGATAATTTGTTTATCTCTGTCCCTTATTTCACTAATTTTCTATCAAGTTATGTTGAATCTGCTATATAACGTGTCCATCAAGCTTGCAGTTTCAAGTATAATATTTTTTTTCATTTTTGGAAATTATATTTTATTGTTTGAAATTGGATTGATCATCATAGAATCGTTGTTCCTTGCTCATAATTTAAATGTTCTTGTATTTCTTTTATACTTATTAAACATAGTTATTTTTATCTGATTTTTCTAATATTTGACATGTTTAGTGGTCTGATTCTTCTGTTATTTCTCCTGATTCTTGCTCAAGATTATCCAGATTTAGCAGATACAGCCTTAGTTTTGTTTTTGTTTTTGTTTACCAATAAAGGTAATGAGAATTCAGGCTAAAACTCCAAGAAAGGTTTGTGGTTATGACCTGAGGTGATAAATTTTCAGAGGAGATTTTAATACACCCATTTTCAAGTAAAGTTTTTCCTTTTATCACCAAATGTTTCTTTACTGCCCTCTTCTGCATGTTGGGTTTATTTCTAGGTGACTCTTAACACTGAAAGTATAACCTATGGTATCCAAGCTTTATATGTATCTCATTATATTTCTCCACAGTGATGGGAGCCCTAAAATTCATTTCTGATGTCTTGCATGCAGCACAGTTGCCCAAAGAGAAGGATTATCTGAATTCAGTTGAAACCCTCTGGGCAAAAAGCACCTCCATATTTGCTCACTTCCTTGAATTCTCATTTTTGTGTCGTTTTTAGCTTTGAAGATTTCTCATTTTCTTTGGTTGTTTTTAGGAGATTATAATTTAATGTATATAACCTACCATACTTACACATTTTTAGGTTACAGTATGACCAAAGTTCAGTGATACTGTCATGGACAAGTCTCCCAGATCCAATCTGACATTTTTTTTTAAAAGATTTTATTTATTTATTTGACAGAGAGAAAGACAGCGAGAGAGGGAGTAGGAGAGGGAGAAGTAGGCTTCCCGCTGAGCAGAGAGCCTGACGTGGGGCTCAATCCCAGGACCCTGGGATCATGACCTGAGCCAAAGGCAGATGCTTAACCACTGAGCCACCCAGGTGCCCCTCAACCTGACGTTTCTGAGCCACAGCATGAACTCATGGCTGAAATCAGCAGTTCCCTGCCACTCTGAGAAGTCTATATTTAACCAATCGCAACAGCTTTGAGCTCTCTCAGAATTTCAGATACCTGTCTCTTGTGTGTTTTTCATTAACGATTTAGTCAGATTATATTTAATTACCCAAAATTATGAACTTTAAGCTCATTTATTCTCTGGGTCAGAAATCAACAATTCATCTCTCTAGCATTTATTGCACTAAATGCTTTACCTGTGATCGTTAGGGTTTGGGAACTCTATAATTCTAAGTAGGGCCTAGTTACCAGCTTATTTTTTTATTTTCTCTTATTATGTTCAATTAGCTGACATATAATACATCATTGGTTTTTGTTGTAGTGTCCAACAATTCATTAGTTGCGTATAATACCCAGTGCTTATCACCACACGTGCCCCCTCTCCAGTACCCATCACCTGATTACCCCATCCCCCCACCCCCCACCCCTCTGTAACCCTCAGTTTGTTTCCTGGAGTCCAGAGTCTCTCATGGTTTGTCTCCCTCTCTGATTTCTTCCCATTAAGTTTTCCCTCCCTTCCCCTATGGTCCTCCTCCCTATTACTTATGTTCCACATATGAGTGAAACCATATGATAATTGTCTTTCTCTGCTTGACTTATTTCACCCAGTTTATTTAAAGTATAAATCTTATTGCCAATCCAATTACATTGGCTGAGGAGAAAACAAAAACAATGAATTTTCACCCTGCTTATACAGGGCTTCCTGCAGCGAAGCCACCTAAGTAGAAAGGGAAAGGACATATATGTAATACATGCATTCTTCGTCTGACTCTCAGTGAATCAACTGCATTTCTTTAGCAGATAAAGATGAGGAATTGGTCCCATAACTCTTTCTATAATAAAACACTTAATAAGATAAAAATCAGTTTAAATCAAAGTGTCTACCCATAAAATAATCCAAAATAATATTGGATCATTTTGAGTGAAGACCCCAATTTGAAGAAGCTGAGCATTATCTTACATTTAATAAATATTTAATGTCTATTAATAGACATTTGAGTTCTCCCGAGATTAGAAAACAAAATCTCTTGGTAGCCCATTTAGAAGCTGATAGGAATTTAGTCATTTATTCAATACCTATTTAATGGGTGGCCACTATGTGCAAGGCACTGTGTTCCAGCATTAGGGACTTGGAAGTGAACAAAACCAGACACAGGTTCATGGACTTCCTGGCCTAGAAAGGGAATAAGCAAATAATTGTGTGATTTCAGTCAGGATAAATACTGAAAGGGAAAGATATAGTGCTATGAGTGGGTCCTCATTTAGACTGTGGGGACAGGGGTGTAACATTTCAGTTCCCCTAAAAGGATGGTGGGAGCTAATCTGACAAAGGCAGATTGGGCAGCAAGGAAGTCAGGAGGAGGAAAAATACATCCCAGAGAAGGCCAGATGTAGGCAAGATTGCTCCTTCCTTATTTCTCTTTCTTCTTCATTTTTCCCTTCTCTTCATTTCAGTTTCCATCTTCAACAATAAAACATGATAGTGGTGATAAAGGCAAAGGGAAGAAGAGTATTGAACTATCAGAAGAGTCCCTGCATTTGGGTCTCCCTAAATACTGGTCCTTAATGAGACCTTGGGAGTCAGGGGTAAAGGTACCATCTCCTGCAGTGTACTTGCAAGAGCTCCCCCAAGCAGGCTTACTTTAGATTTGCAGATTCTCCTCCTTTTACCTCCTCTTTTCCTTCCTTTTCTCCTGGTTATGACTCCATCTGGCTCCTTGGAAGTACCAATGCCCTGGCTTTCTGGGTTACCACCTTGATAGTTCTCTTAACTATAGCTTTGCTTCTTCATTAGCTACACACTCAAGTTCTGCTAAGCATCCAGACCCTCCCTTCTGCCAGCACAAAAATCTGCCTCTCCAGGCCTTGTACGTAAAACTCAGACAATTTTGGCAAACCTGTTCCTTTTGCAGGTAAGGAAATTTAAGTGACTTCTTTTCTATATTGCCTCTGTCCTCAGTATTTTTTTTTTCCAGAAGAAAATCAATCAAATTTAATCTGGATATCAAGTTATTCCAGCACCATTTGTGCAAAGTTGTTTCTCCCCCTGTTTTGTACCTTTGTTGAGTATCACATGACTATAGAAGTGTGGATCCATTTCTGGATTTGCTGTTCTCCACTGATCTGTTGACTTTTATGACAATTCCACATAGTAATTATAACTTACTATAAAGTAAGTTTAGAAAGCAGATAATGTACACTCTCTAAATTTGTTCTTCTTTTTTAAAATTGCTTTGACTGTTCTAGGTCCATTGCATTTCCAGATAAATTTTGGAATCATCTTGTCAACTTCTACAAAAACACTCTCTGGGATTTTGAATGGGATTGTGTTGAATCCACAGACCCATTTGGGGAGAATTAACATCTCAGCAATACCACATCTCCCAGTTCATAAACATGGTATAACTTTCCATTTATTTAGTTCTTTAATTTCTCTCAGCAGCAATTTATAGGTTCCAAAGTAAAAGACTTGAACATCTTCTATCAAATTTTTCCTGTTATATGCTTTTTGATATGATTATAACAAAATTTTTAAGCTTATTTTCTAATTATTTGCTGCTAACATATAAAAATACAATTCAAGGTTTCCTGAGCTGGAGGGTTCAAAGAACAGCCAGGACAGTAACCCCCTAGGAAGCAATTACTTCCAGAATTTTCTTCTACCCTTTTGATCCCTGCAGCCTATGACTAAAAGGTCCTTTTACACCTAACAGAGTCTCTGGTCCTCCTTTTACCTCTAACACAAACTGACTTTAGAGAAACTTAGGTTTGACTCTTAGTTTTACCAACTGTGTAACCTTTAGCCCATTACTTTTCATCTCTGCTCACCAATTTTCTCATCTATAGATAAGGATACCAATACCTAACACTCAGGGCTGTAGTGAGGATTAAAAGGGCTGCTCTGACAAGTGCTAAGGGTCCATCACTAGTAATTCCCTTCTGTTATTCCTCGGTGGACACCACTCACTGGCTTCTGCTCTGCAGAGGGACCATTACTCTCAGCTCAGGAAAGTGGAGAGATGCTGTAATCATTGTGCCCCGTTACTCTTTACAGTAAAACTACCAACCACCAAAGAGACATGAGGCCAAAAATTAAATATAACTAGGTAGAATCAGAATACCCTTATCACAAAAATGGGAAAAGGAGTTCCTTGCCCTTTTCCATTCATTGCAGGAAGCTTATTATATTCCTGACTCATGCCAGGCTCAGTGCTAGGGATCATGGGCATTAAAAGCCTAAAAAAGCCAGTTTTAGCTCCAACACTTGTTTGTGGACCCAGAGCTGACAGAGGAGATGACTTCTCCCTCAGGAGCTCCCATGTTCCAGGCCTTGTGAAGTACAGGAATGTATCCAAGAACCAGTCTCCACCTACTTCTAAAAGATGGTTTTAATCTACACTGAGAAGCAAGAGGATAAGTTTAAGCAAAGATCACATTCGAAGCATGTTTCAACTAATTTGGAAAAAGCAGACAGTGCTCTAGCATCCAAAGCAGTATTAGCCTACCAAGGATGGGCCCCCAGACAGGGCTACTTAGAGCCCCTTCTCAGCAAGGGAGTTTTCCCCATTTGATTGGGTTTTAAACCTTCATTCTGTATATCAGTATGGCAGTTTTTTTCCATCTTCTTTCCTTGCCTAATGCTTTAAAAAATTATTGTTAGCAGTTAATCTGTAAATATTTATTAAGCACTTAATGTGTGCCAACCATGTGCTAGAACCTGGGGGCACAGTGTTGGCAAAATACACACAATTCCTGACTCATTGGGGCTTACAGCATTGTGGGAGAATATGACAATGCTTATATGATCACAGAAGTGCATGGATATTTTCAAGCAGTGTCAAGGACTGAAGAAGAAGCTTACAAAGATGCGAGCACCTATAGGAGGGAGAACTGGTCTGGGCTGGAGGTAAGGTAGCCTTCCCTAATATTTAAGCTGCGATCTAAAGTTTGAATAAGTGTTAACAAGGCAAAGTGGATGCACAGTGGGTAGGACGAGTTTCCAGGTAGAGAAACAGCATATGCCAAGGCCCTGAGATGAGTGGAAATTTGGCCTAAATAAAGAACCCAGAGGTTGGGGTATTTGGAGCTAGAGAAGGGGAAGAAGAGTGGGAAGGGGTAAGGATGAAGGTTGGCAAGGGTCTGATCTGGTCTTGGTCAGAAAGATTAGACCCTTAACTCAATAAATATTTGCTGAGCACCTTCACTGTTCAGGCCCTGTTCTAGGTCTGAGAGTTCTCCAGAACAAAAAGTAGAGTCTCTGCCTCATGTGCTTCTATTCCAGGGGGAGCCTTGTCTGATGATGAATGCAGTGGCCCAGGTTTAGGGTGAGGGTGGGGAGGTGCAAGAGTGAGAAGGAAATGAGTTTGAGAGATAGCTCATGTGTCTTCTGATGGAAACTTTCCATGGCCCACGAGGCTCCCTTGATACATATTCTCATATCTTTAACATTTTCTGTGCCATTGCACTTCATGGTTTATAACTATACATTCAGCTGTCCGACTATTTTCTTAGTATTTTTGTCTTCCCACTCTTTTCCCTTGAATAAGCTCCATGAAGCCAGGCTCCCTGTCTGCTCCTCCTTGCTGTATCCCCAGCACCTGGCACATTGCCTGGTGCTCATAGATACTTAGTAAATAACTGCTAGTTGGAGGAATGCATTGGCTATTGGGAAATGAGGAAGGGATCAAGGGTGACTCCCCAGTTCCTGGATCACCATCTGAGAGGAAGGGTGGCCCCATTTATGGAGTTAGAGAACTATAGTGAAGGGCCATGGGGAGGATGAGATGAAGACAACAGATTTGTGTTTGCACATGTTGGGCTTAGGGTGCCTTTGCAGTGGTGTGTCAGGTGGGGAGCTGGCCAGAGCTCAGGGTCTCCTAAGTGCATGGATGGTACCTGGGCTAAAAGGAGCACACCAAAGACAAATTGTAAAGTGATGGGAAAAGAGGGTGAGCCTTGCGGGTAAAAATCCAAAGTTCCCCCCAAAGCGTCCACAGAACATCAATTTAAGAGATGAAAAGAAAGGTCTGATAGCCCAGCATAAGAGGGGGCTAAAAATGTAAACCCTTAGAAAGGTTCTAGAGATACTGGCCTAATTTGGACAAAGCATTATTCAGCATGAAGATGATTGAGTTCAGGAGGAACAAAGATAGCAAATGATGCTATATTCATTCTTGGGACTACAAACAAACTGCTCTTCAAAGCAAGATCAGAAACTACTGCAGAATGCTTTTAAATATTTTGAATTCTCATTTGAGAGCAGGAACAAGTGGCCTAAAGAAAGCAAACTTTAATTCAGCATCATCTGGGCTGTGTAAGCTATACACCACCATGAGTATTCCTAGGGATCCTGCCTGAGGTGTGAATTGCTCTTGGAATCACCATAAAGGCATCAAGGAGCTCCCTCTCCCTCTGCCCCTCCCTCTGCTCTCTCTCTCAAATAAATAAATAAAATCATTTTTAAAAAAAGGCATCAGATGTTTATAGCAGCAATGTCCACAATAGCCAAACTATGGAAAGAGCCAAGATGTCCATCGACAGATGAATGGATAAAGAAGATGTGGTATATATATACAAGGGAATATTATGCAGCTATCAAAAGGAATGAAAGCTTGCCATTTGCAACAACGTGGATGGAACTGGAGGGTATTAT
>NC_138369.1:58361072-58400630 GCF_054177405.1 Leptonychotes weddellii
AAAAAAGAGAAGAAGAAGAAGAAGATAGCAGGAAGGGAAGAATGAAGGCGGGGAAATCAGAGGGGGAGATGAACCATGAGAGACTATGGACTCTGAGAAACAAACTGAGGGTTCTAGTGGGGAGGGGAGGGGGGATGGGTTAGCCTGGTGATGGGTATTAAGGAGGGCACATTCTGCATAGAGCACTGGGTGTTATACACAAACAATGAATCATGGAACATTACATCAAAAACTAATGATGTAATGTATGGTGATTAACATAACATAATAATTAAAAAAAGGGGGGCATCAGAGAATATTATGTTTTTAATTCAAAGGCAGCACTAGACCCTGCTACCTGAAAGTAGAGCATTCCTATGAAACCTTTCATAAGCCGAAATGATGTAAAGCAAAGAAGCAATTACCATTAACTTACATGGAAAATTTTTTTGAGCATTCCCAGAACCCAAAAATTACCTCTTAGGCTTTTCTGATAACTTTGGGCACATCTTGCTAATGGATGCACAAAATAAATCAAGATAAAGCACAGATGTTTACACAGTTATGGCGGCTTGACGCGGAGACGCTGAGTGTGGTTCCTGGGGAAGAAGCTTGGTGGCACTATTCTCGCTGCTTAGATGCTTGGGGTGCACTGCCCCTGTGATGGCTGACTGTAAAACACTAAATGCTGTTTCGCTTCTTGCCTTTTTTTCATAAAAAGGAAAATCCTCTTCAGATTTCTCTTGGTTAGCAAAAACAGGTACTAACAGGTACCTTCGTAAAAGTGAAGTGGCATTATATGAACTTTCTAAAAGCAGGGGACACCTGGATTTAGGAATTCATTGGTAAGGAAAGAATTGAAAAGGCTTGTCGTTTATAGCAGCAGGACTGAGGCTATGAGATAATTAAGAAAAGAGGATATGGGCACCTGGGTGGCTTAGTCACTTAACCAGCCAACTCTTGATTTCAGCTCAGGTCATGATCTCATGGTCCTGGGATCCAGCCCCACGTAGGGCTTCCCACTCAGAGGGTGGGTCTGCTTGAGGATTCTAGCTCTCTCTCTCTACCTCTGCCCCTCCCACTGCTCATGCTCTCTCTCAAATAAATAAAATAAATCTTTAAAATAAATAAGAAAGCACCCCAAGAAGAATAATGTTAACTTTCTTCAACTAAAATTTCCTACCTGGGTCGCCTGGGTAGCTCAGTTGGTTAAGCGTCCAACTCTTGATTTCAGCTCAGGTCATGATCTCAGGGTTGTGAGATCAAGCCCCCCGTCAGCCTCCATGCTCAATGGGGAGCCTGCTTGTCTCCCTCCCCCCCTACCCCCACTCAGGCTTGCTGTCTCTCTAAAATTAAAAAAAAGGAAAGAAAGAAAAAAGAAAAGAGGATTTAATTTATTCTAAAGAATTGTACCAGGGTGCCTGGGTGGCTTAGTGGGTTAAGTGTCCCACTCTTGGTTTCGGCTCAGGTCATGATCTGAGGGTCCTGAGATCAAGCCCCTTGTTGGTTTCAGCATTCAATGTGTATTCTGCTTGAGATTCTCTCTCACTCTCCCCCCCTGCTCGCTCTCTCTCCCTCTCTCTCTCTCTCAAATGGATGAATAAATCTTAAAAAAAAAATGAATTGTACCAGGGACCCCAAATCCCCAGTCAAGTAACTTCTAGACCCTTGTCCAAATGAAACCACACAAAGACATCTGCAATTTCAAGGACTGTGTATCCCTCAGGTGATTTGTTCAAGTTGAGGAGTGAGATTCTCTTGCCAACCTCTAAAATGAGATCCCTTGACAGACATGTAGGAGTGGGCTTATAAATTCAGAAAGTATAACAAATTCCAAATAAGCTGAAGAACTTCAGAAAGTCTTTTTGTCAGCTGTGGCTTTCAGATGCAATCATAAAGCACTAAAATGTTTTCATTACTTCTAATCAATTTAGCTTGTGTCTCTAACTTTGGGAAAAATAATACACCATCCAGTAGGTAAGCTGTCTTGGGCATTATGTTTTATCAAATAGAAGTGATTTGCTTCTTGCCTTTTATAAATTTCCTATGATTTAAAGTGTCCTTTATTTGTTTAAAAGTTGCCTCCAGGGAACCAAAACTTGTATATTCTCATATAAATCAAGTGTGTGTACATGTGTGTGTGCATACTAGGTTTATTTATTTAGTATTTATATCCCTACCAACTTACAGTTCTGTCAACTTGCAAATGAGAGGGAGGGTAGCCTTCATTTAAGCAAAAATTTGAAAGAGGGATGGAGCCTGGTAGAGGAGGGGTAAATCAGGATGCAGAGCTGTGAAGGAGTGTGTCTTTTTTAGGAGGAGCAGAACTGGTATGGCTGAAGCATGGGGTGCATTGCCAGGGGCAGGTGGGGAAGTCAGTGGATGATGTGGGAAATTTAGGAATGTGTAGAGCAATGCAGAGTTTGAGATGATGCAAATTGTGGGGAGGTCTGAGGGTGGGTTTCCGTGTCTGTGTTTATTAGAGAAGCATGATTGATCTCCTCTTGCCTTGCTTCCAAGGATTCACCAAGAAGGGATTGAAAACTTCTTGGGGATCAATTTCAGAACTTACTTAGAACTCTTCCTACTTAAGTCAATAAGAGTCTTCCTTCCCTATGCCCCTGTGGCTAAAACTAAGAGAAATATAATCTCCATAGCAAAAGCAAACAAAATAAAACAAAGCTGGAACTTCCCACTACATGTGGAACTGGGCAAGAGGAGTCTCCGTTGCCTTTGTATGATTGCGTATGTCCAGGAAAGGCATCACACAAGTGTCCATATTAGCTTCATTTGTAATACCCCCAAACTGGAATGAGCATATCAATTGTAGTGTATTCATCTACTGAAATACTATATAGCAATGAAAAAGAAGGAACCACAGATACGTGCAACAGCATGGATGAACAGACATGATGTTGAGCCAAAGAAGCCAGACACAGATGGACACATACTGTATGATTCCATTTACATAGACTTCCAGAATGGTCAAACTGATCTATAATGAGAGAAATCAGGATAGTGATTGTCCTTGGGGGTAGAAAGAGCTATTGAATGGGAGGGGATACAAGGGAGCCTCCTTGAGTGATTAAAATGTCCTATATGTTGACTAAGTGGTGGTCTTACAGGTGTACACATATGTAAACCTTCAATGAGTGTGATACTTCATCTTAGTACATTTTATTATATGTAAGCCCTGTTGCCCTAAAATAAATTTTAAAAAATTAGTTGAGACATTTACCCTGGCTCTGCCACTTAGCTGTGTGGCTACTGGCCAGTTGCTGAGCATCTCTGAGCATCATTTTCCTCATCTGAAAATGGGAATTAATGATACTGAGATCATAAGGTCCTGAAGGATTAGAGAAAGGACGACTTATACCTCCCATGGTGTCTGTCACATCATTGGGAGTCACTTAATGAGAAGAACTTTAATTTCCTTTACTATAATGGTCTGTAGTCCAGAGTCCCAGGCTCTGTGGCTCCAGCTTGGATGGTACAGATAGGAAGTTATGCTGAGGCCCCGCAGGAGCGCCAGAAGGTGGCATTTCCTGTGACAAGTACATCACTTCGAATCACATCTGCCATAAATCATACTCATAAAAGTATTCCAACTACCCTTTTCCTTGCAGTAGAGAATTTTCTAAGCAGGAGTGGGGAAAATTAGGAGCTTCTAGATGAGGCTTCTGAGTGGTACTTGTGGGAAATGTAAACCAAATAAATTCCCTGACAGATTTTGGGGAGAAAAAAGTCATTCTCTGAGAATAATGCTAGAATATGACCTTGTAACCTTGAAAAATAACCACACAACTTGGAAAACCAAATACAATAATAAACTTTTAAAAGCTAAAGAAAAAGAAAACAATTCTCAAAAGCACCCAGAGAGAAATAACACATTTCTTATAGGGGGAGATCTATTCAGGTGACAGCAGATTTCTCCTCGGAAACCATGGAGGCCAGAAGAAAATGGCACAACATTTTTCAAGTGCTGAAAGAAAAACACTGTCCTCTATAAATTCTATATCTGAGGAGGCTAGCCTGCAGGAATGAAAGAGAAATCAAGAGAGTCTGAGATGAAGGAAAATGAAAAGAATATGTAGTTGGCAGATACATCCTTAAAGACTGGCTGAAGGAAGTTTTTCAAACAGCAAGGAAATGAGTAATAGGAGAAGGCATCTCAGAGCATTGGGCAAAAAGCAACAGCAATGGAGAGAGCAGACATGTGGGTACACATCATGGACTGTCTTTATAACTCACTTGTGATGACAGGAACAAAAATTATAATGCCATCTGAGATTCAAGACAATGATATTTAAAAGTGGGAAAGGCAAGGGGCCCTAAATGTAACTAAGGTTTCCACGCCTCACTTGAAGTGGGAAAATGTTCATACCAGTAGACTGTGGTAAGGAACATATGTATGCTATGTGACCCAGAGCAATCACCACAAAAAGTCTACAATGAGATATTCTCAAAAATCCCATGAAAAATTCAAGATAGAACCCTAATGGTAGGGGTGCCTGGTGGCTCAGGTCATGATCCCAGGGTCCTGGGATAGAACCCCTTGTAGCATCAGGCTCCCTGCTCAGTGGGGAGTCTGCTTCTCCCTCTCCTCTGCCGTTCCTCCTGCTCGTGCTCTCTCTCTTTCTCTCTCTCAAATAAATAAATAAATAAAATCTAAAAAAAGAAAGGAAAGAAAAAGAAAACCCTAATGGTAGCACACAAGAAGACAGGAAAGGAGAAACAAAGGATCGAGAACCAAAAGAAATAATAGCAGAAGGAATCACCAAAGCGTTTGCAAAATCAGGGGAAATTCTCCTACTGGATGTTTGGAAAGTTCTGCATCTTCCCAGCTGAGCCCAAGTATGGACTCCAGGACAGTGATTTACTATGTCAAAGGCCCACTCACACGAGGGTGTTCCACAAGGACACAGAAGGAATAGATGTGGCTCCCTAAGTGACCTGAGCTACTCTTAACTTAGCAGCCACCTTAAAAAAAGTTAAAGAACTTGCTTCTCACTATGTGGACTCTGCCTTTCAAAGGATGAGAAAACTTTGTGGCACAAAGGTTTCAACCCCTCCCCAGCACAGAATGGGGCCGCAGCTCAACCCACTGCAGGGTCCCGCTCAAAGGGGCTGGGACGGGAGGCTGGGCCCACTCAGAGGGTCACCAAGGTGGAGCCTGATATTCTGGGGGCCAGGTGCCAGGACACAGCAGTGTGACTTGGCTTCCCTGGCCATTCAGAGGCCTATCCCCTGCCTTACACTTGGGACCTCTGGTGTTGTGGAAAGAAAATGCTGGCCCTGCCATCAGACGTATCAGCCTGAACCCTGGCTCAGCCCCTACCAGCTCTGTCCCCCAGCCCACCATCCATCAGACAGAACTGACACTGGCTTGGGGACGTGCCAGGAGTAATAACCGAGGGAGCCCCGTACCTACTGCAGTGGGCCTCCAGTGAATGCTTATGAGGCCAGGTTCAGAGAGGTGACATGGATAGCTATAGTTCCTAGGAGCCTCAACCCAGAAGGAAGAACGTAGCAGCAAGTGAATTTCAGGGTGGACAGTGAGGCTGGTTGACACTCACAGCTCTAGGGTGGGAACAAGGGAAGCCAGCCCCATGCCCTGAGCCCAGGATGAAAACTGGGGAATGTCGGGGAATCCAGAAAGGGCCACAAGGCATTATTGATGAACCCCACTCATACCATTGCTGTACAGATGACAACAGAACCCCAGCCACTGGTGTTGGACATCGGCAGGGGCATGACTGTCCCTCCAGAGGGAGGCCCCATGGAGGAAGCGGGGCAAGTGACCCAGTGTGGCCTTGACCAGTAGGTGGTGGAGCTGGTTGGTCTGGGTTCTGATGCTGGCCCTGCCCGCCCTTGTGCGTGGCTCTGAAGCTTCCCCTCCTCTTTGGTCAGATGAGTGTAACAATAGTCCTGGCCTCACGGCGCTGTGGACCAGGTTCAGCGAGAAGCACTTGCCAGGGCTCAGCCCAGCAGCTGGCCCCTAGTGAGCACCAACAGATGTGAGCTATTATTCCTGCTGCTCTTGTTGCTGTCACTGGAGGGTCAGCCGGGCCAGCAGATCAAGGGCACTGAGAGTACATATGGAAATGTCTGCTTCAAGAAGGGCCGGTATTACGAGACACCAGCTTTTCGTTCTGTCAGCACCTGGTTTGGTTGACAGCCGGCAGGTGGGAGAAGGAGGCGAACCCAGAACAGATGTTGGAACTAATCAGTCTTTACAAGTTTCCAGACTTAGAATTTTTTTAATCCTAGTTGTTCAGATGGCTATAGCTGCTGGGAAACTGTGCTCGATCAGAACTGGCTCAGAAGCTGGCACACAACTGGAAAACAAGCCGAAGCACACCAGTCAACCCAGCTGTGAGCTGTAGGGCAGGGCCAGGGCAGGGGAGGGGGGGGAACTGATACCTGAAAATCAGCAATCGTTACCCTCCGATAGCCTGAATGTTGGCCCATTTCCATTCATTCATTCATTCATTCAGTAATTTCCAGGTGCCATGCATGAGCTGGAGACAGAACCCCAAACAGGATGAGTTCCTGCCCGCCAGGATCTGAGTCTAGTCCGGAGACTAGGGAGATAGGAAAGCCCCCCCTGTAACCCACCAGAATTCTAGCCCATGCTGGGAGAGCACCTGAAGGCAGTGCAAAGTCCCTGAGGTGTGAGTCGGGGAATCTGGATCGCAGAGTGAAGAGTGTCGCCAAGGCTGGAGCCTGTTCTGCAACAGCAGGAAGAGGCTGGGCTGGGGCTGGGAGGGAGCGCAGGGCCCCGCCCCAGGACTGTCTCAGCCCTATTAAGGAATTTATGGTTATCTTGAGAACAAAAGACTGATACCAGGCACAGAGGCAGACACTGCTCCAATTCCTGTTTGAGGAGGATGCCTCTGGATGTGTGTGGAGAGGGACACACCCAGAGGCAGGAAGACAGGTCACAGCAGTCATCAATGGCTGGGGTAGGAGCCTGGATTCAGTGGTGGCCGTGGGAATGGAAAGGCACAGGTAGCTTTGAGAGAGATCTAGGCATGTGGATGGTGGGGGCAAGGAGTAGGGGTCAAAAGAGATGCTGAATGGACGCTGGTGTCATTTCCAGGGAGACAATGCAGAAGGAACAGCAGCTCTCAGGGAGGGTGATGTGTGAGTGTGGGGCTGTCATCCTCCCAGTGTAGATGTCCAGAGGGGACAGGGGGAGAGGGATAGGCATCAGCTCCTTAGCGCCTGAATCCAAAACTGGACTCTAGGTCATTAAGAAGAATGTTTAGCACTTCAGTTTGGAAGCAGTTTGCTTATATTATGTTATTTTAACCTCTCAGTCATCCATGAAGTATGTGGAACCAATATTCCATTTTGTAACTGAAGAAAGTGATGCTTGTACAGATTGTGAAAACATGGTCTCTTTTTGCTGGTATTCGAAAGTCATCTTTGGAATTAGTAGCTCTCCATGCAGGTTTTTAAAAAAAATTGCATTATTGAAATGTAGTTGACATACAACATTATATGAGTTTCAGGTGTACAATATAGTGATTCGATGATTCTGTCCATTACACAGTGCTCATCACGGTAAGTGTAGTCACCATCTGTCACCATGCAGCGTTACAGTATTCTTTTTTTTTTTTTCAAGATTTTCTTTATTTATTTGACACAGAGAGAGAAAGAGCACAAGCAGGGGGAGCTGCAAAGGGAGAGGGAGAAGCAAACTCCCCACTGAACAGGGAGCCTGACATGGGGCTCGATCCCAGGATGGTGAGATCATGACCTGAGCCGAAGGCAGATGCTTAACCTACTGACCCACCCTGGTGTCCCTAATTACAGTATTCTGGACTATATTCCCTGTGCTGTATTTTTCATTTCTGTGACTACATGCTGGTTTTTAAGACCCTGAGATGCTCTCCTGGGCATGAGGCAGGGGAGTATTCACAGAGCAGGAAAATTTGGGTTCTAGATTTAGAGTATGCCAAAATGCTGGAAGTGCTCATTAGACTTGTCTGTGGCTCAAAAAACATCAACTCAAACAAGAGCCAAAAACAAACAAACAAAGCTAAAAGAGGACATGAGTCTTACGGAATTATTTTTCTGAGGTTTGGGGGGAAGGTATCATCATCATAGAGCTTTTATACATTGGTTCTGAAAGAGATGTCTCTCTTTAGAGGATGTTTCAGCGCTTATTGTATTGTAATGGCCTTGGCAATGGATTGTTTATGCAGAATTGCATATGCTTCTGTGAAACCACTTTCTACAGATCTCTCTTTTCTTCTCTAAAATTATATACAGGATTTTCAGGCCAAGGTATGTGTGAATGTGCGAGAAGAGCCTGTGAATCAGTTTTCATGGGACAAGGTCAAGGAAATAGATTCCCATACTGTGAGCACCTCTAATAGTAATACAAAAGTGCTTCTCTCCATGTTTTTGTTTTTGACCTTGGGAAAATTGTTCTCAGGAACTTAGTAACAAGTACCTCATGGGTGTTGCTGGACCTGAAAAGCACTCCATGAATAATGGCTGTATTGAAAATTTCTCCCAGAAAAATCAACGTATTCAGTTTTGTTTCTACTCGGACTTTTGTCTTGCTTGGTGAGCTTTGATACCTCGTACAAAATCCCTGACCTTTCTGGGGCTCCGCTGTGACACATTCCTCGAGAACGCCCAGGGGGCTGGCCCATGAGCAGCTAGCTGGACCAATGCTCTGCACTGAAATCTGCTGATTTGGTGGAGGGCAGTGATTGTGTTCAGGTGGCACTGTGCACGTGGACGTGGAGGGCCAGGTAACTCCCCCAGATGGCTGGGAGAAAAGGGAAGCGGAGGGGCCTGCCTTTGCTGGGAGCCCGAAGTCCGCGGAGAGAGCCCTCTCCCTGTTGACCAGCCAGACTTTCTACTGAAGGAGGGATTCATCTCGGAGAGCAAGTCATCTCCGAGAGCAAGTACAGGCTAGGGTTTCACATTTAGGAAGCAAAACCTAAGTCAGCTGAGCAGCCTCATTCATTTTTTTTTTTAAGATTTTATTTATTTATTTGAGAGAGAGAATGAGATAGAGCATGAGGGGGGGAGGGTCAGAGGGAGAAGCAGACCCCCTGCTGAGCAGGGAGCCCGATGCGGGACTTGATCCCGGGACTCCAGGATCATGACCTGAGCCGAAGGCAGTCGCTTAACCAACTGAGCCACCCAGGCGCCCAGCCTCATTCATTTTTAACTCATGATCTGTCAAACCTGCTCGCATATGTGCTTCTCTGCCCAGAGCCATTTCTGAATAAAAGGCCTGAAGGGGATATCTTCTGTGGCACAGGTGTCTGTCCTTTCTTTCCCTGGTGGAGTGTTCCACTTCCACTCGGTGTGTTTCCTGTATGCATATCTGTCAAGGACACACAGTGTTGAGTCGTCTTCAAGTGCGATGGGGCTGGGGAGCCTTCAAGGAGTGCCACAGAAAAGCTCCATCCTCAGATGCTCAGGTAGAGCCCAGGTGGGCGTTCAGGAAGAAGTGAAGAAGATTCCTTTGCTTTCTTTCAGCCGTGGTTTCTCAGGTGTAGAGTACAGGAAGACAGGGACAGGAGCCCTGTGTGTAGTGACCTCCTCCCCTCACCAGTGCCTGTCACTACACCTGCCCGGCACATGATGGGTTCTCAGTAGGGGTTTGGAAATCCTCTTCACCTCTGCTTCAGCCAGGCCCCTGTGGATCCCCAGTGATAGAAAACCCAACCCAACCTGAGCTGGCTTAAAGGAAAGGGAACAGGGGGCGCCTGGGTGGCTCAGTCAGTTAAGCGTCTGCTTTCGGCTCAGGTCATGATCTCAGGGTCCTGGGATCAAGCCCCGCATCATCCGGCTCCATTCTTAGCGGGGAGTCTGCTTCTCCCTCTCCCTCTGCCTCTGCCTCTCCCTCTGCTCATGCTCCCTGTCTCTCACTCTCTCTCTCTCTCTCTTTCAAATAAATAAATTAATTAATTAAAATCTTTTCAAAAAAAGAAAAGAAGAAAAGGGAACACAGTAGCTTGTGTAATTAAAGAAATTCAAGGGTAACTGGCTTCAGGTACTGCTGGACTCAGGGTTCAAACTGTACTTTCAGGACTCACAAGTGTCACAATGTCAAGGTGACAGCCCAGCTCTAGCCCTCCCTTCTGTCAGTCACACATCATCACAAACCACCCCACTCTCAAGGGCTGCACCAGTCCCAGGCATGGCTCACAGTGGCCTGCCTCAGGGTCACCTGCCCCTCCCTGACCTAATCACTGTAGCTGGGAAGAGGGGAGACACCAGATGAAAGCAAGACCCACTCTTACTGCTGAGAGTGAGGTCAAGTCCACCAGAGTGAGAACTGGGAGTGGGGAGAGGCGGGTCCCCAAGTATTTGGGAAGAGGAGGAATGGATCTCAGGCCTTGAATACAAGATTTCCCAAACTGACTTCACAACTCCTCCAAAGTTGACTAGTGCAGCGCTGTTACTGTCCTTCGCAAGGCTAGAGCCTGACTCCCTGTTCCTCACATTCTCCTGGGAAGACTTGTCAGGCCTGAGGCTATGAACAGATCATGGCGTCCTCCCTCCTTGAGCAGAGAAGGTGGGTCAGCATCCAGCTGCTGCCTACACAGGGGGTGCTGCTCTGAGAACCCCCAGCTAAGGTGGGACCGACGGTCTCCCCAGGGAGGACCATCCCATCCAGCTTAGAGCCACTCAGACTTTCACATACCCAGAGCCAGAAATCAGGCCCCAAGCAGAGGGCAGGACTCTGGGGGTGGCCCGATCCCCTGCCTTCAGACTCGGAGAATCCAGCCTTATGTAGAGCCAGTCAGAGAAGAGACTTCCCCAAGGCCCCTGCCTGTGCTTCTTCAGCAAGCTCGGGAGTTTTCTGAGACACGTGTAGGCAGGGGCTGTGTGTACTACTCCAGCAGTGGTTACAACTGCCACACACACATTCACACTCACAAACCCCAGTAACTCATGCTTACACATGTGAACACAGACATGCACTCACGCATATACACACACAGAAGCAAACACACACACACATAGGCCTGTACTCACAAGGACACACACACCACAAGTACCCTCTCAGCCTCTGCCCTGCCTTGCACTCTCTCCCGCTCCGAGTTCCCTTTTCCTCACATACTCAGTATGCTGTCACCCAGTGTCTCCCTCACACACCGCATACCCTCTCCTCCTTCTGGTCCCTCCTCTCCCCTTCCTCCTCCCCTTCCTCCCTCTCCCACTTGCCCTCTTCCTCTTCCCTTCCCCATCCTTTCTTTCACATACGTACATAACATAGGTAGTGTCTGTCTCTCTGCTTCGCTCCCGTGCACACACCCCATTTCACTCCCATGCACAGAGGCTGTACAACATAACACCTCCCCACTCTTCCCCTTTCCCCAGACCCCAACACACACACACACATTTCAACCCTGAGCCCTCAGACCTGACCACCGACCTTCAAAGGTTGGCCTCTGGAGGTTTCCTCAGGTTTTCCTCCTCTGGATACACCCCAAATGGCAGCCAAACCCTAAGCTTATGTTCCAGCTTCAAAAATTGGACTTGTGCTCACACAGAGTCCCTCGGATAAGAAGACTGTGGTCGGTGAAGGGAAGTGATCCAAGCACAGCCACAGAGTGATAGAGGGACGCATGGGGCCCAGCTCTCCAGAACCCTAGGCTGTACCCCCCACATCTCTCTTATGACTTCAGGGGCATCCCCCCATCCTACATGCTCACTGTGTAATAAGGGAGACACTGTGAGGTGGAGGTCAAATCTAGCGTATGACAAAGGTGGTGGGATAAATAATGTGGAGATTTCCATTTGCAAATGACTTAGAGGGCCTAAGTCCAGCTCCCCTGGGACAAAACCATCATCTAAATGACCAAAGGAATCAAAGACAGGTCTGCTTCAGCTCTGGCCACAGGGGTGGCCATCCCAGGCCAGAACTTCTGCGTGATCCCATGCCAAGAATGGCATAGAGGGGTGTCTGGACCAGCTCCAGGTGAGCTGCTGTGAGAGCAGCCCAGAAAACGGGGTCCATCTCAGAGCAGTGGGGCTGAGAGCATAGACAAGGATGAAGCAACACCTTTGAAATGATAAAAACTTTCTTTGCCAGGCAAAATGACAACTGTAAGAAAAATCTGGGCACTCCGAGATGTAGCATGTGCGCCACCTGGCACGGCCCCTGGTTTACTGTTTGGGTGAAGCGAAACGCTCCACCCTCTTCCTAACTCCTTGCTTTCTGCATCAGTGTGCCTTGGTATCAACAGCCCTGCCAGCACCCGGGAAAAAGGCTCATCTGTTGCCATGGAGGCTTCCAGCTTCTTCAGAGGCTGAGCCTGGAATCGCTGCCTTTGCAAACAGATCCCATAACCAACAACAACAAGTTTGTATAGACGGGAAATTACTTTTCTCTATCATAGCTAACATTGAGAGCTTATTGGGTACTGAATTAACTGTTCTGGCGCTCGGTTCCCCTGATGACAGCTCCATAAAGCAGGCATACTACATCTGTTTTACCGACACGAGGCTAAGGAGAGAGGTCAAGGAACTTGCTCATGATCTCAGAGCTAGGAAGTGGAGGAGCCACAGGCTCTGTGGTTGGCACTCCTTTTTATTATTATTATTATTGTTATGTTATGTTAGTCACCAAGATGACTTGGCAGGAAAAAACACCACTGGTCCTTTTCCAGTACATCATTAGTTTTTGATGTGGTGACCCATGATTCACTGTTTGCATATAACACCCAGTGCTCCATGCAGTACGTGCCCTCTTTAATACCCATCACCGGGCTAACCCATCCCCCCACCCTCCTCCCCTCTAGAACCCTCAGTTTGTTTCTCAGAGTCCATAGTATCTCATGGTTCATCTCCCCCTCTGATTTCCCCCCCCTTCATTTTTTCCTTCCTTCTCCTAATGTTCTCCATGCTATTCCTTATGTTCCACAAATAAGTGAAACCATATGATAATTGACTTTCTCTACTTGACTTATTTCACTTAGCATAATCTCCTCCAGGCCCATCCATGTTGTTGCAAAAGTTGGGTATTCATCCTTTCTGATGGCTGAGTAATATTCCATTGTGTATATGGTTGGCGCTCTTACCCTCTGCGCCGTGATGCTCTCAAGAACGCAGAAAAAAAGTAGATTTTTCTAAAGAATGGGTTTGAAGGTACTTGGTTGAATCCTGGTCAGTGGTTTCAATTTTGGTGAGCACATTCAAAAAGCCCCCTCTAAAACAATTTATTCAATTTATTCAAGGCTTCTCTTGAGAGACATTTTTGGCTACATACAGAGGGAGTAGATCTTTCTATTCAAAGCCCTTAAGTCCACCATGGTGGATAATGCTAAAATAAAATCCCCCCCTCAACACCACCTACACACACAAGATCTTTGGCGAGGCTCCCACTCTGGAGGTGGGGACTGATAGCAAATGTGCTCAATTTCCATCCCTAAAGGAAGGGTCCCACAGTGTGGCGTGCTCAGAGCTCAGAACTCCTGAGTTTCTCCGTAGGCAGAAATCTGTAGGGTCCTGGGGATGCCACAGAACCCATTTGGAGGTCCCTTCTGCTCAAACAGCTTGGGCACTAAAAAGGGATTGGGATCTTCTCTTGACAACATGGACAGCAGAGGTGGTACAGACCTTGCCAAAGATGAGCTCAGCGAGTCAAGAGAATTCCTCCTTCCAGCTGGAGGAATTCAGCTGGAAGATTATTAGAGAATCCTGGTGTCCCTCATCTGCTCTCCCCTTTCGGAGCAACTGTGGAAACTGATCCCTTATAAGTCAGAGTTGCTAGCATTTTCGGATGACTTGCATTTGGGCCCCAACGAAGACTACTGCACAATTTCCACTTATTTTTCAACTTAGACAATAACGGCAGCCTTTTCTTGAGATTTCTGTTTGAACAGAAGTACGTTAAGTTCATGTTTGGTTTGCAGAATATAAATTTGTTTCCATTTTTTGAAAAATAGCCATTGATTTTTGCATGAAAAGGAGTGGGTGAGGCCTGTGCCTTTTCAAAGTTTGTGTTTATATCCTGTATACGTGAGGAGAACCCATTTCTAATACAATACATTCCATAAAAGTGTAAGCAGGATTTTGCACATGTGCATTTGTCTTAAGGAGAGGGATCCCTTGGCAGAGGGTGTAGTTAGTTGGCAGTGGGCAAAAAAGAACCAATTCCTTCCTTCCCTCAACACCCTGGGTTTATCTGTAGGTCCTTTTCCAAGTAAGTGTTGTGTACAGTGTGGGGTAGACTGTGGTTAGCAGAGTGACCTGGGTTCTCATGAATATTCAGAATCACACATACACATTCACACACAGACTAAAGCTAGTGGGATGACTTGCACAATATTCTGCCTACCACTCCACAATAAAAGGCTATGTGCATTCTTCAAAATCTTGCCTAGGTCCTGTAGACAAAAGTGTTCCCAATTCTTTCCTATCAGATGTCCTCCTCCCTTCTTGTGGTGTGTGTGTGTGTGTGTGAGAGAGAGAGAGAGAGAGAGCACTTGCACGCAGCAATTGTGAGTCAAGATGTCACGTTTTATTTAGCACCAAAATGAGATCTTATCTGAAAAATCTGTGCTGGTTTTGGACAGAGAGCAGACTGGTCCAGCTGAGACCTGGTCCTTGGAATTGCACTGGGCCATTAGGCAGCTTTTAAAATAGAACCTTTCCATTTCTGATGAGCACCTGAATTTGTCCTGCCTACCTAGAAGGGAGCCGAGCAGGAAGGACATTGCAGGGTGCCCATTTGCAGTAAGTGCTGGGGTTACAAAATAAATGTTCTCTGATAGCTCCTTCATAATTTGTGTGATCTGAGAAAAACATTTTCTGTGTTTATTAGTAATAGCCCTTGCAGGCACGATGATACTAATGCCCAAGCACTATGCAAATATGCAAATATGCAAAGTATTGTAATTTGATTTATTACAAGCATGATCTCTTCTGATCCTTTCAACAAGTGAGGGGTGGGGATGATGCCCATTGTACAAACGAGGGGGCATTTCCTCCACAAAGTTTTATTAAGTGGGGTGGCTTTAAATGAGCAGTAGTCCCTCTCCCTCCCTGTCCCACATGCACTGATGGGTTTTTCTCAGCCTGGTTGTGTGAGGTTTCACAGCTGTCCGTCACCTCCCTTCTGGAGCTGGTAATAGAAATAGGAGTTGTCACTGTACTACGCCTTCACTCTGGGATTGCTCTCTGCCTGGAGCCCTGTAGTCTTCCTAAGAAGGATTCCTGGCTCATGCTCTGGCTCTGGGCTTCTCTGGCCATGAGGACACCGAGTACAGATTTGAGGATCCATTCCCTGTGTCCTGGCATTTAATTCTGTCTCAAGATACTTGAACTAGGTCTGGGTAGAAGAACTTGGCAGGAAAAAACACCACTGTTTTCGGTACTTTTCATCATTAAGCAATGGACTTGTGTTTTATTTTACACTTACTGTTATTGATTATTTACTATAATCCTTTATTGTAGGCTGCCCAGTTGTTGTGATTGATGTTTTCAAACAGAACTGGGTCATTTTTGTCCCATGCAGTGCATAAGTTTTCAGCATTCTGCAAGTGAATATTTGTGCGAACTTTAAGAGCTGAATTTTAAAGGACATTTTGAACTATTGGTTTTATTTCAAAAATATGGGGGGAAAGTATTTCTTCTGTTTTTATCAACTGCTTTGCAGAAACAGGTAGGATTTCGTTCTTTTGCTGATAAAACAGAAACCTGATGTGGTGTGAGTGTGTCAGTAGTGGCCTTCCTAACAGACATGCCGCCTCTCTGCGTCTGTGGCTGGACTCCTAAATTTATTCCTGCAGGGAGTGGGAAAGTCACAGCTGAACGTAAGGACATTGACTTACTCTCGGCTACCCTATGTGCGGGGTTTTTGGACAGCAACTGCTGAGTCATGGACGTTCTCGGGGATTTCATTGGTTTAAGCATGGATTTTCACAGAGTAGCCACGACATGGTAACTGTCCATCACCCAGAAGGGGCATTCAATTTCTCAGGGTGCTAAAGTTAAGAACTAAATCCCTGGGTCTTTTATTTCTTTAACGTTATTGTAACCTAAGGCATAAATGTACATACTTCAAAATGTCAATGAATTTTCTTGATTTATGGTAAAAAAAAAACAAACAAAAAAACACTCCACTTCTACTTCCTAAATATAACCATTTTCAACTTATAGCTCTTTTTTGGTATTTATCTCCCAATATCTAAATAGCTTGCTTACTGCTTACATTGCTTTTTTTTTTTTTTAAAGATTTTATTTATTTATTTTAGAGACAGAGCACAAGAGGGGGGAGTGGGAGAGGGAGAAGCAGACCCCCCGCCGAGCAGGGAGCCCAATGCGGGACTCGATCCTGGGACTCCAGGATCATGACCTGAGCCGAAGGCAGCTGCTTAACCAACTGAGCCACCCAGGCGCCCCTGCTTACATTGCTTTTTTAAAAATTTTATCTCTTCACTTTCTACTGCAAAAAGGTTTTATTATCTTATAGCTCCGAGTTCCCAACACACACATGCCCCTTCCCTCTATTCTTCCGGTTATTTATAACATAGCCTTTGCTAGATCAGTTTCTGATGTTTTACTGTTGTGACTATAAAAAACAGCTTTCTGGTGTTGCTAATGAGTGGTCCATAGCCATTCTGATGTTTGATCCTTTCTTATGTGGCTCCAAAAGTTGATATAATCTTCTCTGGTCTCAGTGGTATAAAATTTCATAGTTATGTGCTTTCATTTGGGTCTTTTTTCTTCCATTGCAGTGAGCTCCTAGAGAACCATTTCACTCTGGAAACACGGCTGTTTCAAACTCAGGAAATTTTCTTGAATGATTTCTTTGATTATTTTTGTTCTTATGTTCTTTGCACCTTCTGGAGCACAGATATGGGACCTCACACATTAATTTTCTAGCTTTCTTTTTCTCCTGAACTCTGTCTGTCCTTTTGTTCTATTTTCTGGAAGGTATCCTTGACTTTATCTTCCATCCTATCTACTGAGTTTTACATTTCCACAATACTTTTTTTTAACTTCTGTTATTTTTATTTCTCTGTTCCTTTTGGAATATGATGCTGCTCCTTCATAGCAGCATCATTAATAATATTAATAAGTTTTGAAGTTTTCTTCTCCTTTAAGTTTCTTTATTCTTTTTGTTTTTGGTATTTATCTTTGATGATAGACATTTTGCTCAAGCAGTCGATGACCCAGGACTGTCAGTTCATCTGAAGAGCAGTGGGCTGAGTGGGGCTTGTTGGCTGGTGGGCTTTCACCTAGAATGATCTGACTAGACCATTTTAAGGAGGAAACTGTCAGTAGGTTTTTTCTTTGGAATTGGTCAATTTCTTCAGAGAGGAATGTTCCAGTCTTCTACTGTGGATGTAAGTCTGAGAATTAGTTAGGGTTGCCCAGGGCAGAGAGGGGCCAAGGTCAGACTCAGCATTCAGTATGCAGGCTTTCACTTGATTCATCTGTTTTCCGTGGGTGTCCCTGCCTGTGATCTGCTTGGAGCCCTGGTCTCAGATTTCTGCATCAGCCTTTCTAGGAATAAACCTTGAGTATTCTGCTGAAATGGATGAGGGCAGTTACCTGGACTGAACAGAGTGTAAAAGAGGACCTAAGGGCTTAACTGCCTTACCCACCTGCACTCCCACTTCTGAAGGTAACTGATGCTTGTAATTCCCGAGCCTTGCTGGGGTTCTGATGTCTGTCCCAGGCTTCCCACTGCAGCATCAGGGTCCAGCTTTTCCAAGCTGCTGGGTCATTTCCTTACGTTTCATCTGCTTTCCAACTTCCCAGGTATTATCGCTGTGGTTTCTGTATGTTATCTGTATTTTAATAGGATTTGGAAGAGAACAGAGGTAAAGTCATGGGTATAATTTACCTTGTTCAGCTGGAAGTCTGATCCTTGACTCCTTCTCCCGCTGATGGGATTTGGGCCACATGAGGACCCATCTAGGAATGTGCAACACCAGTCTCAGGTCCTGGCATGGCACGAGGTGTCCTTTGTCTCTGGAGCCAGAGGGTAGCCTCTGACATCTCATGGTTGGACATGGCCAACCCAGAGGAGGGCAGTGCTGGGGTGATCTGACAGGGTCTTCAGCAAGGGCTTGCAAACTTATTTGACCCACATTAAGAAGTTCAGTTTTGGGGTGTCTGGGTGGCTCAGTCGATTAAGCTTCCAACTCTTGATCTTAGCTCAGGTCTTGATCTCAGGGTCGTGAGTTCAAGCCCCATGTTGGGCTCCATGCTGGGTGTGGAGCCTACTTCAAAAAAAGAAAAAAGAAAAGAAAAAGGGGCACCTGGGTGGCTCAGTTGGTTAAGCGTCTGCCTTCAGCTCAGGTCATGATCATCCCAGAGTCCTGGGATGGAGCCCCGCGTCGGGCTCCCTGCTCAGCAGGAAGCCTGCTTCTCCCTCTCCCTCTGCTGCTCCCCCTGCCTGTGCTCTCTCTCTCTCTCCCCCTCTGTCAAATAAATAAATCTTTTTTTAGAAAGGGGGGAAAGAAAAAGGAGTTCTGTTTAATCTCACAATCTAGGAGGCAAATACGTGCATTTCTATATATAAAACTCGTGTACACAAAAGCAGAAGTCTGGCAAAACAATACTTACCCTTGCCACAAGCAGAGCACTCAGCTATTTCTATTCTATTTTACTTTTTTTTTTTAATGATCATCTTGACCCACTAATGGGTCCCAAGGAGAAGTCTGCAAAGCACTAGTCACCTGAGGTCACACCTGTAGCATTATCACCATGATCGTCCTCTTCTTGCTTAAAACTCCACAGAGCTCTCTGTTAGCCCCTGAACAGCCCACTCAAGGCCCTGCTCCAGCCCATCGTGTGCCCACACTGCCTAGGTGCTCCCCCCAGCAGTAACTCCAGCATGCCTTCTGCCCCCAGCCCAGCCCCTTCCTGATGACGCTTTCTTTGCTGAGCACCCTTCCCCTAGTGCCTGCACCCAGGGCAGTTCCACACACCCTGGGAGACCCAGGCAAGACGTTCGAGCACCTGCGAAGCTTCCCCTGGTGTTCACACAGAATTCCAGATTTCGTGGGGTCAGAATGTGTATCACAAAGCTAAACAACGTCAGAGAAGATCAGTTAGAAAATTAGGAAAACACCAAGGAGAAAATACGCTGTCAAATGTATCCCACCACCTAAAAATAATCGCAGTGAAGATCCTGGTGTTCATCCTTCCCAGTTTTCCTCAGTCATAGTTACTCTGGGTTTTCCTGTTTTGTTTTGCTTTGATATAAAAGTAGGTTATTAATGTAGGAGTTATCTAGTAATAAATGTCAAATACTTTTATGTAAAAGAATATTCTTCTCGTATATAATGCTTATGGTGTACCGTCACAAAGATTATTGTGGTCTATGAAGCAATATTCTACTATTTGATACTTAGTGTGTTTTTGACTTAGTGTGAAGAACTGCCTTGTCCACGTCATTGTATGTAAGTCTAAATACCTGTAAGTACTTTGACTGGATTCTACATAAGTACATACTGCCAAGCCCTTCTCCAGAGGGAACAAACCAGTTCCAATTCCCATGGGCAGTGGGAATGGTTTTTGAACTATAGGCGGGCCACTTCTAGTTATGGCCATTTTTCAAAATTTCTCTGGTAATTTTAAATTTTAATAGGATAGTATGTGTCAGCCATTTCCTTTATGGTTCCTACCTTTAGGATCATGCTTAGAACAGACTTCCAGAAACCCCAAACTTAGACTGCTTCTGCTTGAATACAAAGCCATCGCAAATAAAAGGATATTCCCCCATTTTCACGTGAAAAAATGAACAAAAGTGTAATTCTTCTGTCCATCTTTGATATGTAAACTTTTAGAGGTAGAGATGAAATAATCCAATGTCTACTCATAAAGTAAACTTAATAATACATACTTACCTTTAAATCACTCATTGTATAAAATCGTATATTAATTGGAGACTTGCCTTTTTCCTCTGTCTTTGCTGCCAGCCTTCTCTTCAGCAGAACTGCTAAGTCACACAACATTGTTTCCCCCCCACACAGCAGCTGCATTTCCATGTGAGTTATCTTGAATCTACAGATAGCTCTGTCACTGACATTTTAATTCAAGCCACAAAGAGTCTCATCATGTTAGCTTTTAAAACTATCCTGAAGGTTCTATCTTGTTCTCCACAATGACGCAATTTACTCTATATTTTTAAGGTTTTACTTCTACTAAGGATGTATATGCACAGGGTTTAAAAGAGTTTTGTTGTAAAAGACAGAATCTTTCGACTTTTCTTCCACACCTCCCCCCCCACCCCTCCCTCCGCAATCCTCTACAGCAACCACTTTGATCTCTCTCACTTATTTGCTTGATAAAATTGTTCTCCCTGACTCTTTCTGATATGCCTTGTTCCTCATTAATTGCTCAGTTTTAGGCATTCCCTGTTCCTTTCCACCACGGAACAGGAGTTAGCCTTCCACCCCACACCCCCCTCCCTTCCCATCCCCTCACCTTTCAGGAAAGCCCACACCAGGATTCAGTGTCTCATTGTTATGTCTGCATAAATGCTCTTCCCAGCTGAGCCATGCATTAAACTGTGGTGAATGTTTCCCTACTCCTTTTTTAATTTTTTTAACTGCAAAATGTGTCGTACATACCGAAGAGTGTATAATACGTGTTTGTGGTGTTTAAAGGAGAATAATAAAGAGAATACCTGGAGTAAGGAAAAACACCTTTCCTCAATCGCGTCCCCCTTCCTCTCCCCAGAGGCGTCACTCCTTAATTTTGTGTTAACCATCCCTTCCTTTATGGCTTTATTTAACACTTTCATAGATACTCCTGAACAACGCTAACTGAGAAGGTCAAGTTAGAAGAACTGCAGTGCAAAAGCAGTGTCCTCTTAAGGGGTCAAGGAGCCCATGGGCACGTTGGGTAGCCCACTGGATATAAGACAGCCTGCCTGCCTGCTTACACACAGTGCTGCGCAGCAGGCTCCCGGGCTGTCTCTCCTGCATGTGAAAAGAATACAGAACAGCTGGAAACACCACAACACAATTAGATGTTTTATTTCTTTTCCAACAGAAATTAAGAGGAATTTTTGATGGGGGGGGGACGTAGGTAATCTAATTTGCTAGTGGCCTCAATTTTCATGTTTATATATTTGCTATTAATGCCTACCTTTATAAAGTCAGAGAATTTTCTCTGAACGGTATCTACTCTGAGGGATCTGTTGAGGTCTTTTTTTAGGTCTGGAATGTGATTCAGTTTTATGAATCCTCCTGGCACATTTGAGGGAGGGAAACGTGCCCTTTCTGTTTCAAAGATATCACATTTTATACATACTTTTATTTGTATATATGTTTTTGACCCAAGTTGATGATAGTCACTTTCTCTCCATTGCTATTTACATTTCTCTGTTTGCTCTGTCAAAAAGAGAGAGCACTTTTCAAGTCCTCCATTGTGAGGTTTTAAATGTCCCTTGGCTTTCTACAGATTCTGTTTTAGATATATCAGTTTTATGAATCAGCCTATTATAAGCCTCATTATGGGTCATTCCCTTTATCAGTGGAAAAATAACTGTCTTATTTAATGGGTTTTTCTTGAATTTATTTTATCTGGCTTGTTTTCCTTTTGTCTGTGTGTTCACCTGGTGCTCTGTGGCCTTTTCCTCCATTCTTAATCTTCTCTTTGATTTTTTTGACATGTTTCTTGTCAACAGCATATAATTGGGTTTTGATTTTTTTATTTCTCCAAGCATCTGTCTATTAAATAGGGGCTAGACCTATTGACATGTCTTAGGATAACTTCCATGTCTCTTACTTTTTTATGCTTCATCAGTATGCTATTAGTACAGTCCACAATCTCAACTTTTTTTCATTGGATCGCGATAGGGTGAGTAGCAACTAGTTGGATACCAACATATTTCCCCATGCTTCAAAAATTCTGCAAATAGTTACTGAATCCCTGCTGGGTACCAGGTTCCAGGCCAGACTCTGGGGACACAGCAGAGACCATGACACAGCTCCTGCCCCATAAACAGGGCTGCCTTTACAGTCGTAGTTACCTTATGGCCCCGAGCTTGGTTTAATGCTCTGCTGCTGTTGTTTGAAATATTTAATTTTTTGACAAGGGGACCTACATTTTCATTTTGTACTGAGCTGCACAGATTATGTGGCTGATCCTGCCTGTAAGAACACAGAGTTATGTGAGAGACAGAAAACAGCAAATTTCAGTATGGAGTAATAAATGCCCTAATAGGAATCAGGAGAGGGGACTATGACCTCACAGGGGGCTTCTTGGTAGTCTGGAAGGCGTTCAGGATGTAGCTGACCCCTGGGCTGAGTCAGATGAAGAGCAGGAGTCACCCTGAAGGAAGGGAGGGGGCAAAGGAAACTGCAGGGACAAGGCCAAAGCCTTTAGAGAGGATGAAGTCTGTGGCCAGAGCACAAATTATAGGTATCCCTGAACAAAGCTAACTGAAAGCATCAAGGTCAAAAGAATTATAATCTCAAGTAGGAGCAAGCATCAAAAAATATGCCGGATATCTATACCAGATGTTAAACTGGCTGCCTATCTGCATTTTAAGTCTGCTAACAAGCCCTTTCTAGAATTGACAGATCTTATACTAGGTCTTATACCAGGGTAACCAGAAGTCAGTCTGAGGGAGAGAAACAAATGAAGATCTCTGAGGACTTGGAACACCATCATAGAAGAGTCCACCCTTATCCTGATTTAATGGGAAGCCATCTTTCTGAAATGCCAGACTGACCACATTAGTGTCCCTCATCAATTGGAGAGTGCTCATCTGGCTTCAGCATGGAGCTTACCTTAGAGGGTGAGGGAGTAGCTGGGCTTTGAGAAGGCCATGCATGGTCATCTGGGTGGGGGTGATGGCAGCTGGGAAGAATGTGTGGCAGAGCAAATGAAGTAATAGCCTGGTTTCAGTCAAATGCAGGACGGAAACGCCGTAGCACTTACTTAGGACTTAGCTGTGGTTGTAAGAAAGGGGTGAATAAAAAATGACAGGGGTGGGGTGCCTGGGTGGCTCAGTCGTTGAGCGTCTGCCTTTGGCTCAGGTCATGATCCCAGGGTCCTGGGATAGAGCCCCACATCGGGCTCCCTGCTCAGCGGGAAGCCTGCTTCTCCCTCTCCCACTCCCCCTGTTTGTGTTCCTTCTCTCGCTGTGTCTCTCTTTCTGTCAAATGAATAAAATCTTAAAAAAAACAAACAACCAAAACAACAACAACAACAAAATGGCAGGGGTGCTCTGCAGTCACCGAGGCAGGAGCTGTAGGACCACAGGCATGCTTGAGTGAAAAAAGACAGTGTATTGAATTTGAGGCACGTTGTGTCTGGGATGAGAGCCACAAGTGGAGACATGCAATGAGCAGGAGGTCGGATTTTAGCAGAGAGAAGGGATGGCAGCTGAAGCCACAAGGACGTCCCTGGATTCACTGTGATGCTCGTCCTTGGAGAGTTCATGGATGGGGTCTGAGAGTACTTAACAGTCAACGGATAGGGAGAGGGGCAGACTTTACGAAGGTCTGAGATTGAGAAGGAAGAGCCAGAGACAAAGGAAAAGCAGCATTTTGGAAGTCAGAGTATCTTGGAAGCCAAAGGAAGAAAAACATTTCAGAAAACAGTGAAGAGGTCAAACACATCAACTATGGGCTGAACCTGCATATGAGCTAAGGTATGCACCCCAATGTTCACAGCAGCAATGTCTGCAATAGCCAAACTGTGGAAAGAGCCAAGATGCCCTTCAACAGATGAATGGATAAAGAAGATGTGGTCCATATATACAATGGAATATTACTCAGCCATCAGAAAAGATGAATACCCAACTTTTATATCAACATGGATGGGACTGGAGGAGATTATGCTAAGTGAAATAAGTCAAGCAGAGAAAGTCAATTATGATATGGTTTCACTTATTTGTGGAACATAAGGAATAGCATGGAGGACACTAGGAGAAGGAAGGGAAAAATGAAGGGGGGGACTCGGAGGGGGAGACGAATCATGAGAGACTGTGGACTCTGAGAAACAAACTGAGGGTTTTAGAGGGGAGGGGGTGGGGGTATGGGTTAGCCCGGTGATGGGTATTAAGGAGGGCACGTACTGCATGGAGCACTGGGTGTTATATGAAAACAATGGATCGTGGATCACCACATCAAAAACTAATGATGTATTATATGTTGACTAACATAACATAATAAAATTAAAAAAAAAAAAGCAAAGTGGCCCTTTGACTTGGGAGGGAGGCAGGGGATTGTCTGCAGGGTGAGGAAGTTGAAATGGACTAGAGCTCCTGCCTACTAAGGAGAGAGGGGCAATATGTCTTCTGGGTACTGTATGATGCTTCCACATCTGGAGCCCTGCTGACCCTGGAAGGACTGCTAATTCCTAAAGATACTTAACAACTCACCTGCGGGTATACCTTGCAAATGCAAACCAACCCATCCAGAGTCACCAGCCACAATCGCTCTCACACTGGGCTGCTGTCCCCTGCACTAATCACCCCAGAGCCAAGATCCAGACAACTAGAGACAGTCTTTATGCCCAGAACCCCCAAACTAACCAATCCTAAATTGCCTCACCCATTCCTTCCCATGGCAACCACAACACAGCCCTCACCCACACTTTCCTTTCAGTCCCTCTGCCTCCTGACCCTCCCTGGTGCTTCCCCGAAACCCTGTGTGGCATGGCATGCCCCCTCCTCTTGGGAGCTATCAATCTTTGAACAATAAACTACCTGTTCCATATCAGTTGTCTCCCAATCTGTTGGCCTCACTATGTCTGAGCAATAATAAAGCTTACATTTTAAAACAAGAGGGAAATGTAGTGATGGAGAGGGGCTTGGAGTTTTTTTGTGTGTGTTCACTTTTAGCAGACAAGAAAGGCTGAGTATAGGTCAGTGCTGACTGGAAGATGCCAACGTCAGGGTTGTTAGTTACATGTGGACAGGATGGAGGAAGCCATGCTTGAAGGCACTATCAGTGAGGATGTAAATTGGTATAGCTCCTTTCTTTGGAGGACAGTTTGGCAACAGCTACTAAAATTATAACTGCACATAATCTTTGAGCTAGGAATACATGATAGAGAAATGTACCTATACCTAAGAACATTCATTGCAATATTGTTTGTAATTGCAAAACACTGGAAACTATCTAAATGTCTCATTCAGTGCTACAAATACAGTATGGTACAGGCCTCTAGTAGAATATTCTATAGGGATGGGAGAAAAAAGAATGAAGTATTTCTGTATGTGCTGATATGGAGCTGTTGATATGATGTTATATATCTATCTATGGCCAGAAATTTGGGGGGATATGCAAGAGAAAGTGGTTGTCCCTACTGTAAGACTGAACATCTGAAGAAGGAAGAAGACAAATATCTCCTTCTTACTTACCGGGTACATTTATACATTTTTAATTTTAAAATAAAATTAGTATTTTAAGCTATATATCCAGAGTTAAACTCCAAGAACTGCACCAGAAAACAACTTAAAAATCTTCTACTTCCATCCCTTAATTTCAGAAGAACCTGAGGCTTACTACGTCCACAGTCACTCAACTTAGGCTTAAGAACAAACTTGGAATGAGATTTCCTAACCCCCTATTCAGGTGTTCCTTCTTCTAGGTGATGCTCTTTGCTGTGGAATTTACTTGGCTACTTTACAACAGAGAGTATGGCCCCAAGTGGGCCTCCATAAAGAAAGCGCATACAAAAAACACCAAAACTGGGCTCTGAGGGTCATCTCCTCCTGCCATCCTCACCCTGCAGTAGTGACAGCCACAACAGTGCAGCTGTCAAAAATTCTACAGAGTGACCTGGGTGGGTGGAACAGGAGTACAAATTAACGCAGATTAGAGAAGAATCCGAATTCTCAAGTGTCATTAAAGGAGCTGGCTGTAAGTTTCACATGGCACCCAGAGGGCTCCTTGTAGATGGCCATCCTTCTGGGTTTCCAGCCACATCTTCTACCTGATCCCTGAAAGAGCAGACAGTCACATCTCTCTAATGTGTGTCCTCTTGTCCCTGGTACTGGGATCTCCTGGCACCCTTACCTTTAGGCAGGCAGAAGCATTAATGTCAGGTAGGCTCTCAGAAAATAGGGGGTGGTCTTATGTGCCCCAAGGAGCAACTTATACTGCCTTCTTCTCCACCTGACAGCCCAGGATGCATCGTTGGTAATGCCATCTTCAGAAACTTCTAGGTGGACGCCATCCCTTACTCAAAGAAACTCCTTCCCACCTTCCCTAAAAACAACTACATAAGAATCTCCTTCATTACTCTCTTGCCCCTGGGGGTAGAGCAAGAAGAGGGCTCATTGCTTCTAACACTTTATTCTCTCTACAGTCAGCAGTCTTTGGCTTAGCCCCATTTTGCCTGATCCAGAGTAGGAAGGGTCTATCTGTTTGCATCTTTGTCTCAGGTTGAGAGGTGCCATTTTTAACCTAGAGGTTTAGAGTATGATGTCTTAGATTTTGACAGACTGCAAAGGATGCTCACAGAACTGGAGAACAGAATAGAACATGTTATATAGAGATCGCAGGTTCTTAGCTTCAAATCAATTCACAAATGTACTACATCAAAATAAAAAGCTTTTGCACAGCAAAGGAAATCATTAACAAAACAACAAGGCAACCTACTGAGTGGGAGAAGATATTTGTAAATGATACATCTGATAAGGGGTTAATATCCAAAATATATAAAGAACTTGGGAGAGGAAGATGGCAGCAGAGTAGGAGGACCCTAGGCTCACCTTGTCCCATGAACACAATTAGATAACAATCAAATCATCCTAAATACCCCAGAAGTTGACCTGAAGACTGATAGAACAAACTCCACAACTAGAGAGAGAGAAGAGGCCACACTGAAGAAGGTAGGAAGTGTGGAGATGTGGTTTAGGGGAGAAATGAATTGTGGGTGTTGTGGAGGGGAGAGAGCCATGATCACAAAGAAGGGAGAGAGAGAGAGAGAGGAGCACACAGGGGAACACACAAGGAGAATGTTTTCACAAAACCACTCACTTGGAAAACCAGAGAGACTGAATTTCGTGAGTTCTTGCAGTCAGCGGGGCTTAAAACCTAGAGTTTTAAAGGTCAACTGGGTTGGCTGGGATGGAGCCTAGAGAGCACTGTACTGCTCCTGGAGAGAAGGCAGGGAAACAACCTAGGGACAGACACTATGGAAACAGTAATCTGAAGAGCACCTGGGGCACACAGTGGGGAGATTATTTGCTCTTCTTGGAGGATGTCCCTGAGAGGCAGCATTCACCGAGACACCTCTCCAGGCACAAAGGAGCTGGCCAGTGACATTTCCTTCCTCCGCCCCTCAGCATAAACACAGAGTCACCTGCAAGAAGCAGCACAGACCCTACACTGGCTGCTTAACTTGCTTACATCAAGCCCTACCCCACTGTGCTCTGGTGGAACTACCCTTCAGAGTCAAGCTTGCCTCAGTCCCAGTGCAGTGGGCCCCTCCCCCAGAAGACCAGCATAAACCCCTCCACACACCACGTTTCCTGACCAGAGAGTTCTGCAGGACTTCAGTTCCAATGGAGGTGGTAACAGGTCTCATTTCACAAGCAGACCAGAGCACACCTCATTAAAACTCCCCACATTCAGGCAGGAACGAAACACTGCCCACATCAGGCAAGGAGAGCCTCTGCACACAGCTGACCTAAAGGATAGAGAAGCCAAAACACAACAGCAGAGCACACGTTGCACACACTGGAGACAGTCCCTGAAGCTCCAGGCCCTGGGCACTACATGACCTTTTCTTCATAAGGCCATTACTTTCAAGAGCAGGAGACATAATTGGCTTTTCTAACATACAGAAGAAGGCAGAGACTTAGACAAAAGGTAGAGACAGAGGAATTTATCCCAAATGAAAGAACAAAATAAGGCCATGGCCAGAGATCTAAATGAAACAGATCTAAGTAACATGCCTGCTGGAGAATTTAAAGCAACAGTCATAAGGTTACTCCCTGTGGTTGAGAAAAGAATAGAAGACATCAGTGAGACCCTTACCACAGAGATAAAATAGTTTAAAAAGAATCAATCAGAGATGAAGAGTATAATAAAATTGGAAACAGGCTTGATGCACTGAAAAGCAGGCTGGGAAGCAAACGATGAATTAGTGACCCAGAGGACAAAATAATGGAAAGTAATGAAGCTGAACAAAAGCGAGAAAGAAGAATTATTGCAACACAAGAATAGACTTAGGGAACTCAGTGACTGCATCAAACGTAATAACATTCATATTATAGGAGTTCCAGAAGAAGAAGAGGAAGGAAAGGGGGCAGAAAATTTATTTGAAGAAACAATAGCTGAAAACTTCCCTAATCTGGGGAAGGAAACAGACATCCAGATCCAGGAGGGCATCAAAATCAACAAAAACAGGCCAACACCAACACATATTGTAACGAAATTTGCAAAATATGATAAAGAAAAAAATCTTAAAAGCAGCAAAACAGGGGCACCTGAGTGGTTCAGTCAGTTAAGCGTCCAGTTCTTGATTTCAGCACAGGTCATGATCTCAGGGTCCTGGGATCAAGCCCTGTGTCAGGCTCCATGCTCAGCACAGAATCCGCTTGTCCCTCTCCCTCTGCTCCTCCCCCGGCTTGTGCACTCTCTCACACTCACTCTCTCAAACAAATAAATAAATAAAATCTTTTTCTAAAAAAAGGCAACAAAACAGAGGTCCTTAACTTACAAGGGAAGACCCATAATACTATCTGGAGATTGCTCAACAAAAACATGGTAAGCCAGCAGGGAGTGGCATGATATATTGAAAGTGCTGAATGGGAAAAATCTGTAGCCATGAATACTCTATCCAGCAAGGCTATCATTCAGAATAGAAGGAGAGATGAAGAGTTTCCCAGACAAACAAAAATTAAAGGAGCTTGTGACCACTAAACCAGCCATGCAAGAAATATTAAACGGTACTCTTTGAGTGCAAAGGAGAGACCAAAACTGACAAAGACAAGAAAAGATCAAAGAAATCTCCAGAAACAATGACAAGTGATAAAATGGCAAAAAATACATATGTATCAATAATTACTTTGAGTACAAATGGACTAAATGCACCAATCAAAATATATAGGGCATTAGAATGGATAAAAAAATAAGACCCATCATTATGCTGCCTACCAGAGACTCATTTTAGACCTAAAGACACCTGCAGATTGAAAGTGAGGGGATGGAGAAACATTTATCATGCAAATTGATGTCAAAAGAAAGCCAGAATAGCATGCTTATATTGGACAAACTAGCCTTTAAACCAAAGACTGTAACAAGAGATGAAGAAGGGCTCTATATAATCATAAAGGAGACAATCCAACAAGAACATATAACAATTGTAAATACTTATGTATCCAACATGCAAATATATAAAACAATTAATAACAAGCATAAAGGAATTAACTGATAATACAGTAATAGTAGGGAACTTTAACACCCCACTTATGTCAATGGAAGATCATCTAATCAGAAAATCAACATGGAAACAATGACTTTGAATGACACACTGGACCAGATGACTTAACAAATATATTCTGAACATTCCATACTAAAACAACAGAATACACATTCTTTTCAAGTGCACATAGAACATTCTCCAGAATAGATCACATATTAGGTCAAAAAACAAGCCTCAATAAATACAAGAAGATTGAAGTCTTACCATGCACCTTTTCTAACCACAACACTATAAAACTAGAAGTCAACCACAAGAAAAAATTTGGAAAGACCACAAATACATGGAGGTTAAACAACATGCTACTAAACAATGAATGGGTCCACCAGGAAATCAAAGAAGAAATGAAAAGAAAAAATACATGGAAACAAATGAAAATGACAACACAGTGGTCCCAAACTTTTGGTATGCCGCAAAAGCAGTCCTAAGAGGGAAGTATATAGTAATACAGGCCTACCACAAGAGGCAAGAAAAATCTCAAATAAACAACCTAAACTTACACCTAAAGGAGCTAGAAAAAGAGTAACAAATGAAGTCTAAAGCCAGAAGAAGGAAGGAAATAATAAAAAGAGCAGAAATAAATGATACAGAAACTAAAAAAAAGTAGGACAGATCAGTGAAACCAAGATCTAGTTCTTTGAAAAAATTAATAAAATTGATAAACCCCTAGCTAGACTTATCAAAAAGAAAATAGAAGGGACCCAACCAAATAAAATCACAAATGAGAGAGGAGAAATAACAACCAACACCACAGAAATACAATTATAAGAGAATATCATGAAAAAGTATGTGCCAACAAATTGGACAAACTGGAAGAAATGGAAAAATTCCTAGAAACCTTAAATTACCAAAACTGAAACAGGAAGAAATAGAAAACTTAAGCAGACCAATAACCAGGAAAAACACTGAATCAGTAATCAAAAAACTCCCAACAAACTAAAGTCCAGGACCAGATGGCTTCACAGGTGAATTCTACCAAACATTAAAGAAGAGTTAATACCTATTCTTATCAAATTATTCCAAAAAATGGAAAAGGAAGGAAAACTTCCAAACTCATTCTATGAGGCCAGCATTACCCTTATTCCAAAACCAGATAAAGGCATCACCAAAAAAGAGAACCACAGGCCAATATCCCTGATGAACATGGATGCAAAAATTCTCAATAAAGGGGCACCTGGGTGGCTCAGTCATTAAGCGTCTGCCTTCAGCTCAGGTCATGATCCTGGGGTCCTGGGATCGAGCCCCGAATTGGGCTTCCTGCTCTACGGGAGGCCTACTTCTCCCTCTCCCACTCCCCCTGCTTGTGTTCCCTCTCTTGCTTTCTCTCTCTCTGCTAAATAAATAAATAAAATCTTGAAAAAAAAACCGAACAAGTTACATTTAAAAAAAAACTTCTCAATAAAATACTAGCAAACAGAGTTCAACAGTACATTAAAAAAAAAAAAATCATTCACCATGATCAAGTGGGATTTATTCCTGGGTTGCAGTTGTGGTTTAATATTTGCAAATCAATCAACATAATACACGATATTAATAAAAGAAAGGATAAAAACCATATGATCGTTTCAGTAGATGCAGAAAAAGCATTTGACAAAGTACAACATCCATTCATGATAAGAAAAACCCTCAACAAAAGGTGAGTTTAGAGGAAACATACTTCAACATAATAAAGTCCATAAATAAAAAAATTTTTAAAAAAACCCCACAGCTAATATCATCCTCAATGGGGAAACACTGAGAATGTTTCCTCTACAGTCAGAAACAAGACAGGGATGTCTACTCTCACCACTGTTACTTAACATAGTACCGGAAGTCCTAACCACAGAAAAAGGAATAAGAAGGCATCCAAATTGGTAAGGGAGAAGTAAAACTTTCACTGTTTATAGATGACGTGATATTATACATAGAAAACTGGAAAGACTCCACCAAAAAACTGCTAGAACTGATAAACGAATTCAGCAAAGTGCCAGGATACAAAAATCAATGTACAGAACTCTGTTGCATTTCTATACACCAATAATGAAGCAACAGCAAAAGAAATTAAGGAATCGACCCCATTTACAATTGCACCAAAAACCATAAGATACCTAGAAATAAGCCCAACCAAAAAGGTAAAAGATCTGTACTCTGAAAACTATAAAACATTGTTGAAAGAGATTGAAGATGACACAAAGAAATGGAAAGACATTCCATGCTCATGGAATGGAAGAACAAAATTGTTAAAATGTCTATACTACCCAAAGCAATCTACACATTTAATGCAATCCCTTTCAAAATACCAACCAGCAGCATTTTTCACAGAGCTAGAGCAAACAATCCTAAAATTTGTATGGAACCATAGAAGACCTTGAATAGGCAAAGCAACCTTAAAAAAGAAAAGCAAAGTTGGAGGCATCACAGTTACAGACTTCAAGTTATATTACAAAACTGTAGTGCTCAAAACAGTATGGTACTGGCACAAAAATAGACACATAGATCAATGGAACAGAATAGAAAACCCAGAAATGAACCTATAACTATATGGTCCATTAATCTTCTACAAAGCAGCAAAGAATATTCAGTGGGGAAAAAGACAGTCTCTTCAACAAATGATGTTGGGAAAACTGGACAGCAACATGCAAAAAATGAAATTGGATTACTTTCTTACACGATACACAAAAATAAACTCAAAATGGATTAAAGACCTACATGTGAGATCTGAAACCAAAAAAATCCTATAAGAGGAACACAGGCAGTAACTACTCTGACATTGAACATAGCAACTTCTTTTTAGATATGTCTCCTGAGGTAAGGGAAACAAAATAAAAAATAAACTATTGGGACTTCACCAAAATAAAAAGCTTCTGCACAGAAAAGGAAACAATCAACAAAACTAAAAGGCAACCTAAAGAATGGGAGAAAATATTTACGAATGACATATCTGATAAAGGATTAGTGCCCCAAATCTGTAAAGCACTTATAAAACACCCCAAAAAATGAATAATCCAATTTAAAAAATGGGCAGAAGACATGAATAGACATTTTTCCAAAGAAGACATGCAGATGGCCAACTAACACATGAAAAGATGCTCAACCTCACTCATCATCAGGGAAATGCAAATCAAAACTACAATGAGATAGTCAGAATAGCTAAAATCAACAACACAAGAAACAGCAAGTGTCGGCAAGGATGTGGAGAAAGGGGAACCCTCTTGCACTGTTGGTGGGAATACAAACTGGGGTGCAGCCACTGTGGAAAACAGTATGGAGGTTCTTCACAAGTTAAAAATAGAACTACCCTATGATCCAGCAATCACACTACAATGTATTTACCCAAAGAATACAAAAATAATAATTCAAAGGTATACATGCACCCCGATATTTATAGCAGCACTATCTACAATAGCCAAGATAGGGAAAGAGCTCAAGTGTCCATTGACTGAGGAATGGATAAAGAAGATGTGGAATATTACTCAGCTATGAAAAAAAAGTATGAAATCCTGCCTTTGCAATGACATGGATGGAGCTAGAGAGTATTAGCAAAATACTGGAGCTAAGCAAAATAAGTCAGTCAGAGAAAGACAATATCATATGATTTCAGTCATGTGGAATTTAAGAAACAAAACAAACGAGCAAAGGGAAAGAGAGAGAGATAAACCAAGAAACTCTTTAACTATAGAGAACAAACTGATGGCTACCAGAGAGGAGGTGGGTAGGGGGCTAGGTTAAACAGGTGATGGGGATTAAGGAATGTTGTGTGGAAAGTGTTGAATCACTATATTGTACACTTGAAACTAATCTTACATTGTATGTTAACTAATTGGAATTTAAAAAAAACTATATATATGTATATATATACACATTATAAATCCATTTTGAATCCAATTTGAATTCTTTATATATATATAAAGAATTTATACAACTCAGCACCAGAAAAACAAATAATCCAATTTAAAAATGGGCAGAGGACCTGAATAGACATTTTGCCAGAAGACATCCAGATGGCCAACAGACACATGAAAAGATGCTCAACATCATTAATCATCAGGAAAATTCAAATCAAAACCACACTGAGATATCTATCACCTTACACCTGTCATAATGACTAGTAAAAAGACAAGAAATAATGAGTGTATTTAAAAAACATTAAAATGATCTGTTGGCTTGAAGAAGTTAAAACATATTCTTTGCAATCTCAATTGAACTGTCATTTGCAGTTATGAAGCTCTTTTCTCAGGAGCTCTACAGAAATATATTTCAAGCCATTCCTCCTGCATAGTTCCATGATCAGCATGAATGCAGGTGATACCTGCATTGGTCCTTCCCTCCCTCTCCCATCTCTGTCTCAGTGGTGGGCATGGAGCTGAGACCACAGATGTGGCCTCTTTGCAGTTCCCTGCTAATACTACTGTACCATCCAGTAAGGACACACGTGCCTTCCAATCCCTTTCCCCCTTTATGAAAGTTTATTATTTTGAAAATTTTATAACTAAATGAACCACCTTACTGTGGTCAGTTTAGGAACATTTGGTAACTAAATTAATGAAGGGGCGCGCCTGGGTCGCTCAGTAGGTTAAGTGTCCGACTCCTGATTTCAGCTCAGGTCATGATCTCAGAGTCATGAGATTGAGCCCCAAGTCGGGCTCCATGCTGGGCATGGAGCCTCCTTGAGATTCTCTCTTTCCCTCTCCCTCTGTCCCTCCCTCCCCCTCTCTCTCTAAAAAAGAAAAAATAAAATAAAATAAATAAAAATGAATGAATAATAATAAAAATGAAAAATGTTTTTAAAATTTTTTAAATAAATTAATGAAGACATTGCATACTCCACCTAACATGTTAATCTGAGGACCTGGAAAGACACATGATACATAGAAGCAGATGAGAAATAACAACACTGATTCTGGGACCTGGAAATCAGAAACAGAACTGAGAGCCCTTACACTGCAATGTGTGATGCACCAAAGCTACAGCATGGCACTTGGGTTTATAGAAACGTAATTCCATTACCATCAGATCACAAACTCCACCCTTTGAGCTATTATCCTCCACAGCTTGAAGTAACCTTGGACTGGTTTGCTTCTACCCACATATGTTCTCCTCCTTTCCAGATTATTCCCACTTCTATGTGCTTAGTTTGTTTTTGTTTTTAGATCTCCACACTGAAGTGACTTTTATTTATTTGTCCATGCCCGGTGCCCTCATGTACCTTGGCATCATTCCTTCCCTCGAGGGTAATGACACGTCTGAAGAAAGAGTCCTCTGTTATCAACAATATGATATAGTAATTCCCTGGTGCATTCTGTCAGTGTAGAGACGGAAGAGAAACAGCCGGCCTTAGGATATAGTCTTACCTCTATCTGGAAAATAAATAAATCTGGATACTTAGCCTCCACCCGACATCAAACTTAATTTCAGTCAGTTCATTGCAGTTGGACTAACATATAAAGACTCCTTCAAATCCAAAAGAAAAAAAGCCCCACAACCTAAAAGATATAGGGACGAGGAAAATGGAGCAAGAGTTTTCAGAAAATTAAGCACAAATAGCTCTTCAGCAAATGGAACAGCGCTTAGCTTCCCTCATAGTATGATAAATGCAAATTAAAATACAATAGCGCACCGATGTTCATCTATTAGATTGGCGAGGATTAAATACATTGATCACATGCTGTTGGTAAAGATGCAAGGAACTCTTGTTACTGTGGGAGAAGTTGAGATAACCCCTGTGGGACAAAACTGGGGACGAGCTGTGAAATTCAAATGCACGTACCTTTCCACACTCAATCCTATTTATCTTGCAGATACATCCACCCATATGCAAAAGGACAAGGAAAAGGCCATTCCTGCTGCATTGAAGGAATGGCAAATTAGGAAGCACTTACATGCCCACAACAGGGCACAGGTTAAATAAATTATAGTATACCCCCAAACAGGAATGAGGAAGCTTTTTATTTATAACAGGGGATGATCTCCAGGCTGTGTTCTTGTGAAAACAACAGGGGCAAAGCCGTGTGTCACGGCTGAAAAAGAGGAAGAAAGGGGAAGATTTTGTATTTTCTTGTGTGCGCGGAGATGCACAAGAAACTGATGGCACCGTCTGTTTCTGTGGAAAAGAACTAGAGGTATCGGGAACATGGGTGAGCAGGAGACATAAATTGTGAAATCAAGGACTCATCTTTTACGTTTTTTTATTTAAAAAAAATAATAGGCAAAAAGAGAGTATGTTGGCTTCACCGTTGCCTCGCTCCATAGGCTTTGTTTTACCTGTCTCAGAGTCTTGTTTTTTAGGACCAAAAGGACACAGCTCAAGGGCAGGCATGTAGTAGGCATTCAGCAAGTGGCAGATAGTATTCCGTACATGGCACTCCAACAACTCCAACCTAAGTGTTTTACTATGAACAAACAGTGACGTTTTATGATATCTTTAACCACTCACTTAATATAGCTGAGTCCTTGCCTTTTCCTTTTCATAGCAATATAGTGTGTGTGCAGTATAGCCAAAGCCCAGAATTAGCTAATATTAACAGTGACCAAATCGCCTTGTTCCAACAACCAGCTTGGAACTGAATTTAAAGGGAAAGCGCCTCACCACACAGCATACCGCTACCAATAATCAAGCCGGTGAGGAAGCCCAGGAGGGCATCGCATGCGATGATAAATCCGAATGCGGAGATGTCATCAGAGCAGACCCGGCACACGCCAGCATGTCAGGACGTGAGAGGTGAGGCAGCGTCCCATGCCTTGTGTCCCTGGAAGTCTGGCTGGGGGAAGTTGTGATCATTTGTGTTCTGAGGCCCTGGGAAGTGAGAGGCAGAAAGATAAACTGACGTCTTCGAGGCCGCATGCTGAGTGATGCGTTTGGGGAAAGAATCTGGATATGCTGACTGTCCTTTGCTGTCTCGGGCCCCAGATCGTACAGATGAACACAGGGAGGATGCAAGGCTGCTCTCCTGGGACAGCCTGGCTCCGAGGGCCAACTGCTTCAGCTACAGCGGGCAGCAGCTCTTCAGATAACACCCGTCAACTCTCACTTCAAGTTGATTCTGACAAATAAAAGTAAGGCCCATCAGCTTGACAAATAAGAAGGCAAAAGAAAAAGCCCTATTCAAATGACACTTACTGCTTCAGAAAGAAACTATTTCATCCCCTATCCCCCAGGCTTGACAGCTGCCTGGTTGAATATGAGTCAAACCTGCTGAACCATACAGAGGAGTGAGTCAGGTGGGAGGGTGGAGCCGGGGGCTCCAGAGTCAGCCTGAGAGATGGCAAGGTCAGGCCAAGGTCAGCGCCAGCAGGCTCAGGTCTGAGAAGGCTCCTTGAGGGCCAGATATGGACAGCTGGGCGGGTTCTGCCAAGGCCAGAGTGGCTGCAAAGAAAAGACACCGCTGTGCCAACACTGCCTGAATGACACCCCGGAAAGTCCTAGAAGGGTCAGAGGTACTCTGACACATCCACCTCCAGACCTCCTCAGAAACGGATTCCCATATCGACTTTTTTGGATAAAGGCATTTCATCGGTTTTCATCCCTAACTACTAATGCAGGACCCCGGCCTTTCCAAGCTCTTTTGACTACCCTATCCCTAGAGATTTCTGGGAGTCTCTGAAGACAAAGGTCTCACAACCAGCCCATGACAGCCATGGATCTGTTTTCCTTTTGTTTTCCCCCACTACTCCTCATCCCCAGGGTATTTGGGGTACCACCGCATCCATTCCCCACCACGTTCCTCTAGGCATCGCCCTCTCCTGGGATCCTCTGCTTCACTGCACCCTTTTCCCCTTTCCACTGGCATGGCATCCCCCACCAGTCACTACACTGCCACCTTGGAACCCTGGAGTAGCAGGTGCCCACACGGAGCAGAGGTTGGGGTGAGGTGAGCAAGGCACTCACCTCAGGCACAGAAGTGAAGACAGTGCCCCAAAATATTAATAATCAAGGTTAATAATATTTTAATGCAACATTTTAAAAATACCAAAGCAATGCAAAAAAAATTATAAAGAAAGCAGGAGGGGAAGAATGAAGGGGGGAAAACTGGAGGGGGAGACGAACCATGAGAGACTATGGACTCTGAAAAACAAACTGAGGGTTCTAGAGGGGAGGGGGGTGGGGGGATGGGTTAGTCTGGTGATGGGTATTAAAGAGGGCATGTTCTACATGGAGCACTGGGTGTTATATGCAAACAATGAATCATGGAACACTACATCAAAAACTAACGACGTAATGTATGGTGATTAACATAACATAATAAAAAAATTCAAAAAAAAAAAAGAACCAAATACAAAAATTTTAAATAAAGATCTTATAAAAAGTTTCTGTGTTAGAGACTGAGGCATAAAGAAATATGTTCCCCTAGATAATGTTTTTATGCATTTTTAACAGTTCATTTTTCTAGAATATTAAAATATCTGAAAAAAATTTAAAAATTAAAAATAGGTGTATTAAACTCACATTATTTTAAGTTTAAATATTTTATTTAAATAAAAAACAGAACTTGTTACAATTTTTACTTCCCTGGCCTTAATGGAAGCACATTCATCAATAACATTTTCAAGAATCTCCTTCTGTGTTATCTCATTTTCACCTGAGAATTGTAAGTTTCAATGAATAAGAGAAAGTAACTCTGAAAGTCTCTTTGATGAATGTAAAAGTTTAACAAGAGAAATGAATACACCTCCCAAATTTGAAAATAAATGAAAAAGAAAAATGTATGAATTACTGGATCAGAGTATCAATTATTATGGGGAAAGTACATATTCAATAGAAATTAGGAGATTATAGATGTTCTAATTTTACATTGAAATGGAAATATAAAAATTAAACAAAAGGCCTTCCAGATGATAAATTTTCAACTTGAAAACAGTTATTTTCTATGAATAGATCTGATTTACAAAAAAACAGCCACTGGTTTGGCTCTTAACTGGCCTGATCATTTAAATCCTGTAGAAAGGTCCTCTGGCATAGTTTTAAGCAACATGCAATATCAATAATTTGTAATAAAAATCACCCTCGCGTTTGGATCTTCTAAAGTTCAGTCATGAATTTTGCTTGGTGATATCTCATTTGGAAGTGTTCTTAAGAATTGTTTTTAACAACACCAGCCCCCCTGGCATCCTGTGAAAGAAGTTTCAGCAAGTCGAATGTAATTAAGCATTCTTACACGTTGTCAGTTGGTCAGAAACATTACCAAACGTGGGCACTTCTTTAATCTGCAAACAGCAGGGACTCAGGGGCCGTGCCTGGAGCCAGGCAGCCATCTTTCTCTGGAAACGGTGCTCCTCCTGTGTCCTCCCCATGGTCTCACAGCCTAACAGTCTCAGAACAGCTCTGTCTCTTACGCAGCAGCCTCGGGGCTTCCAGACAGAGTGCTCCAAGCAGCCGGGGACAGAAGTGCAGGACTTCTTGTGACTTAACCTCAGAAATTCCAGAACGTCACTTCTCTCATCTTCTCACGGACAAGCAAGTCACCGAAGCCAGCACAGATTCAAGGGGACAGAGAATTTAGACTCCATCTTTCAAAGGGAGGAATAGCAAGGGATTTGCAGCCATCTTTCACCTACCCTATCCCTATGGAAAGACACTTCTGTCAGAGCCTGGCTACAAAGCATCCAGAAACTTCGAGATCTGAGTGCCAGCTGTGGACACAGCCCTATCACAGACTCACTTGGGCCAGGCTGCTCCCTGTATCAAGGGCCATGTTTGAGTCTCCGTATGACTTCATCATCCTTTGATTTTTACAGCCAGGAGTGGCTTTCTCTGAAGAAGTAGGTTCCATGCTTGTCCACTTATGGGGAGAAGGAGCAGGACTGATCACCGTTGTGGCCAGGGCTGGTGCTAGGGTTGACACAGGGAGAGGAGAGCCAGGCAGCCCACATTCTTCTCCCTGCACTCAACTTCTGTCCATCTCTGGGGCTTCACAGGGAGGCTCAATCCTGGAGAGAAAGTTGGTCCAAGGGGGGACTTCCAGTTTAGCATAGACTGGCAGGGATGTTCCAGAGGAGTAGTAGGTGAGGAAGAAAATGCGATTGGCTCCAGAGACAGTGAGTCCAGCAGAATGCAGCTGGAGGCAAGGGCAGCTGGGTTCTCTACACAGACCCCCAAGGCACCCAGCTCTGCCAGCAAGGCTTCTTCTGCAGCTGCTTCTTCATCTCCATAACTTTATTTTTTTTTTAACATAAGCTCTACACCCAACGTGGGACTTGAACTTA
>NC_138369.1:58401130-58408694 GCF_054177405.1 Leptonychotes weddellii
CACCCAGCATAATTCCCAAGAATCCAGCACATGCCTGAATGAATGAAAGGATGAGACCAGACAAGAAGCACAGCCCTCCTTCGTTCTCTTTGTAAAGGTCACATGGTGTTCTGTACACCTTGGCAATCTCTTTCCAGGGGCCTCCATGGCCCACCTGACCAGAGGCAAATTCTCAAAATCCATGGCCTAAATGGTGAACAATGGTTGCATAGATCGGAGTTGCCCTTGCCTGACACATTAGGCATGGGAGTAAATTAACCAGGACACAGGTAAGCAGAAAGGAAAAATATCAGAATTACCTGTATTCCACTACTCAGAGTTATCTTTATGTACCATTCTCTCTCCCTTTCCCCCTTTCTCCCCCTACCTCCTCTGTCTTTTTCTGTTTCCTCTTCTTCCCTTGCTCTCTTATTTTAAAATGTTATTATATATACTGTTCTGACTTTGAAGCCTAGGAAATTATCTATTTTTTGTTTAGATTTTCAAGTATGTTGGCATAAAATGGTTTACAGATTTCTCTCATGACTCTAAGACCTCTGCTATATTTATATCATGTCCCCTTTTCTTTCCAAATATTGCCTATATGACCTTAAGTTTTTTGCCCTTTGATCAGTAAGTTCTGAGCTTTATTTATTTTGTTAATTTAAATGAAGGACTAGCATTTGGTTGATTGTCTACATTGCTTATTTATTTTCCATTCCAATAACGTTCAGTCTTACCTTTATTACTTTTTCCTTCTACTGGTTTTGAGTTTGCTCTGTTCTTTTTTCTTTTCTTTTCTTTTCTTGAAGTGTAATTAAAACAAACTGAGGGTTCTAGAGGGGAGGGGGGTGGGGGGATGGGTTAGCCTGGTGATGGGTATTAAAGAGGGCATGTTCTGCATGGAGCACTGGGTGTTATGCATAAACAATGAATCATGGAACACTACATCAAAAACTAATGATGTAATGTATGGTGATTAACATAACATAATAATAAAAAAACCACAGTATTATGTTTCAGGTGTACAACACAGTGATTCAACAATTCTATACATTATTCAGTGCTCATCATGGTAAGTGCACCCTTAATCCCCATCATCTATTTCACCCATCCCCCCACCCACCTGCCCTCTGGTAACCATCAGTGTGTTCTCTATAGTTAAGAGTCTGTTTTTTGTTTATCTCTTTTTTCTTTGTTTCTTAAATGCTACATATAAGTGAAATCATATGGTATTTGTTTTTCTCTGACTTATTTCACTCACCATTACACCTTCGAGTTCCATCTATGTTGTTACAGATGGCAAGATCTCATTCTTTTTTATGGCTGGGTAAGACTCCATTGTATGAATAAACCACTTCTTCTTTATCCAGTCCTCTATCAGTGGACACTTGGGCTGCTTCCATATCTTGGCTATCATAAATAATGCTGCAACAAACATAGGGGTGCATATAGCTTTTTGAATTAGTGTTTTTGTTTTCTTTGGGCAAATATCCACTAGTGGAATTACTGGATCATATGGTATTTCCATTTTTAAGTTTTCTTTTATTATGTTATGTTTTTGAGGAAACTTTTATACTTTTTTCCACTGTGGCTGCTCCAGTTTGCATTCCCCCCAAAAATGCTCATAAGGGTTCATTCTTCTCTACATCCTCACCAGCACTTGTTATTTCTTGTCTTTTTGATTCTAGCCATTCTGACAAGTGTGAGGTGATTGATATCTCATTGTGGTTTTGATTTGCATTCTCCTGAATAGTGATGTTGAGCCTCTTTTCATGGATCTGTTGGCCATCTATATGCATTCTTTAGAGAAATGTCTATTCAGGTTTCTGCCCATTTTAATCAGATTATTTGTTTTTTGGGGGTGTTGAGTTGTTAAGTTTTTTAATGTACTTTGGATATTAACCCCTTATCAGATATATCATTTGCAAATATCTTTTCCCACTCAGTAGGTTGCCTTTTTGTTTTATTGATGATTTCCTTTGCTGTGTAGAAGGGTTTTATTTTGGTGTAGTTCCAATAGTTTAATTTTGATTTTGGTTCCCTTGCCTGAGGAGACATATCTAGAAAAATGTTTCTAAGGCCAATGTCAAAGAAATTACTACCTATGCTCTCTTCTCAGTATTTTATAGTTTCAGGTCTCATATTTATGTTTTTAATCCATTTTGAGTTTATTTTTGTGTGTGCTTGTCCAGTTTCATTCTTTTGCTTGTAGCTGTCCAGTTTTCCCAGCACCATTTTTTGAAGAGATTGTCTCTTCCCCATTGCATATTCTTGCCTCTTTGTTGTAGATTAATTGACCATATAAGCATGGGTTTATTTCTGGGATTTCTATCTGTTCCATTGATCTAGATGTCTGTTTTTGTGCCAGTACCATACTGTTTTGATGACAACAGTTTTGTAGCGTATCCTGGAATCTCTGATTGTGATACCTCTAGCTTTGCAAGATTGCTTTGGTTACTTGGGGTCTTTTATGGTTCCATACAAATTTTAGCATTATTTGTTCCAGTTCTGTGAAAAATGTCATTGATATTTTGATAGGAATTACATTAGACCTGTAGATTTCTTTGGGAAGTATGCACATTTTAACAATATTGTTTCTTCCAATCCATGAGCATGGAATATTTTTGCATTTGTGTCATTTTCAGTTTCTTTCATCTTATAGTTTTCAGAGTGCAGGACTTTCACCTCCTTGGTCAGGTTTATTCCTAGATATTTTATTTTTTTGGTGCCATTGTAAATGGGACTATTTCTTAATTTCTCATTCTGCTACTTCATTATTATTATATAGAAATGCAACAGATTTCTGTATATAATTTTGTATCCTGCAACTTTACTGAATTCATTTATCAGTTCTAGTAGTTTTCTCTCTCTCTTTTTTTTTTTGCAGAATCTCTAGGGTTTTCTATAGTTTTTAGTAACTTTTAAAAAATAAATTTAGGGCGCCTGGGTGGCTCAGTCGTTAAGCGTCTGCCTTCGGCTCAGGTCATGATCCCAGGGTCCTGGGATCGAGTCCCACATCGGGCTCCCTCCTTGGCGGGAAGCCTGCTCTCCCTCTCCCACTCCCGCTGCTTGTGTTCCTGCTCTCGCTATCTCTGTCTCTGTCAAATAAATAAATAAAATCTTTAAAAAAAAAAAAAAAACAATAAAAAATAAATTTAAAAAAGTAAAGCCCATTTACTTTTAATGTTTATTCTTTTCTAACATATGCATTTAAGGCTATAAAACTCTCCACATATCCCTTTCGCTACACCCCATAGGTTTTCAATCAGAACATTTTTATTGTGTGTTATATGCAACTACTGAATCATTGAATATTACATCAAAAACTAATTATGTACTATATGCTGGCTAACTGAACATAATAATAAAAAAAGAACATTTTTTATTGTTATTCTGTTTTACATATTTGATAATTCTCAGACTTGAGATTTCCAAATGTAGGACTTTTTTATAGATTTTGATTTTACATTTTGATCAGAGAAGAGGGTCTGGAAGAAATGAATTCTCTGGTACTTGTTGAGACTTGCATGATAGCCTACAACATGCTCAATTTTTGTAAAGTCTCATGTGTGTTTGAAAAGAATATTTATTCTCTATTGTGAACAAAACATTAAATTCTCCCATTATAATTGTGGATCTATAATTTCTCTTCAATTCTAGTTAATTTTTACTTTATGCTTTTAAGACTATAATGTAAGGTGCATCGAAGTTCATAAATGTTATGTTCTTATTGAAATATTTCTTTTGTGATCACATACAACACTCTCTATCCCTAATAATGCTTTTTTGTCTTAAAGTCTATCTTATATTTATATATATATTATATATATATTATATATCTTAAATATACTTCCTTTATACCCTCTTCCTGATTCTTACATTATCTTAAATTCTTAGAAGGGGTGCTAATTCTTCTACTGGGTATGTCTATGAAGTCTTGCTCAAGGTGGATTCTTTGCTTTTATGGTTCATCATTTTAAATGAGGTCCTCTTTAGCCAAGCTTGTTTCTCTTGTAAGTGCATTTGTTCTGTGCAAGTGCTGCAGCAGAGCAGCTATGCATTTGTTTTCACAAGGCACCACAGAGGGCTTATCAATTACAGACCAGTTTCATATTTGTTTCTTAGCTTGGAAAATCCTGTACCACATGAGTGGTAAGATTTGGATTTCCAATCCCACGTGCACGGCAGCATTGGGACTTTGAGCTTTGATTTCTTATAGGAGACTTCTTTTCTTCCACCCAGGGCTCTAGGCAAAGATCATCTACTTTCTAGCTTCCCTAAGCCAGTGAGTAGAAATTTTCTAGGTGTCCCCTTTCACTGAGAGCGAAACCCTCCAATACTGAACATTATGCAGGTGTCTCATTTTCAACTGCTTGTCCTCCAAAGGCTCAAACCACATCTCCTGCCCCCATGCAGAAATTAACACTGCAGCCACTAGCCATCAGAGCCTCTTCCTTCTCCATCTGACCAGGCTGACCACTAGGATTTACTTCCCTCTTTACTTCCATCCCCTGGGAGTGTCCCCTTCTTACTTTCCCCCTGACTTAAAAAAAGTCACATGTCATAACATTTACCCTTTTAAATCGTACAATTCTGTGGTTTTCGGTACATTCACAAAGTTGTCTAGCCACCAGTACTATCTAATTCCAGAACATTTTCATCATCCTCAAAAGAAGCCCCCTACCAATCAAGCAGTCAATCCCCAGTGTTGGCCCCCCAGCCCTGCCAACCCAACCACTCATGTACTTTCTGTTTCCATGGATTTGCCTATCCTGGACATTTCATATACGTGAAATCATACCTAATACGTTGTCTTTTGTGTCTGGCTTCTTTCTTTACATATGTTCAGGGTTCATCTATATTGTAGCATGTATCAACACTTCATTCCTTTTAACTGCCAGATAATATTCCATTTATGGATATACCATATTTTATTTATCCATTCACCAACTGATGGACATCTGGGCTGTTTCTACCTTTTGGCTATTATGAATAATGCTGCTATGAACACTCATGAGCAAGTTTTTGTGTGAATGGTTTTCAATTCCAGGAGTTGAATTACTGGGTCATATGGTAATGCTATGTTTAAGCTTTTAAGGAACTGCCAGACTGTCTTCCAAAAGATGGCACCATTTTACATCACCAACAGCAAAACATGAGGGTTCCAATTTCTCCACATCCTCACCAACACTTGTTAGTGTCTGTCTTTTTAATTATAGCCATCCTAGGGAATATGAGGTGGTATCTCATTGTGGTTTTGATTGCATTTCCCTATTGATGAATAACGTTGAGCACTTTTTCACGTACTTATTGGCCACTGGTATATCTTCTTTGGAGAAAAGTTTATTCAAACCTTTTGCCCATTTTAAAGTTAGATTACTTATCTTTGTTATTGTTGTGTTGTAAGAGTTATTTATGTATTCTGGACACAAGTCCCTTACCAGATACATGATTTACAAACATTAAATCTTATTAGTGTTTTCAGTACAAAGAAGGATTGCACTAGCTCATCCTAGCCTGCTACTAGAACTGGAAACCTTTGTATGGTTTTGTAACTTCATTTTTCACTTAACAACGTAAAACATCTTTCCATGACAATTCAGGTGTGTTTGCAGAATTAACTTTCAAGGTGTCCTGAGCTGGCTTAAATATCTGGCAATATATGAGCAGGGCTAACTGCTTTGCATAGCACTGCCTGATACTTACTTGTTGCTTGAGCACTGGGGAGCAAGGGGAGGCTGAATCCAGAATTAGAAGGGGAGGTTACATCAGGCCAGCTGATAGTTTATACTTGGCTGAACAAAATATTTACAGGGAAACAGGACAGAGGTTTTTTTCCCCTAAGGCATGAAGATGTTGTTCTCCAGTCTCTCAGATTTAGAGCAAGAGATGAGCTAAGTCATTGACAGCTCTGACATCTGTAAACAACATAAGAACAGCCTCAGCAATTGACCAGCTTCTATTGATATTTCAGAGCCACTAAATTAAATGGGATAAAACATCCAGGAAGGAAAGTCTTTGGGGATCATAAGAGCTCTGTGAAGTCAATCCACAGGATCACTTGAGCTTTATGAGTTTTGTTTCCTGACACACAGGGCTGCAAACTCCAATGGCATTTAAAACTGAGTATCTAATAATAAAACTGTATCAACCCCTCCAGAATTTGTTCCAAGCAAATGGAGTGTTTGGAACCAGAGGTTCAGTGGAGGAATAGCATGGCCTTCTTCTGAACCATCTCTTATTTATCAGATTCTATGCCCTATAGCACCTCATGGAGAAAGACACTGAATGGAATTGTATAGGACAACTTACAGTGGCTGGTTGCAGAATCAACTAAGAATATGCAAGACCAGGTACCTGCTTCAAAACGTCCTGGGAAGGCCCCAGATGGACAGAGGGGTTTAGAGGCTAGGTGGCAAAGCTGAGCTCAGTCACTTACCAAATAGCCCCAATCTTTCTGAGCCTCTGTTTTCCGAGTGGGAATAATAATTCCTACTTTCTAGAGTTGTTTAAAGATTTTAAATGAGCAAAGCAACAATAAGCAAATACTAGTTATTCATTTGGATTAGCAAGAAATCCAGAGATCTGACTACCCATAACATTGAATCACACTTGTTTATATGTCAAGAAGGTTTTTGTGCTTGTATCTGGACAAGAATGACCAGTACTTACTTGTTGCTTGAGCACTGGGTACTAGTGGGTGTGAAGTAGTACCTCATTGTAGTTTTTAAGACTTTATTTATTTAAGAGAGCGAGCATGAGCCGGGTGAAGGGCAGAGGGAGAAGCAGACTCCCCTCTGAGCAGGGAGCTGGATGCAGGACTCGATCCCGGGACTCCAGGATCATGACCTGAGCTGAAGGCAGATGCCCAACCAACTGAGCCACAAGGTGCCCCTCACCGTGGTTTTGAGTTGTATGTTCCAAATGACTAATGACCGCAATGGACATCTGAAAAGCCTACTGACATTTCATGGTTTCTTGGTCCACTGCCATGCCAACTCTGATTGACTGGTAGTGGGTGAAGCACCATGTGTGGAGAGGATGTACACAGGCTCAGTGGAGCTAGAGAGCCATGATAAGTTAGCAGTGTCTGCCATGGGTGTAGCAGGGAGAAGTGATGGCACATGTCACTTGTTTGCTATCAAAGAAACAGTAATTCTGATCCCTACTTATGTAGCACCACTTCATGACCATAGACAGTATTGTTTCGATTGCCAATTATTCATTCAATTCACACTTACTGAGTACCTACTATAGTAGGCATGAGGAACAGAAAGAAAACAAGAGAGAGTGCCTCACTTAATGGAACATGTCCTGTAAAAATTGGCACAATAGACATCATTTTTTTATTTAAAGTTTACTTAGTTAACATACAATGCAATATTGGTTTCTGGAGTAGAATTTAGTGATTCATCACTTACATACAACACTCAGTGCTAACCACAAGTGCCCTCTTTAATACCCACCGCCCATCTAGCCCATCCCCCACCCACCTCCCTCCATTAATCCTCAGTTTGTTCTCTATCATTAGGAGTCTCTTATGGCTTGTTTCCCTCTCTCCTTTTTTTCTTTTCCCCCTTCC
>NC_138369.1:58408794-58416996 GCF_054177405.1 Leptonychotes weddellii
GGGTGCACATACCCCTTGAGTCTGTATTTTTGTATCCTTTGGGTAAACATCTAGTAGTGCAATTGCTGGATAGTAGGGTAGCTCTACTTTTAACTTTTTGAGGGGACTCCAAACTGTTCTCCAGAGTGGCTGCACCAGTTTGCATTCCCAACAGCAATGCAAGAGGGTTCCCCTTTCTCACATCTTTGCCAACACCTGTTGCTTCTTGTGCTATTAATTTTAGCTATTCTGACAGGTGTGAGGTGGTATCTCATCATGGTTTTGATTTGTATTTCCCTGATGATGAGTGATGTTGAGCATCTTTTACGTATCTGTTAGCCATCTGGATGTCTTCTTTGGAAAAGTGTCTATTCATGTCTTCTGCCCATTTCTTAACTGTATTACACACATCATCATTTTTATAAAGGAGAAATAACAGCACCTAGTATATAAAAACAATTGCTTTAGTCCCCTCTCCCAGGTACTGGCTGCTGGAACTAGGCTAGGCATCTTTCTTGTTTTTCCATAGTCTCTTTCATGTAGCAAAGGAGGCTGGAAGACTGGAGGTATTCATGTGAGACTGGGGAGGGAGACACAATTTTTCTGTTTTATGTTCCAGTAGAGGCAGGCAACTGTGGGTGAATGGGGCTCCTTGGTCCCCTCTTGGTGGTGGGGGCTCCTTCATCAGCAATGGGGCAACAGCCATGAAATGCAGGCCTGTGGAATCTGAGTTATACTTTTTCTCCTTTTCTCCTCCAGCCCAAAAGGCAGAAGCAGCTCCTGTGGTTACTGATCTCTGGAACATCATGTTCTTCCTGTTGCTTTACCAGCTCTTCTAATACTTCTATAGCCAATTCCTGAATTTAAAAACCTCTATTAAGAGGGTTTTGATGGGATCCTGACTGACATCTTCAGAGAGTAGAAGTCACATACTGTCATATCCAAAGATTTTTTGAAGTCCCCATTCCATCTGACCTTGACATCAGCTCTCTTGACCACTCTGCTCTCTGGCTACCAGAGACTCCCTTGGAGCTATGGTTTTCTCTCCAGATTAATTCATGTTGCATTATGTCTTCTCCAGAGTTTGTTCCTTATTCCTCATCTTGTTTTCATTCCTCCTTTGAGGAGTTGAGCCCCATATGTGTCACAAATTATGGTGCATGTGCTAGTGGTTCTCACACCTTTGGTCCCACCTGCTCTCCTAAGTTTCAGATGAGGTTTGGAGCAGTCGAGGTCTCCATGTTGCCATCTTAACTGGACCTACCTCCAGCTGTCTAAGATTATAGTTATTATTTCCATCCCAGATCTTTCCCCAAAGAGCACAAAATTCTATCCCGAGGACTCTTTGGAATCCTGAGAGGAATCCCCAAACCTTCCCTTTTTCTAATTTTTGCTTGTGATCGCACACCAAATCCTATCCATTTAGCACTATGATACCCCTTAAACACATCTCCCCTTAGCTCAGGCCGTCAGCATCAGCAGCTGTGCCACGCAACAGACTCTATTCCAAGCCACCTGCAACAATTCATGAAGAGTGACCAGCATTGAAACACACAGCTACCCTTCACCACTATCCTTCACCATTAGAAAGGCGTGATGATGACTCTGGCTGTATGGCACTCCCTGGAGCTAGCTTGGGTTCTCTCCCCCACGTGTCTTCCCCACTTCCTTACCAGCTCATTTCTCCTCCTCTTCTTTCCAGATCCACTTCAAATGTCCCCTTCCCTACCCCATTTCCAGTACTGCCAGGCATGACTAGCACTCTGTGCCTAACTCCTCACAGCATTCATTACACTGTATTGTAATCATTTGTTCATGTGCCCTCTATAGGACAATGAATTCCTCAGAGGAGGACACTGGTGGCCTCCTTTGTCCTCGACACAGAAGGTCTGGCCTGGATTGCATGTTTCAGCGTGTACTCTTCCTTCCCAAGCAAGTTCAGCCAGTGGGCTGGGGATTACAGTAAAACAAGAGCACTGGATGAGTGTAAAAACCTCCTAACAGTCAATTGCTTAGGCTTCTACCATTATGGAAAACCCATATGCAAAACAACCAAACACTTGACCAACTCTTACTTTGCATCTTTAAATTTTGATTATGCAGAGTAAGACATTCTGCCTTTTGCTGCTTATAATTTACTGAAGATAAAGCACCATAGGAAAGTTAAAAGGAGAATTCAAACACATATGATGAGGGAACAGGATTCTTTTTTATTTCTAAATAAGAGATAAATATAATATTTCAGATTCTGGAATGTTCTTATTCATCATTCAAATACTAATATATGCAAATAAAAATTTCTCTGTGGCTGAGCACAGGTACCACTTCCGGAGCCGGTCAAACCTGCAGACCATAGCATCCACAGAAACAGACACTTTTTCCCTGGAGAATTTCTTCCTGCTGTTGGGCTTGTTGATATAGATCTGACCTTGAGCAAGAAAACTCTCCCATGAGAAGTGGAGCTGTCATCACTCTCCAGGCTGTTGTGAATGTAACAGAAATGTTCCAGACTTCATTCTCTCATTTACCCGGGATGGACACAAGCTCAGAAAATCTCTACACTGCAGACCACCATGCATATTCTGATATTTAATGCATCATGCATTATATGTGAACACTTACTTTACTTCTATTAATATTTGATTTCTCCATTTAGAAGAAGTCACTGTACAGGTCGGCCTGTGGAGAGATGTCAAATTTCACTGGTGATGCAGCAGAGATGTTAAGGCACTTACCCCTCTGATGCTCATGCACAGCTGACTCTCCTGAGTTGGAACTCCCCTTCTTACTCTATAATGAACTACGTTCTCCAAATCTGAATACAGAAGGGAAACTATTGGAAAACCTACAGAAATAGTTTTAAAGCCTTTTATAATACAATATTTCTTTGACATCTCCCTTCCCAGAGAAAAAGGGAAGACTTCCTTTTTTAACTCATGCTTCCACAAAAAGGAACATCAATCACCTTTATAAAATGCATACTATGTGTAAGGCATTTGGCAGAATTGATCCCTACAAAACATTTTTGAGGCACAGAAGGAGAGGCGTCCACACTTTACTCGGGTTACTTTCTGGAGGGCGTCAGCACATGTTGTGTTCTGTATTTGAATGATGAGCAGCCCATGGACATGAGTGCAATCTTTTGCTTGTATAGCATCTAGAACTATAGCTTGCTCATGTGAGCACTTGATAGCAATGTGCTGGTTATAATGGTGTCAGAGAGTATGTGTGCAACAAGTTTTATTTTTTTGATTTTTTTTTGTGTCCTAGGACTTTATTTTTTTATTTAAATTCAATTAATTAACATATAATGTATTACTAGTTTCAGAGGTAAAGGTCAGTGATTCATCAGTCTTTTATAATACCCAGTGCTCATTACATCATGTGCCCTCCTTAATGTCCATTGCCCAGTTACCCATACTCCACCTCCCTCCATTCCAGCAACTCTCAGTTTGTTTCCTATGAATAAGAGTCTCTTATGGTTTATCTCCCTCTCTGATTTCATTTTGTTTTATTTTTCCCTCTCTTCCCCTATGATCCTCTGTTTTGTTTCTTAAATTCCACATATGAGTAAGATCATATGATAATTGTCTTTCTCTGACTGACTTATTAACCTTAACATAATACCCTCTAGTTCCACCTGTATTGTTGCAAATGGCAAGATGCCATTTTCTGATGGCTGAGTAGTATTCCATTATATATAGATACCACATCTTTTTTATTCATTCATCTGTCAATGGACATCTGGGCTCTTTCCATAGTTTGGCTATCGTGGACACTGCTGCTATAAACACTGGGGTGCAGGTGCCCCTTTGGATCACTACATTTCTATCTTTGGGGTAAATACCTAGTGCAATTGCTGGCTTATAGGGTAGTTCTATTTTAAACTTTTTGAGGAACTTCTATACTGTTTTCCAGAGTGCCTGCACCAGCTTGCATTCCCACCATCAGTGTAGGAGGGTTCCCCTTTCTCCGCATCCTCGCCAACATCTGTCATTTCCTGACTTGTTAATTTTAGCCATTCTGACCGGTGTGAGGTAGTATCTCTTGTGGTTTTGATTTGTATTTCTGTGATGCCCAGTGATGTTGACCATTTTTTCATGTGCCTGTTGGCCATTTGGATGTCTTCTTTGGAGAAATGTCTGTTCATGTCTTCTGCCCATTTCTTGATTGCATTATTTGTTCTTTGGGTGCTGAGTTTAATAAGTTCTTTTTTTTTTTTTTTAAGATTTTATTTATCTGACAGAGAGATAGAGAAAGACTACAAGTAGGCAGAGTGGCAGGCAGAGGGAGAGGGAGAAGCAGACTCTCCGCTGAGCAGGGAGCCGGACGTGAGGCTCGATCCCAGGACCCCAGGATCATGACCCAAGCTGAAGGCAGCCACTTAACGGACTGAGCCACCCAGGCGCCCCTGAGTTTGATAAGTTCTTTATAGATTTTGGATACTAGCCCTTTATCTGATAAGACATTTGCAAATATCATCTCCCATTCTGTGGGTTGTCTTTTGGTTTTGTTGACTGTTTCCTTTGCCGTGCAGAAGCTTTTTTTTTTTAATTTTATTTTATTATGTTATGTTAGTCACCATACAATACATTGTGCAGAAGCTTTTTATCTTGATGAGGTCCCAATAGTTCATTTCTGCCTTTGTTCCCCTTGCTTTTGGAGACGTGTCTAGTAAGAAGTTGCTGTGGCCAAGGTCATAGAAGTTGGTGCCTGTATTCTCCTCTAGGATATTATGGATTCCTGTCTCACACTTAGGTCTTTCACCCATTTTGAGTCTATTTTTATATATGGTGTAAGGAAATGGTCCAGTTTCATTCTTCTGCATGTGGCTGTCCAATTTTCCCAACACCATTTGCTGAAGAGACTATCCTTTTTCCATTGGATATTCTTTCCTGCTTTGTTGAAGACTAGCTGACCATAGAGTTGAGGGTCCATTTCTGGGTTCTCTGTTCTGTTCCATTGATCTATGTATCTGTTTTTGTGCCAGTACCATACTGTCTTGATGATCACAGCTTTGTGATAGAGCTTGAAGTCCGGAATTGTGATGCTACCAGCTTCGGTTTTCTTTTTCAACATTACTCTGGCTATTTGGGGCCTTTTCTGGTTTCATACAAATTTTAGGATTATTTGTTCCAGCACTATGAAAAAGGTGATGGTATTTTGATAGGGATTTCATTGAATGTATAGATTGCTCTAGGTAGCATAGACATTTTAACAATATTTGTTCTTCTAATCCAGGAGCATGGAATATTTTTCCATTTCTTTGTGTCTTCCTCAATTTCTTTCATGAGTGTTCTATAGTTTTCTGAGTATAGATCCTTTGCCTCTTTGGTTAGGTTTATCTTATGGGTTTTGGTGCAGTTGTAAATGGGATCAACTCCTTAATTTCTCTTTCTTCTGTTTCATTGTTAGTGTATAGAAATGCAACTAATTTCTGCATTGATTTTATATCCTGCCACATTGCTGAATTCTAGCAATTTGGGGATGGAGTCTTTTGGGTTTTCCACATAAAGTATCATGTCATCTGCGTAGAGTGAGAGTTTGACAGCTTCTTTGCCGCTTTGGATGACTTTTATTTCTTTTTGTCATCTGATTGCTGTGGCTAGGACTTCTAGTACTATGTTGAACGACAGTGGTGAGAGTGGACATCCCTGTCATGTTCCTGACCTTAGGGGAAAAGCTCTCAGTTTTTCCCCACTGAGAATGATAATTCACTGTGGGCTTTTCATATATGGCTTTCATGACATTGAGGTATGTTCCCTCTATCCCTACACTGTGAAGAGTTTTAATCAAGAAAGGATGCTGTACTTTGTCAAATGCTTTTTCTGCATCTATTGAGTGGATCATATGGTTCTTGTCCTTTCTTTTATTAATGTAGTGTAGCACACTGATTAATATGCAGATGTTGAACCAACCTTTCAGCCTAGGAATAAATCTCACTTGGTCATGGTGAATGATCCCTTTAATGTACTGTTGGATCCTATTGGCTAGTATTTTGGTGAGAATTTTTGCATCCATGTTCATCAGGGATATTAGTCTATAATTCTTTTTGGTGGGGTCTTTGTCTGATTTGGGGATCAAGGTAATGCTGGACTCATAGAAAGAGTTTGGAAGTTTTCCTTCCTTTTCTATTTTTTGAAACAGCTTCAGAAGAATAGGTATTAATTCTTCTCTAAATGTTTGGTAGAATACTCCTAGGAAGCCATCTGGCCCTGGACTCTTCTTTGTTGGGAGATTTTTGATTACTGTTTCAATTTCCTTGCTGGTTATGGGTCTGTTCAGGTTTTCCATTTCTTCCTGGTTCAGTTTTGGTAGTTTATACATCTCTAGAATGCATCCATTTCTTCCAGATTGTGTAATTTGTTGGCATATAGTTGTTCATGATATGATCTTATAATTGTATTTCTTTGGTGTTGGTTGTGATCTCTCCTCTTTCATTCATGACTTTATTTATTTGAGTCCTTTCTCTTTTCTTTTTGATAATTCTGGCCAGGGGTTTATCGATCTTATTAATTCTTTCAAAGAACCAGCTCCTAGTTTTGTTAATCTGTTCTACTGTTCTTTTGGTTTCTATTTCATTGATTTCTAATCTTTATTAATTCTCTTCTCCTGCTGGGTTTAGGCTGTATTTGTGTTCTTTCTCCAGCTCCTTTAGGTGTATGCTTAGGTTGTGTATTTGAGACCTTCCTTGTTTCTTGAGAAAGGCTTGTATTACTATATACTTCCTTCTTAGGACCACCTTTGCAGCATCCCATAGGTTTTGAACCATTGTAAATGCAACCAGTTTTAGAACACCATGTACAACTATCAAAACTGCAAATTAGGAAAATCAGAGAGGCCCAGGAAAGTAATTATTCTACATATAAAATATAATATTTGATATATTCACAGCTTTTCCTGGATGCAACCAATACTCTACATCCAGATTGTTTGTGCTCAAGGAAAAGCTTATATCCTAGTACAGCCCTCCTCATCCTACAGACAGGTAAACAGGTGCAAACTAACATGTGCAAGATCCCACAGCTGGTTACCTGTCTGCTCCTGCCTTTCACGTTCACCTTCATTTGAAATTTAAGCACCATCTGGTAGGACCTGTCACACAACAGCTCACCTTGGACCAAAGGCAACATTGATACAGAAAACTCAAAAGGTATAATGAAGTATAAATTCTATTTTTAGAAATAAACTCAATTGACTAATTTAAACAACTGTAACTACTTGTTGAAACTATCACATGTCTAAAAGTTAAGTAATAATAGATAAGGATAAATTGGTATTAAATATAATTAAAACATATGGATTCAAATATAAAAGTAACTTAAAAAATATACAAAACATATATCTCTATCACCTATTAGAGATCCTAATTGCTGTGTTCACTAATCCCATGTGAATGCTCAAAAATATTTTCTTGCCAAAATAGAGTATCTCTAATTAATGTGAATCACTTCTAGCACTTCTGCTAACTCACACTCTAAAAATATACTTTACATGTGTTCTCTAACAAAAAAGAAATTATTTAGTTGGTTCCTTTATGTGTGGAACATTCATTCATTCATTGGTTTATCCATTCACTCAACACGGTTAAGCTCCTACTCTGTGTCTGGCTCCCTGCCAGGTTTTAGGGATATAAAGCAAATTAGAGCTCACAGCCTCAAGAAAGAGGCAAACACAGAGACAAAGTAGCTACTGAACAATGTCCAAGGTGCTACAGACAAGTGTATAAAATGCTAGGTAGCAGACCAAGAGAAGCGGAGTGTGGTTTATAGATGCTGTGGGGCTTGAGCTAGGTCTGGAAGGATGTACAGGAGTCTGCCAGCAGAATGGAGGGAGATTTTTCCCCAGCTTTACTGAGGTGTATTTATTTATTTATTTATTTATTTATTTATTTATTTATTATGTTATGTTAATCACCATACATTACATCATTAGTTTTTGATGTAGTGCTCCATGATTCACTGTTTGCGTATAACACCCAGTGCTCCATGCAGAACCTGACCTCCTTAATACCCACCACCAGGCTAGCCCATCCCCCCACTCCCCTCCCCTCTAGAACCCTCAGTTTGTTTTTCAGAGTCCATAGTCTCTCATGGTTCATCTCCCCCTCCGATTTCCCCCCTTCATTCTTCCTGAGGTGTAATTAACAAATACGATCGCAATGTATTTGTAGCGTTCAAGGTAGTATTTGTATGTATCCATTGTGAGGGGATTCTCAACCAC
>NC_138369.1:58417496-58433669 GCF_054177405.1 Leptonychotes weddellii
AAAAAAAAAAAGAAGTAGCAGGAGGGGAAGAATGTAGGGGGGATATCGGAGGGGGAGACAAACCATGAGAGACTATGGACTCTGAAAAACAAATTGAGGGTTCTAGAGGGGAGGGGGGTGGGAGGATGGGTTAGTCTGGTGATGGGTATTAAAGAGGGCATGTTCTGCATGGAGCACTGTGTGTTATGCACAAACAATGAATCATGGAACACTACATCAAAAACTAATGATGTAATGTATGGTGATTAACATAACAGTTAAAAATTTTTTTAAAAAATAATAAAAATAAAAGTAAATGGAAAAAAAACAAAAGAAGAGTTAGCACAGAGTCTAAGTCTTACAACCCAAAAACTTCAAGCCTGCTGTGCCCATCCCTCTTGGGCTCTGAGATGCTGGGGATACTGCATCTAACCACAAATTTTTTTTTAAAGATTTTATTCATTTGACAGAGAGACAGAGTGCACAAGCAGGGGGAGCTACAGGCAGAGGGAGAAGCAGGCTCCGTGCTGAGGGATCATGACCTGAGCCAAAGGCAGTCACTTAACCAACTGAGCCACCCAGGTGTTGCTGTTTATTGCTACCCATGCTTAATGTCTAGTCACTTGCCTTAAGAGGGGAAACAGAGCAGATCTGATGGCAGAAAGATGAGGTAGTTGCTTCCAATTGCTTTTGTATTATTTTCTTTTTTTTATTATGTTAATCACCATACATTACATCATTAGTTTCTATGCAGTGTTCCATGATTCATTGTTTGCGTATAACACCCAGTGCTCCATTCAGTATGTGCCCTCTTTAATACCCATCACTGGGCTAACCCATCCCCCCACCCCCCTCCTCTCTAGAACCCTCAGTTTGTTTCTCAGAGTCCATAGTCTCTCATGGTTCGTCTCCCCCTCCGATTTCCCCCACTTCATTTTCTTGCTGAATTAAAAAAATAATTAAAAAAAAACCAAATTTGCACCAATAAACATCAAAATGTTAACAGTATGCATCTTTGGATAGAAAGTAGTCCCAACTCTTTAAAATGGACTCTTTGAGTCCCAGCTCAAATGGAAGTTGCCCATCTTCAAAGAGGGGCAAAGATTAGACTAATGTAACATAAGCCTTAATTTCTGTATAAAAAGCTTAGTAGAAGAGGGAAAAATTGAATGGGTGCTAGCTGACTTTTCTCTTAGGACCAATTTACTTCTAGTTGAAATTTCAATTACTGGTTCATTATTATTAATAAGCAACCATGCCTGGTAGGACAGGGCCTATTAATAAAACATGTAACTTTATTCTTAGTTCAAAATGAATAAATAAAATTAACCTTCAGGAAAAAAGATGTAATTAGCTGAGAATGAGGAGGGGACAGGGGTGAGGAGGGTGGAGGATAGAGGACAAAGTGTGACTAACTGAAATTTTGGAGAATGGAGATTGACTGGGGAAATGATTTAGGAACACCAGGCAGAGCTCAGTGTCCACTGACTCCTGTGTGTGGGAGCTGGGCATTGTTGAGGATGCCAAGGACTAGAGTAGGGCCACGGACTGGAAGATTAATGGAAGGCAAAGAATTGAGAGACTAGCATTCTAGGTTACTGCAGAGATGCTGAGGTCACCAAAGAGAAGTGGGAGAGTCATAGGAACAGACGGTGAGAGCCAGAGGTCTAGGTAATGAAATATCCTGTGAGTAAGGGGGACTGACTACAAGGCTGACAGATGCCCAGAACAAGGTCAAGTAGAACGTAGTACATTCAGATGGCAAGTGCCTCAAAGGAGTCAGGTTCTGATCTGGAGTAGGCTCAGAGTTACAGTGGGGAAGAGAAGAAACAACCACCATCTGAAAAGGCTTTGGGGTACTGGTGTCCTTGGAGGAGAGGCATGCTTCACAGAGAGATAGCAATGGCAACTCTCAAGAGAAGAGGCTGAGGACAGGGGGTCTCTGCTGCTGATGGTGATGAGCTCTGGGGGCAGAACAGAAGGGTTTGGGGGAGATGAAGTGGTAGAGGCAGAGCAGAGGCTGACCTGCACTACATGGGAGAGAGCCCAGGGATGGAGGAAGTTTGGCCTTGTGGGCATGAGAGGGGTCAAGGGTGACAAGAGTCTTGATGGGAGGCCCTCGAGGCCTCTTAGGGGACAGTGGATAAGGGGTTCTAATTACAGTATGTCTCTTGATACTAGTCTCTTGGTGGGCAGAATTAAGATAGCAGTGACCTGGTCTTTTATGAGGTACAGGACATTTCTTCAACCTCTTTCAGCCATCACAGAGAGCTGCTCTTCCACACTGGAGCACCGACCCTTCCATTAGGTGACAAATTCATTTTGGAAGGTTAATTAATTCAACACATACTTGCTGAATCCCTATTGTGTGCTATGCACTGTTCTAGGCACATGGACTATGTCAGTGAACAAAAGAGACAAAGATCCCTGTGCTCAGGGCATTAACATTCATCATATTACATAATGAATAAGTAAATTATATCGTATAACAGAAGGTGATAAGTGCTATGGAAAAAAAAGTAGAGCAGGGCAAGGGGAAATCTGGAGTGCTGGTGGTGGGGGCCTGCCATATTAAATAGGGGGGCCAGTGTGGAAGGTGACATTTGAGCAAAGACTTGAAGGTAGTACACAGAAGAGCACGGCAGGGAAATGGAATAGCCAGAGCAAAGGTCCCAGAGTAGGAAGCTTACCCTTTGTGCTGCAAAAACAGTATGATGAGAGGGTGGCTAGAGATTAGTGAGCAAAGTGGAGAGCAGTAGGAAGGTAGTAAAAATAATTAGCACTAAATGTCATTAAACAGATGGGAACCATTCATAGAGAAAGAATCCATGTGCATATAGACAGCAGCACACCACACAGAAACAGTCTGAATTGGAAGCCAGGGCTAAGGTAAGATTGGAATTCAGTTCTCCTCATTCACCATGGGACAGTGAACAAGCCACTTCACCTCTCTGAATTTTGAGTTTCTTCTCTGGAAATAAGAAGTTGGAGCAGAGATCTAAGTTTCCACTAGTTCTAAAACCCAAGCCTTATGGGAATAGGGACACAAATTCTAAGGACAACTGGTTGCAAGGGTTTGTCTCTATATGTCACTAGAAGCTTGTTAAAGCTTAGACAGAACAATCTTCATACAGTTTGCCACTGGCTGCAAGAGTTATACTTCATAACCTAATATCCTCAACTAACATTTATTCAGAGTCCCGTAGAGGACAGCCCTGCACTTAGAAATGGGAAAAAGTCTACCACTTAGCAATAGGACTGGTCATCTACTGGATCATGATGACTAACACCATCAAAATGAATAACAAGACACTTGGGAAGTTTTTAATAAGGTTTCAGTTTTTCAATGTTTCTTTAGTCATGTGATGTGGCTTTACATCATGAACAGTTAATTCTAGCTCCTGAAAGCCTGCTTTTTAAGTCTTTCTGGGCACTATACATATATTATTTCACTTAATCCTTAAAATAATTCTATCAGTGATGAACTCTTTTCATTTTACAAATAAGAAAACAGAGGCCTGGGTGCCTGGGTGGCTCAGTCGTTAAGCGTCTGCCTTCGGCTCAGGTCATGATCCCGGGGTCCTGGGATCGAGCCCCGCGTCGGGCTCCCTGCTCAGCGGGAAGCCTGCTTCTCCCTCTCCCACTCCCCCTGCTTGTGTTCCTGCTCTCACTCTCTCTCTCTCTGTCAAATAAATAAATAAAATCTTTAAAAAAAAAAAAGAAAAAAGAAAACAGAGGCCCAAAGAGCAGAGCCTGAGACAAGGATTCTTGTGCACATGATTTATTGCAGGAGTAGTCTCAAAAGAAGGGAAGAAAGGAAACAGATTAGGAAAGGGGAAGGAGGCAAGCAGAGAAGTAGTCTCAGTGGAGTCTGCTTCAATCTGACCCCATGGGAGCTCTAGAGACTTGAATTATACTGCAGAGCTGGTCCTGCTCTGAGAAGAGGATAGCCTTTTGCACCGTTGTATTAATCAGTCATGTCTGTGGGAAGCCACTCCACCCCCAACCCAAGGGGGTTATAATCTCTAGGAAGAAATTCTGATATGGGAGCAATTATGAGCCATTAGCAGTCAACACTTGGAGCCACTGGGCTTTGGGAGTACTGGACTGGTAAAGGAGATCTGGGTGGGGCACTGTAGCAAACACCAACAAGCATCTTATCCAGGGATACTGCTGGTAGATATCAGAGCAAGGATTTTAGTCCAGGTCTGTATGCCTATCACACCTTAGGTTCTCAAGGAACTCAAGAGAGAGATTTATTTGTACTTGCCATCAATGTTCACATATATAAAGGTATACACAAAAATCAATAAAGTAGGAAAAGAATAAGAGATGAAAGGATCAGAAACAGAATGTAAACAGAATGAGGCTGGCCTCTTTGGGACATCTGCTCTAACTCTATGGCCAATTTCAGGCCAGCCTCAACATTTGGTGCATCCCAAAACCCAAATCCAATTTCTACCAAACACTAGAGAATACTGTAGATTTTACTGAGAATTTTGTGCAGAAATTGAGGTGTAAGTTATGTTGCACATCATGCTGAGAAACTTCCTTTTAAAAACTACCCTTCAAACATCTCTGCTCTGGTCCAAAATATCTCTTTTCTGGTTTATCTAGGCTGGCTCTGGCCTGCCTCAGAACCACCCACTATTTTATAAACACATCCTTGGAATGGGGCTGCAAGGGCCAGAGTGGTGTTTTGCTCATCTGCTGCACAAACACACTGACCAGAAGAGACATTTTAATGCTTTCATCAGGCATCAAAGTTTCCTCCAAGCTTCCTGGAAACCAGAGCCAAGAAAATTAAAAAAAAAAAAAAAAAAAGGAAATACAGTAAACTAGATCATTTTCTGTTTTACAAAGAAGGAAGCTCACTAGTTCCTTACAGGAGGTAGCATTTTCTGGCACCTAATTCTAAATTAAATTTCTCATGTGGTGTTTATGTTGGGAAATCAAGTAATATACAGATTCATGTCTTCGAGTGTTTTGTAGAGAATGTGTCCCCTTTAATGTCTATGTCAGTGATCTATTTCTTCCTTTCCCAGCCCTTATGGCAATCTGTAATTAATAACTTTACATACCTGTTCATTCGTTTACTTGTTAATTGCCTCTTCCCCTAGAACTCCATGAGGGTGGGGCCTGGTCTGGGTGGCTCCCCACTGCAAACCCAGCCCTCCCACGGGGTCAAGTAAGCAAGCTGCCAGTTATTTCTTGAATAAACAGAATAGGTCAGGCATTAGGGGGATGTGGTGTAGCAGAAAAGGCATTAGGAACTAAAATCAGCAGGGTCAAAACAGCATAACAATCAAAACCGAATAGTTTGTAATGGAGAATATTTCTAATTAGTAACTCATATTACTCAAACTTCAGGCTTAAAAACTGTGTTATACAACAAAGAGGGTATACATATATACACATATACTTGGCATCCAAAGGAAAGCGTTTTTGTTTTTTTTTTTTAAAGATTTTTATTTATTTATTCATGAGAGACAGAGAGAGAGACAGGCAGAGGGAGAAGCAGGCTCCCAAGGAGCAGAGAGCCCGATGCGGGACTTGATCCCAGGACCCTGGGACCATGACCTGAGCCGAAGGCAGACGCCCAACTATCTGAGCCACCCAGGCGCCCAGGAAAGCGTTTTGAACAAGGAAACCAATTTACCTTTTGTTTTGTTTTAGATTTTCTTTTTTCTCTGTAGTACTACTTCCTATTTTCCTGACAATGTTTAAGTTGGTGCCCTGTATCCTGCACAGACGCTAGCAGGGATGAAGGAGCTGGGTCACATAAGGGCCAAAATGTAATCCAGGCCCACTTTTTCAAATATCAGAAACCTGTATTTCAGGTTTATATTTAGCAATGGTATTTGGTTATGGATTAAGTCTCGTCAAAAGCAAAATTTCAGAAAGATTTATGAAGAAATAAGTTTCTATGGTTGCTTTAGGTTTTAAATATTTCCAATCTTTAAACACTAATACCCATTCATCATCACAATAAATGCTTTTCATATTATTCTAGACAACTCAAACTCATGGACAATGGAGTTGACATGTTTTCTTATCTATGAGTTTGACATTACTGGGTAAATAACCCTGGAGGAGATTTGCCAATGCACCATGATATGGCTTTGCCTCAGATACCTGGAAGTGTTTTTAGAATTCCATTGTCAGGGGAAACTAGGCCTAGTCATTAGGATCATGATTCAGGCAAAAATAAAAAAACTGATTGTAGAACAGATACTAAAAAGACACACACCCTTCTTTTTTTTTATTATTATTACGTTATGTTAATCACCATACATTACATTATTAGTTTTTGATGTAGTGTTCCATGAGTCATTGTTTGCGTATAACACCCAGTGCTCCATGCAGAACGTGCCCTCCTTAATACCCATCACCAGGTTAACCCATCCCCCTAGCCCCCCTTCCCTCTAGAACCCTCAGTTTGTTTTTCAGAGTCCATTGTCTCTCATGGTTCGACACACCCCTCTTTTAAAATACTTTTTAAGATTAATCATAAGTACTTGGTTAGTTTTCCCCAGCACATATTTTATGGTGTTGAAATTACTAAATTTGTTATGAAAATATCTTGTGTCATTCCCAAGAGAGTTGGCAGGGCCTGAGATTCTGAAACACAATGATTAGCAATTCTTGTTGTTTAATATGATCAAGGCCATTGGGTATTTGTAAATAATGTTTAACTGCAATTGTCAGTGGTTCCTTTGGTGATAAAACTGGTAATTCCATTAACAAGAATGTTAAGCCATATTAGGAGATCAAACCTATCCACTGAGGTCCAATTTCTCATCCTACATAAACATATACAGTGCCACCAACAAACATGGGTGTTGCTGCCAACGCAGATCATGAATGGATGGATAGAACCACAAAATCTTGTTCAACTCTCAGGTACTAGGTCTATTAAGTTTTTCTGGATACACTTCACCACGACTCTACAGACTCAACTACTTTCTCCCTGTTCTGTACATGTCTCCACTAAATGGCGCCCTAATATTAAGTCCATCACTCTGTTAAGCACTTGTACATGCATCATTTCATTTAATATTCTCAAAAGAGAGGTCTTGCCTCTAGTTTATAGATGAGGAAACTGAGGCATATAACAGTTTGTTATAATCATGTATTTGCAGGTCCACTTTCCCTTCCAGTATTTTGGGTTCTTCAAAACTCAAAATGTTTTGTTTCTCTTTGTATTCTCCAACTCAGCCAGTTCACTTTTATTCAACCTACATATATTTCCTGAGCTCCTCCAATGTGCCAGAAGTCCCCACCCCCACCAGTCCCCACTGGCATACAGGAAACATTAGTTGATGTGTTCTAACCTCCAGCGTTAAATCAATCCTTAGTTGTATGTCTTATAAGTAACATACGTTCCTGCAATTGGAAGAAATTTGGCAGATGAAATTGTCTCCTCAGGAACTTGGCAGTGGTTCAGATCTAGCAGCCAGGCTGATAATGACAATGACTCAAAACATCTGCAAAGAATCCCCATGTCATCAACAGGGGGCCTCTGCACCAAGGCCTCAACAACATGGATAGCAGGGGATGTCAGAGGCATCATTGGATTTTGACAAATGACCAGATATCAGGAACCGTCCTGGATTTGCTATAGGATGAACACCAAATGCTAAAATGGAACTCAGAAAGGTGAAGAATTCAAGGAGGGAAAAAAATGAATTGATACCAAACAATGAAGAGAGGCACTGAAAAAAGTGAAAGGAGCCCAGACTGCAGAGATCTAAGAGACAAACCTAAATGAGGGAAGAAAGGCAGATGTTCTAAGTAAGGATACAGCCCAGATAAAGAAGTCCACTGTATCTAGCAAAACCTTTGTGTAGTTTTAAATATATATATGTATGTTTTGACCCCAAAGACTCTTTCTTTCTATCTTCAACCTTGGGCCAATTTCAAATGGAGACAGTAATTCTGGTCACATTTGGTGGAGGAAAAAAGATTTCTCTGAAGCCAGAAAATCATACCATATGTTAAGTTTTACCTTAAAGCAAAAATCTAGGGCACTTACAAATCTTTGGAATAAAAATGTAAGACAACAAAACTGGTGCCTCAACACATGCTGAAGGAATGAATGCAAAATGATGTCCAAAATACACATTGCTGTTTAAGTAGAAAAGATAACTGAAAATCTAGCCCCACCAGGTCCCGCAGGCGTTGGCAGTCCTTTTCAGAAATGTGGCTCTTTTTCTGGGTGATAGGGGAGGCCATCAGAGGGTTCTGAATGAAGAACACTGTATTACACGTTCTTTTAGCATCTCCAGGGGATGCTGTTGGAGCCACACTCAGGGTCCCTCACAACTTGGTGCATTATTCTCTCTGTTGCTGTCCTTCTCTGTAAAACAGCCCTTGGCCTTACAGAAGCCCCCCTCGCCCAGTAGACATACCAATCCACCCCAGGTCAGACCCTGGTTAATGTCTGAGGAGTGCAGAGCAGAAGACTGTGAAAGACCAGACTTGCCTTAAGGCAGGGCAACTCTGGGGTGCAAGTCAAGCTCCAGAGCTCCCATGGGATCAGGCTAAAGCTCAGTCCAGCTGAGACCTCATCAATCTGGACATTCTTCTTCTCCTGTGAGCAGTCCCCCAATAAATCATGGGCATCCAAACCCCTGTCTCAGGCTCTGCTTCTAGAGAATCCATCTTAAGCAGCATTATGATCCTTCTCCATCACCTGTGCTACAGGTAATTTCTCACTTTCTTCTGACATTCTTTGACTAACTTCTGCCTTCCCACTGGATGTGAGCTCCTGTGCTCCCCTCTGTATCAGCACCAACCACAGGGATCTTCATTCCTTAAATACTTTAAACAGATCTGGTAGAAATCTTTCAGCCATTGAAATTAATTTTCATTACAAAAGTGTCATGTGGATGCTAATCAAAAGTGACACAGTGTTTCTGTGGTGGCCATGTTCATTTGAAAATACAATCAATTGCCAATTTACTGGCCATTTAAAATTTACCTATTAATTGCCATGAAATCAAATGTCACCTGCATTCTCCAGCAGAATGGGTGATAAAACTTGGTCACCTAACTATATTTGGCAAATTAGCTGCTTACTTTTCGTTATAAACACTGTAAATCCCAAGAGGGATAGACTCATTAAAAATCTGGGTTGAGTGCTCCACAAAGCTCTGGTATATGCAAACTTTAGGGCCTAAGCAATCTATAGGCATTGAGCTTGTTTTCATTCAGCAGTCAACACTAATGTACAGTGAATCGATGGGCCATTTCTACCGAGGGCCTCTTGCTCTGTGTAATTTCTTTATTTTTTATACCATTTTTCAAAAAGTGGGGAGGGGGGATAAGCAACTCAGCACCAAACATCATGACGAAAGTGCAAAAATGCTACCACTTTGAACATAAAAGAGGCTGGGGGCCTAGGTGATGTACACGAGGATTCTTATAACATTTTTACAAAACCAACACAGAGTTCAGTAAGATGAAATGGTAAGTTATGGAGCACTTTTTTCCCCAATAACTATCTTTGACAAGATGATGGAGCTACCCACTTGCAGATTAGAGCATCAAACTCAAATTCAATAACCTGATCAAGGCTGAGGTTGGAACTGATTTCTTCGTGATCTCTAGGAAGTCCTGTCACCAGTCAGCATGTGGCCAGGCTTGTGCCAAATTTTGGAGAAGACTATTAATGTCAACACAAACATACGGCATTGAGACATCATAATCCCAGGCAGAACATAATGTCCACGGTTATTCTTACTATATAAAGAGACAAGATGTGTTAGTTAATCAGGGAGGGGCTGGACACTCACTTTGCACAGCCCCAAGGTCACCTACAGACAAAACAGATGGCCGTGGGAGACACTAGCCAAACTCCATAGCACATACACCCCAAAAACCACAGTTCTCATCACCCACTTTTAACCATAATGTCTCAAACTGAGATGCTATCTGTTCAGCGACTTTATACCAATATCCTTATCCAGGCAAAATTACAACTCTGGTGTCATTCACACAGGTCTGATATATACCAATGCATAAAATACCACTAGTCTGAATGTCTCTTTTTATACTTGAGGACTATGATAGACATTGCTAAGTTCATGAATGCATGAATGCCACCCCAGGTCTCAATTCAAGGATATCGATTGGTACCAGCCCTTGTCAGTGGTAACATGGTACCCAGCCTGAGCCTAGGACTACATCCAGAAGATGAAGGCTAATAGTTCTAACTACACAGTGAATTCATCTCAAAGAGGTCCTGCTGCAATGAGGGCTGGAGACCCTTTTCGTTAACAAATGGAGGTTACTTTTATGGGTCTGTGAGTCATCTACCTTGCCCAGGACCTAGGATATAGAGGCAATAAGGGCTCCACAGACCTTGATGAATAAATGAGCTCCCAGGCAAACACAAAAGAAGGGAAATCTGGACACTGTATTAAAAGGTGATGGCCAGTACTGACCATGTGGACAGAAGGTAAAGATTTTGATACAAGAAGCCTGGAAGTTTTGGTCTAAAGAAAGCACGAAGGAAGAGGTCAGAAGGTGTAAGTCATAAATAATAAAGGTTGACCTAAAAATTAGTCTCAAGGTTTATGGGTTTTATTCTTTCCATTTCAGTATGTTTTATGCAGATCTCTATTTTATTTTATTTTTTAAAGATTTATTTATTTACTTAAGAGAGGGAGCATGCATGAAGGAGGGGCAGAGAAACCCAACCAGACTCTGCACTAAGTGTGGAGCCCGATGCAGGTCTCGATCCCTAGACCCCGAGATCACAACCTGAGCCAAGAGTGGGAGGCTCAACTGACTGCACCACCCAGGTGCTCCCAGATCTCCATTTTAAAAGACTAGCTTCATCCCAGTCATTTTTAACCAAAAGTCCTCAGGCCAATCACTCTAATAGGGGCGTGGGGGTGGATGCCAAAGGTGGTCAGCCTGCGAGAGTGAGCCCTGCGCTGGTTCTGTGCTCACTGAACAACCATCAGCTCTGGATCCAGAGGGGCAGAGAATGTACCAGTCACGTCAACAGGGGCATCCTTGTCCAAGAGGTGACAACCATCTAACCATCAACAGGGGCCTGTGTGCTCTGACGTGACTGTCAGATTCTGGGAGCCTGGTTCTAGGAGTCATCCCTGAGAGATCTGCTCAGTGTGCTGACCTGAAGGACTGCCCATCCCTGCACCCTCCCCATCCTGGGGACCCACCCTGTCAGTGCACATGTCCTCTTTCAAACTTCTATAGTGTTTTCTTTGGATGTGCGCCTTTGTGAATAAGAGGAGGAGGAAAACGAGCACTCTTACTTATCACTACTTTTTTTAAAAAAATACTGTATGATTAAATGAAATTTAGAAAATAAAATACAAATTAAAACCAAAAATTATAATAAAAAAATTACCCAGAGGTAATCATTTTCAATTTTTAGCAATATTCCCTCGTGATCTTTTAAAAATCAATACAAATACACATATACACACCCTGTATTTATTTACAAAGTTGGGGTCTTATTATATACTCATTATCTTTATTTTCAAAATACAAAGACAGTTTAATAAACAGTCACATTACTCAAGTCAGTTGGAATAAGAGATAAAATCAAGACTCAGGGCATGAATTTTTTCTGGCCCAAAGGAGACACTCACATCTTTGTGTCAAAAAATACGAGAATGTTCAAAACAAAAATATCAACATGACAAAAATCTGACTGAGGTTTGATACTTATTAAAGTATATTTATGTCTTTATTTTTTCCAGGGTGATCAGAATATCAGAGAAGGCAACATTTATGATTTTTGAAAGTAACTCAGAATCATAACAGTTAAAGTTTAATTGCACATTAAAATCATTTTGTGGCAGTGACACTTCAAAATCATATCCTTCTGCTAATACAGTGCTACTTTTGCCCAATAAAAAAGAAATTCAATTAATATGTGAGCAATTACAAGCTGGGAAAGATAGCAGCACTATAATAATCACATCTTCAGTACATTTTGAATAAGAACGAAACTGCCAAAAAATCACTACCTCAGAGAAGAAACTAGTGTTGTTAATAATTATTGTCACTGAAAGAGAAAATTCCAGGGTGAATATCCATATTTATTCCAAATTGTCTTTGTGAGTCATTAAGTCTGGCTCATGAGAATATAAGATATTGTATCATAAGAAGTAATTGAGGTTTTAACACGTTGCCAACGTTTTGTAGCTCAGCGTTCTAGAAGTGAAGATACATGATACTGTCTTTGAGGTGATTAATGCTTAGAAATAGCAAAGACCCATAACTGTCAGTTAAATTTTTACTGGCATTTTATTGCTCAGGAAGGTTGTAAATGCCAATGCTGCTTTACCCCAGGAAATGGAAATCATGCATTTATTAGAATTCCTTAACTGGCTTTATGGTCAACAGATGGCTCATGAATTATTCATAGGTATAATATGATAAACTGTAGCAAAACCTCTGACCTGGTTTTATTCACAGCCAGGAGTCTCATCCGTGTAGACAGCACCAAGTGTCTGCCCTAAGAAATGAGTAAGAATTTCTTTCAAAATCAGATGCTATTCCTAGTGTCCCAGGACCCAGAAGGTGCAGATTTCTTTTTTTGCAAAGACAACAGATTCCCTTTTTTCATTTCCAAGATGAAATTTTAAGATGTTTCCATTTGGCTTTCTGTTTGACTTATGATCTAACTTACAAATAAAGCATAGTAATCTATACTACTATATATATACTATTATCTATATTATTATATCTATAAATCCTCCTTTGTAATCAGAAATACTTTAGAGAAGGCAAATGACAGAGGTGGGCACATTTATTATATCTCAATGCCTACACTCACAGTTTTCACCTCCCTGTACTCACGGTTTTTACAGAATCACATCAAATTGCAGTACGGTGAAGTCAGGCAATGTGTGTTAATCTCAGTTTCTCTCTGTTGATCTCAAATCTTTTGGCCCTTTTCCCTGTCTTTAAATTACCCATCATGAGGTAGGTAGGGGAATGGAATTCAAAGTAGGGAAGTTTACTAATTTTCTTTCTTATCCCTGGCGAGTAGGTAGGGAAAAGTGAAAATGTATGGTAATAAGGAGCCTCTAGAGGAGATGGGAGTTTTGTTTTAGCCATCATCAGAATTTAGGTTAAAGTATACATAAATGTAAGATGCTGTGGTTATTCTAAAACAGTTTAAAATGCTTCTTAAATATCTTACATCTTTCCCTTCTGGCATGTGAACCTCAGGTCTATGTTAAGAGTTAGTTGAAACAGCAATGGTGGTAGCAAATATAATAACAAGAACAGCTTTATATTAAATAGCACCTATTGTTAAAGGTAATCTACATATACTGTCTGTCCCTAAACTAACTTAGCCAGGTAACTATGATTACCCCATTTTAAAATGAGAAAACGGAAGGCTCAGAGAAATTACCCAGCTTGTTCAAGTTCACATACCTGGAGCTGTCTAGAGCACTGGTGGAGGGCTTTACGATCTTCCATTTGCCCTTCTGATCCACTCTCCACTATGCCCCCCAGGTGACTGACTCGAAGGGACCACATCAGCAGACTCCATGGCCCTCTGATTATTGGTGGGTTCAGCCAATGGGGAGTCCGGGGAAGGTGGCCAGAGGGAGAGAGTGTGGTCTATTTTCAGGGTCAGGGTATTTCCTTCCCCCAGCTCACTCTCCAGAGGACTGGCTTCATCCCTTACCCAGAGGTCACAGCACCTCCAGTTCAGACTTTGTCTTCAGACTTCCAGTAGCCTCTCCCTCCCCTAATTCCAGACTGGAGATGATAATGGCTATATACCATATTATCATTTAGGATTTCCCTAGAGCTTTAAAAATAGGCCTTTTTGTGACCCTCTCCTCAAATTATCCTAATTTGAGTACACTGTTTCCTGCTGGGACCCAAACTGGTACATATGCTATTTACATGACATGCTCTGAGGATATATAGTCTGTGCCTTTAAGAAGCTTTTATTCTTAGAAGTAGAGCAGAAGCAAACAAACCCAGTAGTCATTCAGCGTTTCAAATGCCCAGTATCTGTCACCGCCCCGTTCTGGCAATTGTTGGGGAGCCACTTCTTCAACATTATAGGTATAGTTGGTAAAATCTGGGATGCCCTCTCCTGGCTTCCAAGCTTCTGGGTTTAAGCCTGGCTGTTTGGAGTACTCATTCAGCAACAGACACACTCTGAACAGCCAAAGAAAGCCCTCTTAACTCAGCCCTTCAGAAAAGTGAGTTCTGAGGAACTAGAGAGAAGATAGAATGCCCTGAGGTGCACCTTCCTTGAAATCCTGGAACTACCCAACCACCTGCCTGCCTTGCGGTCAGGGCAGAGAATCTCAGAGACAACTGCCCACATCACCTCTCTAATGCCCTTCCCCTCTGCCTAGACGGGAGGGACTTGAACATTTATTTTCGAAGTGTGCATTTCATTGCAACACCAAGGCAATAATTAGTTTCAGCTGATATCAAACAAATACAATTATGCATAAATCTATATTAGTTTTGCTGAATTTGAAGTGTTTTGCATTTAAATATTGTGATGCTCCTTTTTATGTATCAACTTGGCTAAGTTATAGTCTATAGTGATTCAAACATTAATCTAGGTAGTACTGTGATGGTATCTGTAGATGTGATTAAAGTCCATAATCAGTCAACTTTAAGTAAGGGAGATTATTTTAGATGATCTGAGTAGGCTTGATCAATCAGTTGAGAGGCCTTAAGGGCAGAACCGAGGCTTCCCTGAGAAAGAAGAAATTTCACCTGTGGGCAGCAGCTCAGCTCCTACATGAGTGCTAGCCCGCCCTTCCTGAAGGCTGGCCCTGAACTTGGGACTTGCCCAGCCAGCTCTCACAATCACATAAGCTAGTTCCTTACAATAAGTGTTCACACATTTCCCCTACTGGTTCTGGCTCTCTGGGTGACCCTGACTGATACAAATATCTACTAGGAAAAGTAGAGAGTTGAGATTTTAAAAATATTCTTAATTGCTATAATTAAGTAAAAACAAAGCTGCACTGATTTGGGGTTAGGGAGATGGAGGGACAATAGCAAATCTTAAGTAGCTCCAAATGGGAAGAATACAAAGTCTAAATTGCGAAAAATCACATTTAGTTCTACAAAATGCTTTTACTTCTTTTCATACAATTCACAGCTATGTGGCATTCAGAAAGTGGTGTTAAGGAAGGTGTGAGATATCATCCAAATAAGCTCATCCAGCGGCTTCTGGGGTCCACAAATATGTACATAAAGAAGCCTGACTCCAATTGGGTCAAAATACTAATAAATTCAATAAAACAAAATTTAATATGTAACGTGTCCACTTGGGGGATTTATGGAAAGACAGAAAGAAAATTCTAAATAATAATTTCTGCTAAATGTCTACTTATACATAAAATACCAGATTGTTACCTTGCACCTGAGACTCAGTTGCAAATATGAATTTTATTATGAATTTAAAGTATTTGAAGAGATATGCATTAAAACACTGTGGATTTGTAAACTGACTTTTTATTACCCATTTAGCAAATACACCTGTCCTTTTCCCTCTCAAAACTAGAAAATGTATCAAAATGACCCAAGATTTATGCTTGGCATGATTCTCCAAGCAGTTGTAATGATCAGATGTGTGCATAGTAAATGAAAATGATGAGAAAAGTTTTAAGCTTTTTTAAAAATTGTCATCTTCCAGGGTGCCTGGGTGGCTCAGCTGGTTAAGCGTCTGCCTTCGGCTCAGGTCATGATCCCAGGGTCCTGGGATTGAGCCCCATGTCTGGCTCCCTGCTCAGCAGGGAGTCTGCTTCTCCCTCTGCCCCTCCCCCCACTCATGCTCTCTCTCTTTCTCTCTCTCAAATAAATAAATAAAATCTTTTTAAAAAATTGTCACCTCAGATGAATGGATAAAGAAGATGTGGTATATATATATACAATGGAATATTATGCAACCATCAAAAGGAATGAAATCTTGCCATTTGCAACGCCATGGATGGAACTGGAGGGTATTATGCTGAGCGAAATAAGTCAATCAGAGAAAGACATATATCATATGACCTCACTGATATGAGGAATTCTTAATCTCAGGAAACTGAGGGTTGCTGGAGTGGTGGGGGGTGGGAGAGATGGGGTGGCTGGGTGATAGACAATGGGGAGGGTATGTGCTATGGTGAGCATTGTGAATTGTGTAAGACTGTTGAATCACAGACCTGTGCCTCT
>NC_138369.1:58434169-58461381 GCF_054177405.1 Leptonychotes weddellii
TTTTTTTTTTTTTTAAAGATTTTATTTATTTATTTGAGAGAGAGAGAATGAGAGAGAGCACATGAGAGGGGGGAGGGTCAGAGGGAGAAGCAGACTCCCCGCTGAGCAGGGAGCCCGATGCGGGACTCGATCCAGGGACTCCAGGATCATGACCTGAGCCGAAGGCAGTCGCTTAACCAACTGAGCCACCCAGGCGCCCCGGATGCTCCATTTCTGTCCCTTTGCTGAACAAGGGAGAAAGCTCTAATTCAGAGAACATATAGCCATTAGTGTTTCTGGGTTCCTCCCCATCTCTAAATTGCTTTCCAGCAGACTGGCAGGCAATTTTATTCCTTCTAATTGTCAGTCAGTCCCTTAAACAATGAAAATGTAAAGTTACAAAGTCATAACAACAGGTTCAGGAGTTTAGACACAATAACCACTGACATTTATGAGGCATTATCACATGTCAGGTGATACCTAATTTTTTAAAAGATTTATTTATTTATTTTAGAGAGAAAGAGAGGGAGCACATGCAAGTGGGGAGAGGGGCAGAGGGAGAGGGAGAGAATCCCAAGCAGACTTTCCACTGAGTGGGGAGCCCAATGTGGGGCTCGATCCCACGACCCTGAGATCATGACCTGAGCTGAAATCAAAAGTCAGACACTTAACCAACTAAGCCACCCAGGTGACCCAATACCTAAGGTTTTTTTTTTACGATTTTATTTATTTACTTGACAGAGACACACACAGCGAGAGAGGGAACACAAGCAGGGGGAGTGGGAGAGGGAGAAGCAGGCTTCCCGCGGAGCAGGGAGCCCATGTGGGGCTCGATCCCAGGACCCTGGGACCACGACCTGAGCCGAAGGCAGACGCTTAACGACTGAACCACCCAGGCACTCCCCAATACCTAAGTTTTTCATGTGCATAATCCTACCTGACCCTCATAACACCCTGGGATAGGTTGCTTTATTACAGTCATCTTACAGATGGGCCAACTGAGGCTCTGAGAAATTAAGTTACTTACTTAAGGTCATAGAGCTAAAAAATGGTGGGTCTGCAATTTGCACCCGGATGAATTAGGAGGTTATATGTGTCTATATCAGTACACTATGCTACTTGGCTCATAACTGGCCTGGGGAGATCTTTCAAGAAAGTCCATTCACTCTGTGAAACAGAATCACATAGTGATTAATTTTAACCCTGATGCTCCATCTATGTAACCAGCTACTTAATATCCTTATGCCATTGGTCCTACCTGAAATATCTGCCTTTAATTCCTTTTAATTCCCCACATGCTGACCTAATGGTCCTACTGCAGGATGTGGCTGACTGCCATAATGAAGAGGGGCTACCTCACAGCAGAATAGGAAAATGTGCCTTGCAGAGGGAGCGAATTCCAAACCAGACATGATGGCATAGGAGGAAAAGATGCAGTTGTGTGGCCCTCTGACATTAGGCACCTCAACTAGAAATAGAGGGGTTCATTCAAAATGCAAATCGGGAATCTTCCAGAGGCTGGGGCCAGGAAATAAGGGTGTTGTGGCTGACCTAGTCCTGCAAAGCCGGTGCCTACCCCTTGGGTCTCCACCACGCAGACAACACTTTCCTTTCCTGGTGAGACTCCAGAACACAGAGGAAAATGGTCCTCCAGTGGTAGGGATCCCTAGTGATTTGCTCTAGAGTAACTTTGGTTCATCTCTTCTTGTTTCTCCACCCCTATTTCCGCCTTGCCTAGTTCCTCCAGTTGAATGTGGTAATGTCAGGAAGCCACTTCAAGTCCTTTCTGAAGTAAAATAGAGGTGTCAACAAATAAAGTAAATATCACCAGGAAAATGTGTGTGGGTCCCTTTGCTCTCTGGGTCTCCTGCTACCATTCTCCCTCCACCTATAAACTACAATCTTCAGCAAAAACAAACAAACCAAAAACTTCAAGGAAAACTACCTGGAAAACGTGTGTGGGAAACATGTCCTTGATTTTAACCCTGGACACAATGTCCTAAGATGTTTTTTTTTAAAGCTAGATTTCCTTCCAGAATTCAACTTGCACAGGTCTGCCAAATAAACATTTTGGATCCAAACCGTAGTTAGGGAAACGTTTGCATGCTTAGATTTGAATGAGAAGAGGAAACTGCTGGGGTTGAGAGATTGCAAAGTGCTGTTCCATTTAGCGGGACATTAAAAGCCCAGCAACAATCAAAGTGACATTTCTCCTCACCGTGAGGTTCCTGCCTGCACAGCGTCCCCCTCATGAGGGGGAAGGCACTGATTTTCAGAAGGAAGAACCAGTGTACAACTAGTTTCCTAAGAAATGTGATTGTTTAAAACCAGCCCTGACTGATGTGGCTTATGTAAGCTCACATTTAAGGCAACATCTGCCTCTGTCTTGATTCCCCAATTAGCAACCTGTTATGGCTAAACCATCACATCGTACCCCAAAATACTCGATTCTTTGCAGCTGGAACTCAGCCAAAAGAAATACCCAACAAATGTATGTGGTGCCAATAGAATTACACGGATATATAAGCTAGTCATACTAGTTTCATTGTGGGTCCAGCGTTGTCTTTATATAATATTGCTCCTCCGCCAAGCTGTATGGGCTTCTTAAAGTTCTGTTTGCTGGCTGAGGAAGGGAAAGCAAGCCAACCTGTTTATGGACTACAAATGTCATGATTAGGGAAATAAGAAATAGAAGAGAGGTGCCTGGGTGGCTCAGTTGGTTGGGCGACTGCCTTCGGCTCAGGTCATGATCCTGGGGTCCCAGGATCGAGTCCCGCATTGGGCTCCCTGCTCGGCAGGGAGTCTGCTTCTCCCTCTGACCCTCCTCCCTGTGATGCTGTCTCTCATTCTCTCTCTCTCAAATAAATAAATAAAATCTTAAAAAAAAAAGAAATAGAAGAATTGCATAATCATCAGCAAAAACAGTTTCCTGCATGTTATTACTAAAGTTCGCCTCCCTATGTAAAATTAAATAACCACTTCATTAGCTGGGCTTGTGCTTTTTACAAGAGAGTATCAGGAATAAACGCTCAGTGAGAATTGATTCCCACTTTGAAGTGATGGCCTTTTCGGAGGATGATAGGGGAAGTGAGGGAAAGAGTGGGGGTGGGAGGAGACACCATAAAGCAGACTAAACCATGGTCATGAGGTGGGACTAGCAGGTTCCACTTCTCACTTACTTCCGAGACCCACACCCACTGACTCTCTGATGTCCCCTGGTCCAGTGATGGAGATGAGAGCAGCAAGTCATGGTCACAGCTACTGCTGGTCCTGCACATCCCCAGGGATAATGCCGAGACCGAGAGAAGAGCCTGCCTCGGGTCTGGGAACCGGAACCTGGAGCCATAGGCAGCTGACACCACTTCCTGCTTTGTCCACTATACCCAAAAGTCTTTCTTCCTACCCTCTTTGTACCTGATATCAAGAGTACTCAATTCAACCTGTGCACTTTGGTGGACATGGAGAATAAGGCTGAACTGCTTTTCATGGCTCTTCATTCCCTGGCTCACTCAGGGCCCTCCCAAACAAGAACTCCGTGAGTGACAGGGAACACCAACCACGGACGTGCTAGACACTGCCAGCTAGACAGCCACACAGAGAGAAAACTATTTTATACATGAATCTATTTAACTCCGTTATCACTTGCTCAATCTATAATATATATATATTTAATAACACTTCATTGTTTCATATTAACAGTTCATTCTTCCACACAAATCCTCTTGCTGTTTTGGTAGCACATTTGAAGACCATAAATAAAATCCAGTAAGTTTTCTTGAGCCAATAAACCTGTTATAGGTTTTATTGATAGTAACAAAAGAAAAACAGATTTTCCATAAGCTGCCTAAGAAAGGGAACATTGATCAGTAAGTTAAAAACACTGTAGTACAGGACATCTGGAATGGCAGTGTAGGTAGCTTGGCAAATCCCCAATGATAAGAGTCAAAAAAAAAAAAAAAAAAAACCTGTTCTCCAAAAAGCAATGATAAAACTCCAAAGCAAAAAAAGAAAATGTGGGGTGCCTGGGTGGCTCAGTTGGTTAAGCGTCTGCCTTCAGCTCAGGTCATGATCCCAGGGTCCTGGGATCCAGCCCCACGTCGGGCTCCCTACTCCGCGGGGAGCCTGCTTCTCCCTCTCCCTCTGCCTGCCGCTCTGCCTACTTGTGTTCTCTCTCTATCTCTCTGTCGAATAAATATATAAAATCTTAAAAAAAAAAAAAAAGCAAATGTTAAAAACAACTGTTTCAGGACTCTGGAAGTGGTCCAAAGGCACACAGCAAATTGAGAAGCATTTATTCAAATAACACTATTGAGCCTCAGGTAAGAACAGCGGGAGTCTGTACTCCTTAGCTTGGGGTAGAACCCCCCCCCAACACACACACACACACACCTGTCCCCACTCGCCAGGTGTTAGTTCTATGAAGGTGAAGCAAGCCACAAAAACCTGTGGTTTTGCTGCCAAAGGAAGCCAATCTGATTTGGAGCAGAGCACAGCAAAACCTCATGTCCTAAGGCATTATAAACAGCAGCAATCCCAGAGACAGAAGAATAGAGAAAGACAAAAGTTGTGATCTTATTTGGGCCAAACAACAGAGCAGCAGACAAACCGGAAATTTACTAAGAAGACCTGACACATGAGGAAGCCACAGTAGATAATAATCAACTTCCATATATCCCTAGGGCTCTGGAAGTCTGTGCATAAGCACGAGGCTGCACACACACTCAGCAGAGACTGGAAAGGATCCTAGCTATTCCCATATTCCTATCAACCAAGAAATCAATATCCAGCAAAACTATCCTTCAAAAAATGAAGGCAAAATAAAGACATTGCCCGATAAACAGTGAGAAAATTCATTGCTACCAATCTTTCACAACTGCATTCAGAAAACAGGGGAGGAAAGAACACTTTCCAGCTCATTCTACAAGGTCAATACCAAATGCCAAATACCAAAGCTACACAAAGATATCATAATTAAAGAAAATTATTGAGAAATATCCCTAGGAATACACACACAAGGATCCTTAACAAATATTACAAACCAGATCCAGGACCATATAAAAAGGATTATACACCATGGCTAAGTTTGTAACATTTGACAATCAACTCATGTTATATACCATATTAGTGGGAAAAGGAAAAAAAAAATGCATGATCATTTTAATAGATGCAGAAAAAGGATTCCACAAAATCCAACATTCTTTCAGGACAAAACTCTCAACAAAGGAGGAATGAAGAGGAATCTCCTCACAGCAACATTATCCATATTAAGCTAAAGAATAGAAACAATCTATTTATTGAATGGACAAACAAAATGTGGTAGTTCCATATAATAGAATACTATGTAGCAATAAAAGGGAATAAGCTACTCCTGCACACTACAGCATAGAATAACTCACAAATAGCATGTTAAATGAAAGAAGCCAAGTGCAAGAGATGGTATGTTGTATGATTGTATGTATATGAAATGCCATGTGATATGACCAGAAAAGGCAAGTCTAGGAAGATAAGCAGATTAGTGGTTGCCTGAGGCTGGGATGGGAAAAGAGACTGAATGCAAATGATCACAAGGGATCTCTGGGAAAGTAATGAAAATATTCTAAAATGGGCTGTAATAATGATTGCACACAAATCTATAAATTTACTAGAAATCATTGAATTTCCCACTTAAAATGGGTTAATTTATGGCATGTAAATTATTCCACAATAGAGTTGGTATAAAAAGCTTAAAAAGATAAACACCATAGTGACTAAAAGTGATGATTTAAAAAAAAAAAATGATGAAACCCTCTTCCCAGACTATGAGAAGTGTTTCAGTGGAGGGAGAGATCTTTTGGCAGAGGTGGCCTAGAGCTGGGGTCAGTGAACTATGGCCCATGGACTAAATCAGGTACACCACCTGGTTTGCTCAGGTCCACCATAAGGTAAGAATGGTTTTCACATATTTTAATGGTTGAAAAAACCCCGAAGTCAGAAGACATGAACAGACATTTTTCCAAAGAAGACATCCAAATGGCCAACAGACACATGAAAAAGTGCTCAACATCACTTGGCATCAGGGAAATACAAATCAAAACCGCAATAAGATACCACCTCATACCAGTCAGAATGGCTAAAATCAACAAGTCAGGAAACGACAGATGTTGGCAGGGATGCGGAAAAAGGGGAACCCTCCTACACTGTTGGTGGGAATTCAAGCTGGTGCAGCCACTCTGGAAAACAGAATGGAGGTTCCTCAAAAAGTTGAAAATAGAGCTCCCCTACGACCCAGCAATTGCACTACTAGGTATTATCCCAAAGGATACAAATATAGTGATTTGAAGAGGCATATACACCCTAATGTTCATAGCAGCAATGTCCACAATAGCCAAACTATGGAAAGAGCCCAGATGTCCATCGACAGATAAATAGATAAAGAAGATGTGGTATATATATATATATACACACACACAATGAATATTATGCAGCCATCAAAAAATTGAAATCTTGCTATTTGCAATGATGTGGGTGGGACTAGAGGGTATTATGCTCAGCGAAATAAGTCAATCAGAGGGACAATTATCATATGATCTCACTCATATGTGGAATATAAGAAACAAAACAGAGGATCATTGGGGAAGAGAGGGAAAAATAAAACAAGATGAAATCAGAGAGGGAGACAAACCATAAGAGACTCTTAATCATAGGAACACACTGAGAGTTGCTGGGGGGGAGGGGGGTTGGGGGATGGGGTACCTGGGTGATGGGCATTAAGGAGGGCATGTGATATAATGAGCACTGGGTGTTATATAAGACTCATGAATCACTGAACGCTACCTCTGAAACTAATAATACATTAGATGTTAATTAATTTATTAAATAAAAATTAAAAAATAACAAACCCAAAGAATATTTCATTTCATGTGAAAATTACATGAAATCATAATTTGAATGTCTATAAATGAAGTTTATAGAAACTTGCACATGCTCATTCTTTACGGTATTGACTGTGGCTGCTTTTGTGCTGCAGAGGCAGAGCTGAGTCGTTGCAACAGAGACCTTCTGGCCTGCAAAACCTGAAATATTCACTCTCTGGCCTTTTACAGAAAAAGGTAACCCCTGTTCTAAAGCCGTGTTTCTCTATTCTGAATGCACATTTAGAACCATCTGGGAGTTTTAAAAATATATCCTCATCTCAATTCCATCAACCTCCTTCTCTTTGTCCAACCAATTACATGACACACTTTGGACAGTGTAGTTTTTAAAAGCTCTTTAGGTGACTCCAGTCACCAGGACTAAGGACCCCTGTTTTTTGTCATCCATGGAGCTAAGACCAGAGGCCTTGAGTTTTATGTTCACATCACATCATATTTTGAAAGTCAGCACACAAAGCAGCTTTAGATCAGTGACCTGAAACTAAATCACTGGCAGATTAAATGTGCCTATCTGTGACAAAGCAACTTTGTTGTTGAGTCTCCTGAAAAGAAGGGACCAAGATGGCTACTCCTCCTTGGTCAGTGTTTCCAAGATACATTAACTGAGTTGGTCACTCTCAACCAGTCTCTTGGAGCCAAAGCACCTCCCGAAAGAGGGTTTCTGCTAAAGAGCACTAAGCCTGAAAACAAAGAGGTATGATCAGAAATCACACAGAGTTCCAAGATTTTAATGATTCTGCTACTTTTACTTATTTTTTATTTATGTGTCATGTAAGCCTAATACACTCAACAACTATTGGGAAAGTAAGTGGAGCTGGGTAACAAATAGTCTATATGGTAGATTAAATCTGACCACCAGTTCTTGGTAGAATCTCTCATCAAGAGTTGGAGTCTATTAGCTTAACCCTGATCCTTTACAGCAAGAGTCCTTGCGGCTTCCACTTATTATGCTCTTCTTGAAATCCTGAGACTACCACGTAGCAAAGGAGCTCAGGATGAATGACCAAAGCAAAGAGACACTCAGTCATCCCAGCTATCCCAGCTGAAGCTAGATACCAAAAATGAAAAAGTCACTGTGATGCTAAAGAGACAGACACCTTGAGAGAAAGGGACCATAGCATCTTGGAATTCATTACAGTGAAGAAATGAAAAGCTAGGCATAATCAAATGCAGAAAAGAACCTCCGGAAAGTATATTTTTCTAAAACATGTGAAAAAGATGAAGCCCATGATGGAATACAACTCAAAAAGGAACAGAATATTTATAAAAGAAAACTGATAATATAATTGTGAATGACCTTGAAAAAAGAAAGAGGAAGAAATCTTAAGTAATTACCAGTGTGGCTATATGGGAAATTCTCTGATTGATTGATTCATTCATTCATTCATACAAACCAACAAACATGGAATATTGGCCACATGCAAAGTGCCGCCATGTTCTAATGAGGTCATATTTTCAAAAGCACTAACTAAACATGGAAGAACTCATATTTCTGAGACGAATATACTTTAAAATATATTTTCAAAGGGGGCAGAGATATACAAGAATATTTACAGAAACACTCAGAATAAGCTAAGACATTCAAAATAAGTGGTATCTAAAATTATGGTACAGGGCAATGGGAATAAGAAACAAAAAGCAATATTGCTTGGGGCAGATGGTATAATGCTGTTTGACAGATGCGAGTGGGAAAATCAGAGTGCTTCAACATCTTTTTTACTTTCATCTTCTCCATTGAAGAAACTGTTTTCCAGTTAAAATAAGAAACTGGAATTCAAGACAAGAGGTAAAATGAGTTAAAAAAAAGGACACAGGTGCCTTATACTGACTTCCAGGTGCCTGCCTGAGACAAGTCATATCCAGAGCCCCCGCAAAAGTTGCAAATGTGATCTGGAATCACTGTCAATAGTCTCTAAGGACAGACACTAAGAGTTCTGAGTCAGATCAGTGGTATTCCACTTTCTAAATGAGAGAAAAGAGGAAGGTAGATTTTGTTTAAATATAAAGTCTAAAATCAGTGCCTGATAAAAGTCTAGAAAGACAGTTAAATGAAACAGGTGGCTGATGGGCTCTTGGAAAAAAGCTGATTCTGAGAAGTTAGAAATCACTAAATTGCATAGCATTATAGATAGCTAAGGGTTTTTGTTGTTGTTGTTGTTGTTAGATATTACATCTCTTTTAGTTCTCACACCACCTGAGTGAGGTACATGATACTACTGCAGTGACACAGAAACAGACACTGAGGTTCCTAACTACGGAGTATGTTATGTCCAAAGTCCCTGCAGTAAGTGACCGAGCTGCAATGCCAGATCAATTCACACCAAACTAACCTTACTTAAAAACCTTAATTAAAAAGTCTACTTGGGGGCGCCTGGGTGGCTCAGTTGGTTGAGCGACTGCCTTCGGCTCAGGTCATGATCCTGGAGTCCCGGGATCGAGTCCCGCATCAGGCTCCCTGCTCAGCAGGGAGTCTGCTTCTCCCTCTGACCCTCCCCCTCTCATGTGCTCTCTCTCTCTCATTCTCTCTCTCAAATAAATAATAAATAAAACCTTAAAAAAAAAAAGTCTACTTGGTCCCATTTAATGCTTCTTGCTGTGAATTCTAACTTGTCTGACATTAACAGCAGTACACCAGCTTTCTTGTCTAGACAGTACGTGCGTGTGTGTGTGTGTGTGTGTGTGTGTATGTGTGTGTGTGTGTTCTATTGCTGTATAACAAATCACCACAAACCCGGTGGCCATACCACTTTGCTGCTAAATGTAGTATCTCTCCATTTCCATGGGTTAGGGGCTTCTGCTCAGGGTCCCCTGTGTTTTAGCTGGGGCCTCTGCTCAAGGTTTCATAAGGCTGAAATCAGGGTATTGTTAGCTTGCATCTCATCTGGGGGTACGCAACTGACCAGGGGAAGATCCTTCCCCAAGCTCCCTCAGGTTGTTGGCAGATTTATTTCCTTACAGTTGAAGGACTGAGGTCCCTGTTGTCTTCGAGCTGTGACTTCCCTCTTAGAGGCTGCTTTCAGGGCCTTGCCATGTGGCTGGGCCATTCCAGTGATGGGGAACCTCCCTTGTGTCACATTTGTAATCTCTCTGACTTTCCCTTCTGCTACCATCCCAAGAAGAAGCTCTGCTTTTAAAGGGCTCATGGGACTAGGTCAAGTCCATCTAGATAACTCCCTTTCCTTACAGTCAGCTGTGCCAGATCACATGACACAATTACGGAGGGAGGGGCGGATGGTGTGGACCTTGAGGACCATCTTAAAATTCCGCCTTCCTCCGTGTTCAATGCTTTATTTTTATCCTTTCTACATTACTTTGTTTAAATGGGTCTCTGGCAATAGCACTAACTTTGCTTTTTTACTAAATTTGAGGGTCTTTAGTTTTCAATAAATAACTTTAACAAATTCGCATTGACTGGGAGACTACATTTGATCTTCCTGTGCCATTTTATCTTGTGCTTTCTTGTTGTCCCCTGGCCCTCCTACCAGCTCCCATATCTTTTCCTGTAGGGATCAAAGCTTCCTTTGATCTTTCTTCTCTTTCTCTGGTCTTCCAGAAGTCATATGTAGTCCCTTAAATTTTTTAAGCAATTACCTGCATAGTTTTAAACTATTTAATCCTATTTTCTCTATCATCATAAAGAATAAAACAGTATCCAAAGATATGCCTATGTAATTTTCCTTCTTCTTCTTCTTGTCCCCCCACATCACATAAAAGAATCATAGCCTTATTATTCAGATTAGATTATTAATACTTTTTATAAACATCTCTTAATAATTACCTTTGATGTCATGTAAAGTTATACAATCATAAGAACAATTATTTAACACTAACTCAAATTTCGTAAGTTTAATTAATCACCATTTGTTTTATATTTCATTTTCCCTTAATCTGAGTCTCTCTTTTAATTAACTCTTTAACAGACTGGACAATTTTAGTAATTCTGAGTTCTTTAATATCTGAGGTGTCCTTTGGGTTGAGGACTAGAGGCTACTCCCTTGTTTCTGGCTTGTTGATGAAACTCCTATTATTTTGACTGGCTTTTGGAATGAAGTTAAATGCATGGGAATAATTGTGATTTCTTAGGCCAAAAATATATTCTTAAGGTAACCAAAAAAAACCCATGAAAACAGCCAAGCATCGCTGACTAGCTGCAGACCTTATGCAACTCCTTTAATGGGGCCCAACCAAACCTTAGAGACTCTTCTAGATGTACCAGTCAAGACTTTATAAAATTAATAAAAATATTAATATTTATCAACACACTACCCCATAAAAGCAGAAGAATTAAGTTCCAGCAAAACATTAATGAAGTCCACTTATATGTGTATAAAGATTCAGGGTCACACAGTGATGGACAATAAATATAAAAATGAATTATCTCTCCATAAGGAATATAGTCAGTGATACTGTAACAATGTTGTATGGTGACAGATGTGGCGAGCACAGCAGAGTGTATGAACTTATTGAATCATGTGCTGTACACCGGAACTAATATAACATTGTGTGTCAACTATACTCAAATACAAAAAAATTTTTAAAGGACAAAAGTAAGTATTTCTCTCAGTGCCCTGCTTAGAAGGAAAAGTAGTAACCCATAAACAATACTTCTTCCAAGCATACGTGCAATCATATTATTTTAAAACTTAGGGAAAAGGAAATACACTTCTGATGAACCCTTAACATTCATCCAACAATAGCACATGAACAATGAAGACACTTTTGAATGTTTTTAGGCTCCATTTACAATCATTTTACAGTGACGTGGTTCAAAATTTAGACAGTATAGAAAAATTTACAATGAAAGGTCTCCCCCTTAATTCTGTCCTTTAGCTACACAATTCCCCTCCCCACAGTCAAGTTGTGTGTTTACCATGTATCCTTCCAGAGATATTTCACACATATACAGACTCTCTCCTCCCTCCCCCACATTTTCCCCCCTTCCCGCTCCCCTCTCTGTCTCTGTCTCTCTCTCTATCTCTGGATTTTTAAAGAACTTTCTGTTCCTTTTTAATAAAACTGTATCATTCCATTGTCCTGAAACTAATTTTTTACTTAACATATCTTGGAGATCTTTGTATGTCAGTATAGATACAGTGCTTCCTCCCTCATTCTTTTTGATAACAACATAACATTCCATTGTCCAGGTATGCCATAGTTTATTTTCCCAATAACTTAGTGGTATATACTTTAAACAATTTTACAGTTATAACCTCAAATATGCTATTTCATATGTGGGAAGTATATTTGCAGGATAGTTCTCAGAGATGATGAAATCCCTAGGTTACAGGCCACACACATTGCAATTTTGATAGTTATAGCCACAATGCTCTCCACAAAGCAAGTAACAACTTATACTCTCATCTAGTAATGTACGAGCCTACTGTAGCATGACTTTTAACAGTTCTAATGCACACTACATGGTATTTTCAAATTTCTGTCCACAATTTTTTTTTGTACGGTTTTTATGTGGCTGTTTAAGATGAGAGTGTGAATACTCAGATGGGCCCTGGTTTGTGCTCCAAACATCCTGGTTCCTCTCTTTCTCTTTTCCATACAACACATGGATATTACAAAACACACTACTGCTATAAAGTTTCACAAATTTAGGACATATTGAAACAATCAGGGTCCAGAGTCCATTAAATTTGAGTATTTCTACAAAGCCCATCTAAACGCTGAACTGCAATATAAAAGCAGCAGTGCTGGTGAATTCTTGGTCCTATGAATCAGTGTCTAATGAGAATTGATTTAACGGGCTCCAAGGGACCTTATCTTATTGCTAATAAAAGAAATCCCATCCAGTACTATCCACACTGCCTAGATATTAAATAAGGCTTATGATGATTAAGCACCAGAAAAGTTAATTAAGAGGTAATTCCAGGGGAAAGTACTGATCACATAGGGCAGTGGTTTTCTACTGGATAACTTAAGGAGGGGATGGCAATTATCAAACTTGAAGCAGTAAGCAGGGGCACCACAACACACAATCATGCTGCCTCAAGCCCACCCCAGTGCAGCCCTCATCCACTGAGGGGACACTCATTTCCATTTCACTTTCAGGACCTGCTCCTTAAATGGGACCTCTGCCTGGCAAAAAGCACAGGAAACAATGGCAAGGTGTTTTCCACTTATTTTTCCTCCCTGGATGGGACTGCCGTAAAACATTAACAACATTAAACTAAAGGGTAGGGTTTATAAAAATGTAGAACAAATGAGAATGTTATCATAAATTGTGGTCCGTCATTAAAGCAATTATGCCCAAAAGTTTAATGAGCTATAGCTCATCTAAATCAGAGACAGAAAACCTCGAGAGCATTAAGATTGTTTCACATCCCTAAACACGGTCTCAGTCATGGGTGTCTGATCAGATGAGTCTACAGAACTCAAGGGTCAAGGTAATCAGGTAAGAATGCTCATATGGGCATTCCATCATCATGTCCACAGCCAAAGTGCTGTTCCAGAGCAAACAAGTATCTCATTTAATTTTTTAAAAGCTATTTGTCTTTGTTGATTAAATTGATATATCTAAAACACAAGGGAAGTTTGCTAATTCCTATTTCTATAAAATCCAAAAATCTGACATGTCAGACCTAACTGCTCAATACTAATTTCTAGGAGAGGATTTTAGCAGGGTTTATATAACAAAATTTTTATTCTCGCACAAAGTCTCAAGAGCTTATTGTTTCTTAGAAGGTTAGTGGTGGTCCTGTCTGCCTTTCATGCCTAACACATGAGATCAAAGGAAACTCCAGTGACATGGCTCTCTTTTGTTATTCTGACCTGCACTTAACACCCATTTCCTATTCTGAATGCACAGAGAGGTACTAAGTCCACAGGGCTGCTAATATTGTTATGTTGTACGTGGAACTGAGCTCTATTTGCCTAATAGACAATAAACAGAGATCCTTGCCAAACAGCACTTGCCATAAAGATCTCAACACAGGGCGTGTTCCCTTGGATGAGGTCCACAAGTTTCAGAAGGAGCAAACATGAACAGTTTCACCAGTGAGCAAAGAATGGGTAGGTGGCTGGCACAACCCTCGGGAAACCAACTTGGTGGTATGTCCCATAGCCTGGAAAAGTTTCCTTTCACATATCTAAGCCAGTCATTCTGTTTTCAGGAATGGATTTTAAGGAAAAACACTGGAGAAGATGACAAAATTTCATGATCTACAAGGATGTTCACTGCAGCATTCTTTGTATTATAAAAATCATAAATATCCAATAATCAAAGAATGGTTAAATAGATTAAGAAGCATGCATATGATATGATGTGATGTGATATAATATGATACTATAATATCATATGACATAGCCGTATCTGATGACATAGAATACTGCTTAAGACTATTAAGATGGGAAAACATTATATAGAATGCCAACTTGCTTCTTAAAAATCTTTCTACTGTATATACACATGCATGCACTTGTGCATATATGTAGGCATGCATGTGTATAAACTTGCACACCTTTTAAAAGACTACATTTCCCCCATAACAGCATTTTTCACACTAAACTGACAGAGGGCTTGCTTTTCTGTTTTGCTCTCTCCACTCCCTCCCCTGCCTTTGGCATACCCCCCTAAACACACAGGCAGACAGTAAGTTATGTGGGGGCAGGATCTTGTCTGTCCTGCTCACAAACTTTTCCCCAGAATACAGCAATGCATACCATGCAGCTCAATAAATACCCACTCAAGGCAATAACTGGTAATAAATGCTGAATATCTAGAAGGCAACTTACCACTGTTTTTAGAGTGATTATTTCGAAAGTGTGCAATTATGCATAATTTTTAATTTTCTTTAAGTTTCTATGTCCTTTTCCTAGTTTCCTAGTTTTGTATATGTTTATAGTTTTGTCACATGTTTATAATCAGAAAACATTTTAAACAAATTTTAAAAGATGAAATAATATTTATTTGCTGTCTAATACATTTCTATTCCCTTGTTTGTTTACTAAATACATAAGTGCACAAAATGAATGATGTCTCACTATCTATCCAAGTAGAACAGAACATATGAGCATTAAAAAGAAATCGTTAGGGGCTCCTGGGTGGCTCAGTCGTTAAGCGTCTGCCTTCGGCTCAGGTCATGATCCCAGGGTCCTGGTATCGAGCCCAGCATCAGGCTCCCTGCTCCGTGGGAAGCCTGCTTCTCCCTCTCCCACTCCCCCTGCTTGTGTTCCCTCTCTCTCTGTGTCTCTCTCTGTCAAATGACTAAATAAAATCTTAAAAAATAATAATAATAAATTGTTAAAGAATAAAAGGATTCATTTTTTCTCTGTTACGGCAAGTAAAGAAACGGGGACCAATAATCCATAAATCTGATAGAAAATGAAATAAGTCAAGCAGAGAAAGTCAATCATCACATGGTTTCACTTATTTGTGGAACATAAGGAATAGCATGGAGGACATTAGGAGAAGGAAGGGAAAAATGAAGGGGGGAGAAATCGGAGGGAGAGATGAACCATGAGAGACTATGGACTCTGAGAAACAAACTGAGTGTTTTAGAGGGGAGGGTGGAGCGGGGATGGGTTAGCCTGGGAGGGCACGTACTGCATGGGAGCACTGGGTGATATAGGAAAACAATGGATCATGGATCACCACATCAAAAACTAATGATGACTATGGTGACTAACATAACATAATAAAATTTTTAAAAAAAAGAAAGAAAAAGAAAATAAAACAGACACTGAAAAGAGAACAAAGCCAAGAACACATCCTCATTGTTGGCAAAAAATCTAATATAACATTCAGAATTCTTTTACTATGTTATCTACTTAAAGAGAGCTGTGGTTTGAACAATACAATTCAATGTTCCTTTGAAAAATGGATAAAAGCAATATTGTTCCACCACATGACTTTTCCCAGATAGTGTCTTTACCCACCTTAGAAAGGAGACTTATAAGTTTTAAATGCTACCTAAGACCTGATGACTTTTTTCACTTAAACACATGTTCATCATAAAAAATTCTGTAAATACAATCAAATATAAAGGAAAACTATTCCTAACACCATCACCAAAAAAAAAAACAAACAACCCAATGACATTATTCTGTGTATTTCCATGCAGACCTGTATATGTATGACTCACCTGTATGAAAATAACATGCATACAAAACGTGTACTTTAGCATATATATTTTATTGACTAATATCTATCTACTATTATACACGTATTATACATATTTTACTTCCCAGTTCCTTAGCATACCTACCTATCTTAAAAAGAGGGAGACTAATATGAATTAGCATAAACAGACTGATAAATAATATACATATATATATATAGTGTGTATAGTGAATTTGAGTAATGTATGTATGCATCCACACAGATGCATATGCATACCCATTGATATGTCTATATTATCCATACATAGAGATTATAATATCCTTAATTCTACTTCTGGGATAGGTCCTGTTTTATTCATATAGATTGATTTCCTCATTGGAACATGGGCTGCTGTTATTCATTTCATTGTATTATACTATCATTAATCATTACATGATGGTTCTGTGATTTTTAAACATAATGATTCCAGAGCTTCAAATGATTATAATTCTAAGTTATTTTTCCCAAAGGTAAGCAGCAAAAACATGAAAGGAAAAATGTCTTTCTAGATATTATAAACTTGAATCTTTTTCCTTACAAAACTAATGTAAGCAATTTGCAAAAAATTCCACAAAATACAAAAGAGACTATAAACCCAGGCACTATCCTATTAACCTAAAACAATCACTATTAGCTGTTTGCTTTTTCCTTCTAGCTTAAAGACATGTTCAGATACAGATGTGTGTTTTATTAGATATAATTCCAATAGTCATAACATTTTAGATTCTGCTTTTTTTTTTTTTAAACTACTCCTTGCCTATTTGCCTGGTCCATTTTCCCACAGTCTCCACAAGCATCTGCAGAAAGGACTCTATTATGCGAGAATGTTGCCCATCCTGGCTGTTTTCCTGCTGGAAGGCTCCACTGTGAGCTGGTTGCTCCTTTCCTGCTTTTTGATGGAATTGGCCTCTTCCCTCAGAGGTTGGCCAACAAAGACAAAGAGATGAGCCAAAAGTGAGCCGATTTTGTGGCTCATTGGGAAATTCATTAATGGGATTTGGAATTTTAGATGTGAGATCAAAGTGAGATTTGGGGGCAGCACACAGCTCTTCTAAGTCCAGAAATTACATTTTTAAATTGGTTTGTCAACTGAACGGCTGATGGCTGAAATTTTGTTAAAATATTTGAGGTGGGGGCCCACGGAGGCTGACTGAGTTATCAGTGTGGTGGCTGGCCAGGGCTGACCAATGTGAGTCATCACAGGATATGAAGCATCTCCTGGGAGGAAGGAAGATAATGGGGGGGGGGGGGAGGATGTGGGGAGCATGAACCCTGGAGGGTACAAACTCCAGCTTGCCACTTGTGAGATATGGAATATTGGGCACCACTCTGTGCCTCAGCTTTCTCTTGTTATATTAGCACTACTAGCCACCAGAATGGCCAATATTAAGACAGAAAATACAAGTTCTGATTAGGACACAGAATAATCAGAACTTTATATGTGTGAACTGGTGCAAGTACTTAGGAAAACCATTTGACAATATCTGCCCTAGCAGTATATTTGTGCCTATGACCCAAAATCCCATTCTTTGGTATGTACATAACAGAAATATGCCCCCACAGTCATGTCAAGACAGAATCTTCTCAGTGGAAGTATCTGCAACAACCCCAACTAGGAATTATCCAGATGCCCATATAGACAGCAGAATACACTGAATGCTATGGAGCAGTGAGAAGACGCAATCCATAACTACATGTATCATATGGATGAATCTCAAAACAGTATTGAGCAAAAGAAGCCAAACTCAAAAGAGAATATACGGTATGATTCTATTGTTCAAAAATATGTCAAATTGATGGTGCCACTAGAAGTAGATTGGCCTTATTTTAGACCAGCGGTGACTAGAAGGGGAAAGAGTGGCTTTTGGAAGCTGGTCATGTCCTCCTTCTTGATCTGGTTGCTTGTTACACAGGGGTGGTGTTCAGTTTCGAGGCTGGCACCAAGCTCCCCTGTTTTCTCCTGGCATGGAGATCATGGTTTTGCTAAAGCTGGTTGGCAGTTGCTTCTCTAGAACCCCATCTTTAATTTCTTCTTCTTCTTCTCATTTGAATCCTACTCTCTTAAAAAGTATATATACTTTTTAATTTATAATTAAATTTATAATTTAATTATAACTCTATCTATGATTTATAATTTTATCTATTTATAATTTTATGATTTCTTTCACTGCAGTTCTAAATTATCCCTCTTCCTCCCTCCAAAGCTCATACCTATCAGATATACAAAAGGAGGTTAATTCTCCCCTGGTGATAATTCACGGAAACTGAAAGCTCTGTTAGCACCACTAAACATAATTCACTATTGTTATGGAAAGGAAAGTCAGCAGTGGCCATAATTTAGCAGTTAACCTATCATTAGCTGTTTTCATTTTTCTTATTAATTCATACCTTTCAGGCCTCCAATCATTTTGCAGCTCATATTTGAGTCCCTTTCATTAGCTCCCTTTTTATTTGGGCTCATACATGGAGGCCTAAAGAAAGGCCGCATTGGATGTGACTGGACAAACTCCAGTTCCTCTGAACGGTAATGGGCCTTGAATATATACAAGTACCAGGTGGCCTACATCACAGAGACTGGCTTGACCTGAGGATAAAGAGAAGGCATGTGTTGGAACCCCAATCTGGAGGCTTCACTCCAGCATGAGATGCCATTCAGGGGGGCCCTGGCACAGAGAAGACACACTGGGAATGTCTGCACCTTTTTCCCACTCAAAAGTGGGGAGACAAAGGACATGAGCAAAATGCACCAGATCTCTGCCCAAAAACCTTGGTGAAGATAGTGTCAAAGACCCTGACTGGTAAGAAAAGATTATTTTTCAATATCAATCCGGTCATAAGGAACACCCTTGCTGTTGTTCTGGCAAACAAGCATCTTGCCCCAAGTATGCTGAAGGCAGCTTTGTCTGTCTTTGGAAGATGAACACACCAGAGTCAGACCATTTTTAAACCAGGAAAGCAGCCAAATTCATGCACCTGATTTTAAATGATCTGGCTGGAAAAAGAATCCTCAGCATGGTGGACTGGAACACAACCATGGTCAGTTATGCCAAGCAGTGATCTGACAAACAAGGGCAGGAACAAAGGACAGGTCTGGTCTGCAATGACCTTTTCAAATTATCTGTTGATCCCTTAAGCTAAACTGTCCATTCTTAATGGTGCAAGCCAAGAAAAGAGCAGCATGATTTGACAGAAGGAACTGCAAGGCTCTAGTCTCTCTTTTACATTTTACGCCTTGGCTCTGTGCAAAGCACGTACAAAATGCTAATGCTTTGGACAGATCATCTCCAAGAGGGGAATGAAAATATCTTGCCTGTAGGCAAGGGACAGGTTGCCTCTGATCTCCTGAAGGACCTTCTAAAACCTAAGATTCAATGGCTGGAAGCACCAGATGATTTTGTCTGGGCTGGAGCATGGTGGCTAGGTGTCAAGGTTTGGAGGGGCAGGCAGGTCTGGGCTCGACTACCAGTTCTGCCACTGTGGAACTGGGTGACTTTGGATCAGTGACTTTAACTCACTGAACCCTTACTTCTTCAGCTGTAAATTGGAGACAATAATGCCTAACTTCACACAATTTAAGTGAGGACTAAATTAGACCAAGTCCATAAAGTGCTGAACTAAGCCAGACCACAAATGCAGGTGGGCTTCAGGTTTAAGGGCCTGGAAAATGACAAGCTGGATGTGGTCCAGTTACTTTACATCAGAGCAAAGGAGATATATATACACATACATATATATTTACATATATATGTGTGTGTGTATGTGTGTGTGTGTGTGTGTGTGTGTGGTTAAATATAAGTCACAAGTGCTTAAGAGAATACTTAGAGCCCTGGGAAGAATCTGCCAGAACCCTGAGCTCCCTGTCTTGAGCTTCCTGTCTTGATTTTGGGTGGGTGCCATGATGTAAACATATTTCTGCATGCTGCTGTTATAGGATCTGCCTTCCGGTTCTTCCTGTGTTTCCCATCTCTTGAGTTTCAGTGTGAAACACCTGGCTGTACACTCACACAGCCAATGTGAACATCCCAGAGGGGCTTCATTGTTTCAGAACTGGTGGTCCACCCCACCACATTATGCTGGCTTTCTGAAGACAGTGGGGTTCCCAGGTTATGCTCACACCTAAGCCATCTGGTTGACCTTCAGTGGCCATCTCTCATTCCCATCTGTGTCCGTCCAGTTCCACAAATCCCCAGTGCTCCTCTGTAGAAGCTGTCCTGGCCATACCATGATTCTGGCTCCTCTTGTGAAGGGACTATAACCAATGCTAGTGTTCCCAAATTCCCCAAAGATATGAGATTCAGAATGAGAAATCAGAATTCCTGCAAAATCTCAAAATTGTAAGTTTCTTAAAAAAATTTCCAACATTCAGGGTACCTGGATTGGTTAAGTGTCTGCCTTTGGCTCAGGTCATGATCCTGGGGTCCTGGGGCTCCTTGCTCAGCAGGGAGACTGCTTCTCCCTCTCCCTCTGCCCCTCTCCCCTGCTCATGCTCTCTCTCTTGCTCACTCAAATAAATAAAATCTTTTTTTATAATTTTTTTATTATATTATGTTAGTCACCATACAGTACATCATTAGTTTTTGATGTAGTGTTCCATGATTCATTGTTTGTGTGTAACGCCCAGTGCTCCATGCAATACGTGTCCTCCTTAACACCCATCACCGGGCTAACCCATCCCTCCACCTCCCTCCCCTCTAAAACCCTCAGTTTGGGGGCGCCTGGGTGGCTCAGTCATTAAGTGTCTGCCTTTGGCTCAGGTCATGATCCTGGGGTCCTGGGATCGAGCCCCACATCGGGCTCCTGCTTCACTGGAAGCCTGCTTCTCCCTCTCCCACTCCCCTTGCTTGTGATCCCTCTCTCGCTGTCTTTCTCTCTGTGTCAAATAAATAAATAAAAATCTTTAAAAAAAAAAAAAACTTTAAAACCCTCAGTTTGTTTCCCAGAGTCCACAGTCTCTCATTGTTTGTCTCCCCCTCCGATTCCCCCCCTTCATTTTTCCCTTCCTTCTCCTAATGTCCTCCATGCTATTCCTTATGTTCCACAAATAAGTGAAAACATATGATGACTGACTTTCTCTGCTTGATTTCTTTCTTTTTTTTTATTTTTTAAAAGATTTTATTCATTTGTAAGAGGGACACAGTGAGAGAGGGAACAGAAGCAGGGGGAGTGGGAGAGGGAGAAGCAGGTTTCCCACTGAGCAGGGAGCCCGATGTAGGACTCAATCCCAGGACCCTGGGATCATGACCTGAGCCAAAGTCAGATGCTTAACGCCTGAGCCACCCAGGGGCCCCTGCTTGACTTATTTCACTTAGCATAATCTCCTCCAGTTCCATCCATGTTGATGCAAAAGTAAAATCTTAAAAAAAAAAAAAAACTTCCAACATTCTTCATACTCTCTACTCATTATTATAGATATCTAAAAGCTGTGTTCAACAAAAATGAATATTCAGTTTAGTAGTATTTACAGGGAACTATAGTCTATACCAAATATTCAAACACTGGAAAACAAGCGTGAACTTTATGTGGTAGTATTTGAATAATGTAATATTTGGATCTCCTAGAAAAGTCAACAGTACCACACAGACTTACAAGTTGAAATGGCCAACTTAAGAACTTACTTTGTGTCAAAAACTTACATCTTGAAACATCACTCATGGCATTTGAATAAAGTACACCTATACACTTGTTAAAGATTTATTTATTTATTTGAGAAAGAGAGTGCACAGGAGTGGAGGGGCAGAGGGAGAGAATCTCAAGCAGATGCCCCACTGAGCGCAAAGTCTGAAACAGGGCTCAATCTCACAACCCCGAAATCCTGACCTGAGCTGAAATCAAGAGTCAGACTCTCAACCGACTGAGCCACCCGGGCACCCCAATGCCTATACACTTTTAATATTTATTTTATTTGCAAAAATGACTTAGGTTCACAGCAGCCAGGGCTGTAGACACACAGTATAACATGGAAAGAGACATAAGCAAGAATGATTACTTAGACCATGACTGCTTCTCTCCTGACTGCTCTGTCTTGTTCCTAGAAATGTTGACCTTCACTTCCAACGTTGTGTGTCCATGTTTTTTGTTCTTGTTTTTGCTTGACGTCAGTGGATTCCTTCAAACCAATAATATCTCTCCACGTTGTTAAACTTCATTTCTCACAGAAAAAATTATAACACTTCCCTCTATTTTCATGATGTCTCTACTGATTTTTCTTGGGATCTGGGAAAGTGTGCAAATTCCTTGAGCAATGCTGGAAAGGAATCCCCACGTGGAGACACATGCCGAGGCTCCCAGCAGGAACGCCTGGCCTCCAGCTCTCCCCATTGCTTCCCACACAGCTATTTCCCGGACTTCCTGGTTCACTTCCCCACCCTGAAACTATGGGAAGGTTCCTACCCTCCTCATAATTCCTGGGCTGTATTCTGACAATCCACTCAGTTCATGAATGTGCTTTATTCTTCAATGCCACTGTTCCCTGAGCGCCAACTGTCTGTGACTGACAGAACCCCTTCTTGCCTTGTGCCCCAGCAGCTCCAAGTCCTTGCCAACTGACAGTCACTCCAACTGCCCACACCCCTGTCTGAGACTTTCCAGTGCCTCAGGGCCCCCTTTGTTGCCACCTCACCCCATGACCCCTGTCCAGGCATGGTTAAAGAACTCCAAACTGGGGCGGCAGTCTGCGTGTTTCCACCTGAACTCGGCACAAGGTGCTCTAGAGAGGGAGCTGAGTGTCAGGGTGAGGAACTCGGCCCCAGGTCGTTTATCCCCGTTAACGCCTGAGCAGGGAGTAAAGCAGTAAAGCAGGGGTGCCGCCACGTACACACGAAGTCAGGGGAGTGAAACAAAACATCACCCGGCCACAGGAGGAAGAAAGGGGATCAGCCTGGGAACGGGAGAAGGAAGCACAAGAGCACAAGGTGTTTCCTTTCTTTCTTTTCTTTCCCTTCTTTCCTTTCTTTCTTTCTTTTTCTTTCTTTCTTTCTTCTTTCCTTCTTTCTTTCTTTCTTCTTTCTTTTTCTTTCCTCTTTCCTTTTCTTTCTTTCTTTCCTCTTTCCTTCTTTCTTTTTCTTTCTTTCTTTCTTTTTCTTTCTTTCTTTCTTTCCTCTTTCCTTCTTTCTTTCTTTCTTTTTCTTTCTTTCTTTCTTTCTTTCTTTCTTTCTTTCTTTCTTTCTTTCTTCTTTCCTTCTTTCTTTCCTCTTTCCTTCTTTCTTTCTTTTTCTTTCTTTTTTCCTTCTTTCTTTCTTTCTTCTTTCTTTCTTTCTTTCTTTCTTTCTTTCTTTCTTTCTTTTTCTTTCTTTCCTCTTTCCTTCTTTCTTTTTCTTTCTTTCTTTCTTCTTTCCTTCTTTCTTTCTTTCTTTTCCTCTTTCCTTCTTTCTTTCTTTTTCTTTCTTTCTTTTTTCCTTCTTTCTTTCTTTCTTTTTCTTTCTTTCTTTCTTTCTTGTTTCCTTCTTTCTTTCTTTCTTTTTCTTTCTTTCTTCTTTCCTTCCTTCTTTCTTTCTTTCTTTCCTCTTTCCTTCTTTCTTTCTTTCTTTCTTCTTTCCTTCTTTCTTTCTTTCTTCTTTCTTTCTTTCTTTCTCTTTCTTTCCTCTTTCCTTCTTTCTTTTTCTTTCTTTCTTTCTTTCTTTCTTTCTTTCTCTCTCTCTCTCTCTCTCTTTCCTTTCTTTTTTAAAGGTCAACTCCTTTTTATTCCCTGCATATTTTTATTATCCACATTTGGGGTAACACAGAAATCTCATCCTGTCTCTGGCCCTTTAACCACATAAACACAGAATAACCTCCTGACAATGACCTTGTTCAGCCATTGCCCTGGACCCTCCGCACTTGTATTGAACATGTTCTCACTCAGACCCTGTCTCTGGACAGAGACCTCGTGGTCTCTGGGTTCATGCTCCATCACAGAGGTGTCCCTGCCACTTGGTTCTTGGCTTTTTCAACATGACTTTTGTTAATTTTAATACTTTGGTGTTGAAGAGAGGTAGTTTCTATCTGCTCTGCCCACTTCTTTGGTGGGGCAATTTTCAGATTGTATCTATCTACAGTCTAAGTGATGGAGCCTTCAAATACACCTAAATAATGGACTATTCTAGCAGTTCCTGTTACCCTCAACTCCTGGCTGTTGCCTCACTGGAGCATGATAACATTTCTCATCTAGGGGGGTAAATTTGATTTTTAAAAAGCACAAGAATAACTCAAGTACTGCTGCTCTCTGCTTCTTTTCTAGCTGGACTCCAGAGTTAGGTTCCAGACCCTAAAGCATCTCATCAAATCCTGCAGCCCATCACACCCAGGAAAAAAAGAAAACAAGAAAAGCAACTCTTTTCTGTTCCCTTCAGACCAGTCTTGTCCTTCTCTGAGCTGTTTGCTGCTGCCTGTGCTGCGGTGATTCTGCCTGCTTGGCACACCACTGTGGACTCTCCTCTAGCTCCTAGCTGGGGTTCCAGGCTTGCCACTGCAACCTGGGGATGGTGCTTGTTCTCCCTGCTTCCTGAAGCCTATGTCTCAAGTGTGACTTTATACCCTCCCTCCAGAAAAAACAGACGTCAAAAGTAAAATCTATCACCTCTGCTAATTCTGCCCTCCTTGTTCCAGGCTTGCAGAGCTCATGCATCTCTAGAAAACTCCACATGCCATGCTGCGGTTAGCAGTCACATGCCTGCTTCCCTGGGAGGCCAAAGCCCATGTACTTTCAGGCACAGCAAGGAATCAGGTGCATGGCCACAGCATCAAGTGATGTTGGCTGAACTGCATCCAAAATTCCTTATCAGAGTATTAGCCAGTGGACATGGAAGGACAGTATAATCCAGTGGTTCTCAAACTTTTCTAAAAGCCTTGTTTAAACACACATTGTTGAGTGTACCCCCAGAGTTTCTGAGTCAATAGGTCTGAAGAATGAGAATTTCATTTCTAACAAGTTCCCAGATGGTTCTGATCCTGCCTTCTAGGTTCCAATAAAACTTCACTTACAATAACAGGTGGCAGTCCAGATTTGGACCATGGGTCCATAGTTTACCAACCTCTACACTAAAAGGTTCCTAATGCTGAGCTATTAACTTTTCAGTGATCGTTGATTAGGCAAGAAATTAGAAAGCTAAGAGTCCATATTGCTGCTTCTAGATTTGCCTAGTTTGTCAGAGGGTCACTTATTCTAAATGAGTCCTAGAGATGCTGTGTATTCTGTCCTTGTTTAAAATCTGGTCTACATATTTTTAGAGGTAACACCATTCATGCAAATGTAACTTTAAATTTTATATGCTAATTATGATTGTCTTAACATATCCATTTTAGAAGCTTGGACCAGTGCTCTGAGGAGCATGCAAGCACATTGCTGGGAAGTGAGGCTTGAGGGTCTGGTCACTGATACTAGGCACTGTCAATGCCTAAGACAAAGACCCCAGGGGTGGAGAGCAGCCTCAGTGCCACTGGCTACAAGAGTGGAGGGAAGACTGAATGAGTCTCAGGATCCTTGACCGTGGGGCTCTCTGACCTCTTCAGGCCCCAAACACACTAGGTCTACAGACAATGATGCAGAGAGATAGGACTCATTCTGAGGGCACAGGCTGATTGATTGACAGAGTGACCGATTTCCAAACTGGAGGCATTTTCCAAACTTGTGTTCTTCTCCAAGGTGGTTCTTTATACCCTGGTACTGGGCTCCTTCAACAGTATCCAACTAGCCTCTCCATGGTTGATTGTGGTGTTGATTTTTTTTCCTCTTTTTTTTTTATTATGTTCAGTTAGCCAACATATAGTACATCATTAGTTTTTGATGTAGTGTTCAATGATTCATTAGTTGCGTGCAACACCCAGTGCTCATCACCACATATGCCCTCCTTAATATCCATCACCCGATTATCCCATCCCTCCACCCCTCTCCCCTCTGTAATCCTCAGTTTGGTTCCCAGAGTCCAGACTCTCTCATGGTTACTCTCCCTCTCTAATTTCTTCTCATTCAGTTTTCCCTCCCTTCCCCTGTGGTCTTTCGTGCTATTCCTTATGTTCCTCATATGAGTGAAACCATATGATGATTGTCTTTCTCTGCTTGATTTTTTCTATATCCTTACTGATTATCTGTCTAGTTGTTCTGTGAACTGTTGGGAAAGGTTAAAATCTCCATCTCTAATTACTGACTTGTCTACTTCTGGTTTCAGTTCTACCAGTTTTTGTTCTACATATTTTCAAGCTCTGTTTTTTGGTACATACACATTTAAGATTGTTACATCTTCTTGGAAAATCAACCCTTTTATCATTATATAATGCCTTCCTCTGTCTCTGGTGGTTTTCTTTGCTCTGCAGTGTAGCTTACCTGCTATTAATATAGACACTCCTGTTGTTTTTTTTTTTAATTAAGTTTGGCATGATATATCTTTTTTCACACTTTCACTTTCAACCTGCCTACATTGTTATGTTTAGGGTGCATTTCTTATAGACAGCATATCTTTGGGACATGTCTTTTTATCCACTTTGCTAATTTGTGTCTTTAATTGGTATATTTAGGCCATTTACACTTAATGTGATTATTGATATGTTAGGGTTTAAATTTGCTATTTTATTTTTTTCTGCTTATTCTCTCATTTCTTTATTTTCCTTGTCCTGCCTTCCTATGGCTTACTTGGACATTTTTCAGAATTTAATTTTGATTTATCTAATGTTTTGGAATGTTATCTGTTTGTATAACTTTTTTAGTGGTTAGTACATATGACATTTTATATATACAAAATTTACTACTCTCTACTGATGTAGTCATTTTACCAGTTCAGGTGAAATATATTAATCTTATCTCCCTTTAAGTCCTTTTACACCATTTACAATATAATTATCTTAAATATTTCCTCCACATACATTTAGTGTCACATCAGATAGTGGTATAATTTTGCTTCAACTGTCAAACATAATTTTAAAAATATATTTATCAGAGCATTAAAAACCCATATTATATTTACTCCTATTTTTGCTTGTCAAATTCCTCTTTTCTGATGTTTTCAGTTTGCTTCTTTATCATTTCATTTCTGCTTTAAGAACTTTTTTTTTTTATTCTTATGTTAATCCCCATACATTACATCATTAGTTCTAGATGAAGTGTTCCATGATTCATTGTTTGTGCAAAACACCCAGTGCTCCATGCAGAACGTGCCCTCCTCAATACCCACCACCAGGCCAACCCATCCTCCCACCCCCCTCCCCTCTAGAACCCCCAGCCTGTTTTTCAGAGTCCATCGTCT
>NC_138369.1:58461881-58485235 GCF_054177405.1 Leptonychotes weddellii
TTCTGCCCTCGTGATCCAGTAGTTGTTTATCTCTCTTTTTCTCAGTTTCTTTATTTTCCATCATTTGGTCTTCTATATCACTGATTTTCTCTTCTGCCTCATTTATCCTAGCAGTTAGAGCCTCCATTTTTTATTGCACCTCATTAATAGCCTTTTTGATTTCAACTTGGTTAGATTTTAGTTCTTTTATTTCTCCAGAAAGGGTTTCTCTGATAACTTCCATGCTTTTTTCAAGCCAACTAGTATCTTTAAAATCATCATTCTTAACTCTAGTTCCAACATCTTACTAATGTCCGTATTGATTAGGTCCCTGGCAGTCGGTACGCCTCTTGTTCTTTTTGTTGAGGTGATATTTTCCACCGTGTCATTTTGTCCAGAGGAGAATAGATGAATGAGAGAACAAAATGCTAACAGGGTAACAACGACCCCAGAAAAATATACACTAAAGAAATCAGAAGAGACCTGAAACTGGGGGAAAAGAAAGGGAAAGAAAAAAGAAAAAGAAAAAGATAAAAACAAACCAAAAAAAGAATATGATCAAATATGATTAGGCTGGTGCATAGATCAGTGCCACACACTAGATTTTGGGCATATTTTGGTCTGTTAGAAGAAAGTGCCTTCTTTTAATTTTAAAGAAAGAAATGTTAAAGAAAGAAAAACTTATATATGTACAAAAATTAGGGTAAATACAATGATTTTAAAATTTTAAAGAAAGAAAAACTTATGTATGTACAAAAATTAGGGTAAGTACGATGAAGGGATGGAATATGACTGTAAAGATGAAAATTATAAAAGATTTTATAAACGGAATTGATAAGAAGTTCATTGAAAAAAGAAAGAATAGGATTTAAAAAAAAAAAGGGGGAGAATGTGATCAGGCAGGAGACTAGAACAAAGCCATATACTAGAGTTTAGGGTATATTTTGGTCTGTTAGAGGAAACTGTATCCCAAAATTTTAAAGAAAGAACAACTTATATATATATATATACACACTAAAAGTAAGGTTAACTACTATGAAGGGATAGAATATGACTCTAAAAATGAAAAATAAAAAAGGTTTTTTAAAAAAGGGATTGATAAGATGTTGGTTGAAAAAGGGAAAAAGAAAAATTCAAAAAAAAAGAAAAAGAAAAAGTTAAAAAAAAATTAACTTTGAAAGACTAAAGAATCATGGTAAAAAAGCCATGAATTCTGTGTGCAGTGTTCCCCTGGTGCTGGAGTTCTGCCGTTCTCATTGATTGGTAAACTTGGTCCTGGCTGGCTGTTCTTGCTGATCTTCTGGGGGAGGGGCCTGTTGCCATGGTTCCCAAACGTCTTTGCCGGAGGCGGAATTGCCCCGCCCTTACCCAGGTCAGGCTAAGTAATCAGCTCCGGTTGCCCTGGGGAGCTTTTGTTCCCTGCACGCTTTGCGTGCAGCTTTGGAGGAGGAAAGGGAAATGGTAGCCTCCCAATCTCCACCCGGGAGGAGCTGAGAACTCAGGGCCCCGCTCCTGAGTGAGCCCCCAGAGAAAAGCAGCCAATCACTCCCGTCTCCCTGGTCTCTGGTGCACTCTGTGCTCACCCGGCCTGTGACCGAGCGTTTCTGTCTCTCGCACATGACCCCATGTGGAGTCTCCAAACCCAGCAGATCCCTGCGGTGTGCTCCCGCGCCACTCCTCCCAGGGGAGGAAGGGGAGTCTCTCCGGATCTGCCGCTTGTTGGGTCCCTGCTGGAAGAGCAGTGGCCCACTGGTGCCGCAGATCATGGTTTATGGCAACCCCGAGCTGAGAGCCCGCTCCTCGGCTATGTCTCTGCAGCCGGCTTCCCCGCTCGATACCTGGGAGCTCTGCTGCACTCAGGCACCCTGGTCTTTCTGTGACCCCAAGGGTCCTGGGACCACACTGTCCCAGCGAGGGTTCCACCCCCCCGCTTAGCCAGTGGAGCGACGTCCCTCAGTGGAGCAGACTTCTAAAAGTTCCGATTTTGTGCTCCGCAGCTCTATCACTTGCCAGAAGTGGCCGACGGAGGCCCCCTCCCCCACCCTCTATCTTCCCGAATATCACCCCGGATTCACTTCTCTGCACATCCTACCTTCCAGAAAGCAGTCGCTTTTCTGTTCAGAGAGTTGCTGCTATTCTTTTCTTCGATCTCCTGTTGAGTTTGTAGGTGTTCAGAATGGTTTGATTCCTATCTAGCTGAATTCCTGGAACCAGACGAAATTTAGGTCTCCTACTCCTCCACCATCTTGTTCCTCCCCTCCTATCATAGCAAATTTAACCAACAGTCTGTCATTAGACATTAGACAAATGAAACAAATTTGCTATTGTAAATAGCATTGAGGAAAATATCCTCATATGTATCCTTAATGATGTTTGTTTAATTATTCAGTGTTTGTTGTAGAAGGGAAAAAAACATGTAAAAGCAAATTTAAAAAAAATTGCATTATATGAAATTTTACCACTCAGAGGTAACCATTGGTAATATTTCTTGTGATTATCTTTCAGTGTATTTCTAGTTTACCTGTTTACATAGGATTTTTCTATTCACACTGTATTTTCTACTTTTTATTGAACTATGTCATACATAGAATACACAAATCAAAAGTGTATATACTTTGATGGATTTTCACAAATTGGACACATCTGTGTAACTAGCAGTCAGATAAGGAAACAGCATTACCAGTTCCCCAGCCTCACCCTTTTAAGCCACTATTTTCCTGCCTAATGATGACCACTCTCCTGCTTCTAACACTGCAGAATAGGTTTGCCTGATTTTGAACTTTGTATAATTGGAATCATCACTATATACTCTCTGTGTCTAGCTTATTTTACTCAGTAGAATATTCATGAGATTCAGTCATACTGTTATATGTAGTTCTAGGTTACTCATGCTTATTACTATGTAGTATTCCACTGGTGAATATACCACAGTTTAGTCTTCTATTGAAGGGCATTTGCATAGCTCCTGGTTTGTTTCTATTATTAATAGTGCCGCTATACACCAAATGCTTTTTCATCTCAGCAATACATTTTACATTTTGCTCTTCATTTCTTTGTGTCATTTCAGTTTCTTTAACTCACTAACAAATGTCCTTAGAAAACTCACAAACCTGATCTGATTGGCCACCTGTCTCAACCATTTATTGACCAGTGTATCTGACGTAGATGACCCATGGGTAGATAGATAGATAGATGATAGATAGATAAAAAGATAGATAGATAGATAGATACATAGACACACAGACACATATGGGTCTTTCTCAGGACTTTCTGCCCTGACCTGTCCTGAGCTGCTGATCTACCAGCTGATCTCATGCCAGTAGCACACCTTAAAACCTGGGATTCTAAATCACCTCTCATTATTACTTTTTTTTTTTAAAGATTTTATTTATTTATTTGACAGAGAGAGAGAGAGAGACAGCTAGAGAGGGAACACAAGCAGGGGGAGTGGGAGAGGGAGAAGCAGGCTTCCCACTGAGCAGGGAGCCCAATGCGGGACTTGATCCCAGGACCCCGGGATCATGACCCTGAGCCGAAGGCAGATGCTTAACGACAGCCACCCAGGCGCCCCATCACCTCTCATTATTGTTCCTTTTTATAATCGTCTGGCTAACATTATCCATTTATGTCTCCAGATGAACTTTGAAACTTTTTACCAAGTTAGGAGTAAAAATTCAAATGAATCTTTATTGACCATTTTTTTAATGTATTAGTTAATTTGTGGAAGATCTGCCATCTTTACAGTATTAGGTATTCTCATAAAGGAATTGAGAATAGGTAGAAACTTAGGAAACTTGATGATAACAAAAACAACACCCAACCTTTTACTGCATAAATCAAGCAAATTCACATAGCAAAACACAAGACGAATATAATTAAAAGGCAAGTTCAATCTGGGGGAAAAACAGGACAGATGATTATTTTAATATACTAAGCATCCTTTTAAAATACTAAGAAATATATAAAATTCTCTAAAGATAAAATTACAAAGCTCATGAGAAAAGGCAGTTCCTCAAGTATTTATGTTTAAAACACAGTGTAATGAAATATTCCATATCACTAGTAACCAAAGAACTGCTAATTATAGCAACTTCCCATTTTTATTTAATAAGATTTGAGGAACACAAGCACTCATATATCCTAGTAGGAGGAAGATAAGAGTAAATGTTTTCATGGCAATCTGGCATAATTATCAAATGTGCCTAAACATTGACCCAGCTGTTTCAACCTATGAATTTTCTTTGAGAATGTACAAGTATATATGTACAAAGATGTTCATCTTAGTGTTCTTTATGATAGAAAAATATTGGCAATAAACAGAAAGTATGCAAGTATGATTGGTTAAGTTGTGGTTCAGCCACACAATGGAATATTTTATACCCATAAACATGTAAAAGGAAATAATTCTGTGACCTATTAAGGGAAGAAATCAGATGAAAAATACAGCATTTGTTCACCAAAAGTATGTGTTAATACAATATTGTATTCTCTCTGCTGCCATCTTAGTTGGGTATAAGCCAGAGAGATCCAGGACGGAAAGTATTGTTTTGGAAGCCAGTTGCTTCTGAACCAGCTTTGTGTCTTGGGGAAACCTCTTCCTGTCCCGTGTTTACCCTCTCTCATCTATAAATGAAGGAAGGCGTCATACCTAAGTGACCTGTGATTCATGGATGTGAAGCTTCTCCACCTCTGAGATGCTATTTCTGTTGTTGCATGGGAGATCTAACTGTGTTTACTGTAGAAAAAGAAGATACTTTCCTCATTTCCCCAAAAGGTTTTCTCATTGTTCTCTGCCTTGTCCATTTAGAGCTACTTTATATCTTTACAGAAACCATTTATCCCTTTTGAGCCCTGATCATTCTTTTTAGATTTGAGATGATCAAAGCCACCACTTCTGTCTTTCACTAACGGTGCATCTTAGAAGCTCATTTAGAATTCTCAGAAACCAAAAGCCAGTGAGGTGAAGTGAAGGAGACAGATATGTCACCTTGGGGGAAACTCCAAAGTGCCATTATCACCTTTAATGGGGTGTTCTGAAGGGAGAAATCAGTCTGCATTTTCCCTGTGCCCTCTGATTTGTTTCTTCCTGCTCATTGAAGGACTCAAAAATGGCAGCTTAAAGAGCTTCCCCTTTGCCTTGCAGCCTAAGAGTGGAGCCTTACTTCTAATTTACTTTTGCGGACCAGCAGGTGCACTAGACTTTCTCCTCACCCCCACTCCCAACATCACATGGGCAAAGTGGATCACAGGTTTACTTTTGACAAATAGCGTAAGTGGTGTGACAAAAATATTTTAAAAAATAGTTGGGATTCCTGTTGTGATTTGTTGGTTAAATCTTGAATTTGGTTTGCATCATACAGGCATGAGGTTTTAAATAATTTAACAGAAGACTTTTAATGATGGAGACTTGTCTGTTCTCTGTGTTTATTGCCACTTACTGGAAACTAAAAGGGCAGGTCACCTTTGTCTGAATAGCAACCAAGTAATGAGAGTTCCTGTTGTTACCCGTCACATGCTAAAAGGAGAGGGTAGGGAACTCTGGACCCCAAGTGTGAAAAGCTGAGGTCCAGAGTTTCCCTCTGCATCTCACAGGAAGGTCTATGTACGGAGTAAAGATATGGACTCTGGAGCCAGATCGAGACAGTCAGACCTCAGGTGTCATTTGTTATTTCTCTCTCTTACAGTCAGAGCATGTAACTGTGAGTCCACACTTACTCATCTGTGAGTTGGGCAGTGGTTGTGGTTGCCTGTAGAATTTTGTGGGAGTTAAGAATATCAAGTGTAGGGACGCCTGGGTGGCTCAGTTGGTTCAGCGACTGCCTTCGGCTCAGGTCATGATCCTGGAGTCCCGGGATCGAGTCCCGCATCGAGTCCCACATGGGGCTCCCTGCTCGGCGGGGAGTCTGCTTCTCCCTCTGACCCTCCTCCCTCTCATGCTCTCTGTCTCTCATTCTCTTTCTCTCAAATAAATAAATAAGTAAAAAATAAAAAATAAAAAAAAAAGAATATCAAGTGTAATACACACACACACACACACACACAATGTATATATATATACATACACATACACATACATACATGAAAATGCTAAAGCATCTGGAACATAGGTGTTCAACCAATAATGGTAGATCTATCAAAATCCTTATTTTAAAAAAAAATCCTTATTTTAACAATTTAAAAATTTTTATTCTTGAAGTATAGTTAACCTACAATGTTATATTAATTTCAGGTGTACAGTGTAGTGATTTGACAGTTCTGTACATTACCCAGTGCTCACCATGATGAGTGTCATCACCATCTGTCACCACACAATGTTATTAAAATATTATTGACTATATTCTGTATGCTGTACTTTTCATCTTCATGACTTATTTATCAAGATCATTTTCATCATCTTTATTATAATTCTCAGCATATTCCTTGAACAGTGTTTCAAATATTTGCTGTAATTATGATGAAATTAGATTAGTTTTGTTTAATGTTAGACTTACTTTATATGCTTATTAGAGATACCTTACAGACAAAAGTGTGTATAACTTGAACCTTTCCATAATAATAATAGTAATAACAATAAGTAATAATAATATAATAATAATCATATAATAATTATTTAATAATAGTAGTAGTAAGAAGTAGTACCTTCTTATACAGACAGTATTTCTGTCTTTCCAGTGAGAACTGTGAAGCCTCTGTGATTACCCACAAGCAAATCCTCTCTCCCCCTCAGAGGTCCCATCTTGCTCTTTAAAGTTTTTACCAAATTTATTCCTAAAAAATACATACTTTGGCTTTCTACATTTTTAAACTTTTTATAAAAAGGATTATAGTGTGTGCATGTTGCACATATGTGTACATATGGCATGCTTTTCTATCTCAACATTATATTTTTAAGATTCATCCATGTGGATGGGTATACCTACAGGGTGTTCTTTTTCACTGCAGTAGAGAACTCCATTATGTGACACACATATACACTGTTTATCTTCCTCCCATTTATGGATGTTCAAGGTAGTTTCCAGGTTTTATTTGATTTGTTTTCCTTTTTGCTTTTTTGAATGTAATGCTAGTAATATCTTCTGTTAGGTTGAACTACATGAAATAGGCATTTTTATAAATCGGAATGATACAGACGGGGGATTTCATGTGATCCGACCAAATTCCTATCTCTTGGTGTATATTTGCAAGATTATATCAGAGGAATATACCCTGGTGTGGCAGAAATGCCAGTCCCTAGGGTATGTCAACTTTGAAACTGATACATAATCGTGTCACAAAGCAATTGCACCGATTTGTACACACTATAGGAAACCTGCCAGTGGCCCACCTCCTGTCAACACTTGATAAAGACTTTTTATTTTGATGGGTGTGAAATGTGGTTTTGATTTACAGTTTGATTTACAATTTAATTACCGATGAAGTTAAGCATCTTTTCATATGTGAATTTGCCATTTCTATGTAAACATGTGCAGGCAGCTTTGGAAGCTGCTAATGGGTGGAGGCGGAAGGATCCTGAGGCGCATGCTAGAAAAAGCCGAGGTTGCCTGTTGGTGGCAATGTGGATGGTAAAGGTGATTATGCTGAGCGCTCCGGGAGAAGAGAGGAGGCTGGAGAGAGAGCTTCCATCGTCTGAGAGATTACGGGTATCATCGTGAACAGAACAGGGGCAGAAATATGAATGTTAAAGGTGAGGTCTCAGGCAGAAATGAAGAACATGTTATTGGAAGTGGAGGAATCGGATCCTTGCTATAAGTGGCAGAGAACTTGGCTAATTGCGTTCTAGTGTTTTGTGGAAGGTAGAATTTGTAAGTGATGAACTTGGGTATTTAGCTGAGAAGACGTCCAAGCCAAGTGTTGAAGCATAGCCTGGTCTGTCCTTGCTGCTTATAGTAAAATGCAAGCGCAGAGAGTGAAATTAAAGAAGGATTGTTTAGCAAAAGGAACTAGAACATAAAGATTTGGAAAGTTCTCAGTCTATCCATATTGCAAAAAAATGAGAAAGTGTGCCTGGAGGGAACATAAAGGTGTGGCCCGACAGCCACTTGGTACATAGATTATGAGTGCGACTTAGGGACCCAGTCAGCCATTTCAGCAGAAACCAGGAATAGAGCTTTGGTTACCCAGGAAAGAGCTGTAGTCAGGCTGTTTGATGGCTTGGCTTTCTGTGCATTGCAAGGGAAGCCAACGAAGTTTTTGAGAATTAATTATCAGTGGAAGTACTGACAGTTTAGACTAAACAGAGATAGGATGAAATGAAGGCAGGCTGGTGGCCTTCTGAGATTCTACAGGACAGGCCAATAGAGCCATCTGGCTTGTTATCCTTCAAGAAGGGGGAAGAATGAGGTGGCTCAGTCGTTAAGCGTCTGCCTTCGGCTCAGGTCATGATCCCAGCTTCCCTGGTCTGCGGGAAGCCTGCTTCTCCCCCTCCCACTCCCTCTGCTTGTGTTCCCTCTCTCGCTGTGTCTCTATCAAATAAATAAAATCTTTGAAAAGGAAAAAAAAAGGAAGGGGTGGGGGGGTGGGACTCTCTCCTCCTCAGTTACAGAGGGCAGGGCCACTTCCTCAGTTACAGAGGGCCAAGCAGCTGTGGCTACACCCAGGGCCCAGGGGATGGGATAGCCTCCCTGCTGGGCTCAGAAGGTAGGGCCACTCTGGTGGGCACAGAAGAAGAGAATTATTCTTCAGCCTTAAAATCTAATGGAACTTGCTTTGTGCTCAGACTTGCTTGAGACCCATGACTCCTTTCTTCTTTCTAGTTTCTCCCATCTAGAATGGGAAATGTCAATCCAGTTCCTCTCCTACGTATTGCACTTTGGAAGCAGATAACATGCCGGGTTTCACGGATTCACAGCTGGAAAAGAATTTTACCTCGGGATGAATCATTGCTCAAGTCTCGCCTACACCTAAGTTAGATGATATTTAGAGGAGATTTTGTATTCAGAGTTGATGCTGGAATGGGCTAAGACTTTTGTGGCTGCTAGGATGGGCTGAATATATGTTACACCTGAGAAGGACATGAATTTTTTTTTTTTTTAAATTTTATTTATTTATTTGAGACAGAGAGAATGAGAGACAGAGAGCATGAGAGGGAGGAGGGTCAGAGGGAGAAGCAGACTCCCTGCCGAGCAGGGAGCCGGATGCGGGACTCAATCCCGGGACTCCAGGATCATGACCTGAGCCGAAGGCAGTCGCTTAACCAACTGAGCCACCCAGGCGCCCAAGAAGGACATGAATTTGAGGAACCAAAATGTGAAAGGTTGTGGGCTGAGTTGTGTCACCCCAAAATTCATATGTTGAGGTCTTAACTCCTGTACCTCAAATTGTGACTGTATTTGGAGATTGTATATTTAAAGAGGCAGTTAGGTTAAAATGAGGTTATTAGGGTGGGCCATAAGCCAGTATGACTGGTGCCCCTATGAGAAGAAATTTAGACATTGACATGTACAGAGGGAAGACCGTGTGAAGAAGAGGGAGAAGACAGCCATCTCCAAGGCAAGGAGTGAGGCCTCAGAAGAACCCACCTCTGCCAGTACCTTGATCTCAGACTTCCAGCCTCTAGACCTGTGAGAAAATTAATTCTGGTGTTCAAGCCACCTGGTCTATGGTACGCTGTTATAGGGGCCTGGGCAAACTAATACACCTATCTGTGTGGCAGTACCTCTCTGTCTTATTTAATGTAGCTTTATAATAAAGACATTCCATGATGAGTAGAGGTAGGGAGAGGAGATGTTCAAGCCTTGTTCCTGATCTTAAGGGAGAGCATTCAGTCTTTTTTTTTTCTTTATTGTTGCACCTCTAGTTTATTTAGTTATTTTTCTAAGTTAAATGTTGTTAGTTAACATACAGGACAATACTGGTTTCTGGAGTAGAATTCAGTGATTCATCACTTACATACAACACACAGTGCTCATCACAACAAGTGCCCTCTTTCATTGACTATGATGTTAATTTTAGTTTAGATTTTCTTTCTTTTTTCTGAAAATGACCTTCATATAATGGAGGAAGTTTCCTTTTATCTTAGTTTGCAGAGGGCTTCTGTCATGAATGGGCATTGAAATGATCATATGATATTTCCATTTTATTCTGTTAATGTGGTGAATTACACTGGTTGATTTTTGAATGTTGAACTAACCTGGAATTGCTTAGATAAAACCCACATAATGATCTTTTTGAAATCTTGCTGGATTGGTTCCACTAATACTTTATTGAGGATGATTGCATTCATGTTTATGATGGTCTTCAGTTCTAGGCAATTTTGGGGAATTATGTATTTGATTTCATACCTGGGTGTAGCCATTCATTAAAAATGACTTTTAAAAATATTGTTTCTCATGATTTCTAGGTAAGCACTGCTGGAAGGTGCTCCTTTGAAATACCATCTTTTCTTCTGCTGAGAAAATGGCTAAATAAGATTATTTTACTACATTTCTTCCTTTTGCAGAAGAGAGCTTATTGATTTCTAGTTTATATTTTATACCCATGTGGTGAAAAGTTAAAGGAATATAGTATATATAGATATTTTAAAAAGTATTATAATTTATTTTATTTTGCAATTACATATAATACTTAGAATTTAAAACTTCAAGTCACAAAAATCTAGAATTTTTGGATCCTGTCTTTTGGCATTTTGTGGAAATCCACACTAGCCATCTTGTATGCTTCATTGTGTTGAAAAAAGTAATATATGTATTTTTTTCTAACTTAAGGGTTGGGTGGATGAATGAAACTGGCAGATACTCAGGTACCTTCTCTCTTTCTCTGTAGCCTTGCCAAAATTGTCTGTAAATGTTTGATGAATATGAGAGCAGAGCAAGATACTATCTTAGATCAAGCTGTATTCATTCTGTGTTAATGACAAAATGGGTTGATTTTTGTCCCTTAGACCTTTCCTCTTGCCCTCAATTTGTGGTCTCTCCTTGATTTCTCAGGTCTTGTGTCATTGTCTGTGCTTGGTATTAAATCATGGGGAGGAAGCTGGACCTGTCTGGTCTGACCGATGACGAAACGGAGCATGTTCTCCAGGTGGTTCAGCGAGACTTCAATCTTCGAAAAAAAGAGGAAGAACGGCTAAGGTGAGATGCTTCTATTGCCCTCCTGGGTACCATGAGACAGCATTCCTGAGGGTGTTCCTTGCTGCTAGCCCTAAGTTTGAAGTCTTTATGTCATGTACACATACTTCTGTTTACAGGAAGAATGCCCTGTCCTCTGTAGAAAGGTTCACCAGCGTCAGTGCTGGGCACCGTAATGTCAGTTCAGAAATGTGACTGTTCACACTCCCTGTCAAGGTTTTCTTTGGGTTGCTACCCTCTACGTTTTTAGCTGTAGGAAGTTTGTAATGACAGTGGCTGTTTTGAGCTTGTTCCTGACTTTAAGTTTCCTGTTGGCAGGTATTACTGAAGAATAACCAAAGTGTTAGGTGAACAGTTCTTGAGAGAATTAGACTCACACGTGCACAGTCTTCTGCTAGAGAGCTCAGCTCCTGTGATACAGGAAAAGAGCTCAGAAGACCTGGGACAGGGAAAGGGCCCACTATACCAGGCTGCAATCACCTGGCCCAGCACCACCCTCCTCATTTTATAGAGGGGGAAACTGAGGCCCAGAGAGGAGCCCTTCTGACTCTCCCATTGGTATTTCCTTGTGGAATGTTCTGGGAAGTACCCCTATTGCTGTTCATTTAGGTAGAGATATCTAAATGTGGAAGAAGTCAGAGTGACCAAAATGAGGTTATGTGTTGGGTCTAGTATGTTGGAACTAGATGGTAAGTCATCATTAGCTGTCCTCATTCATCCGTCTGTTATCCCTCGGAATTGCATGGGTTTATCATGGTACCATCTCCTTCCTTAGCCACGGAGCTCAAAACTCCAGTCTTTTTAATTCCTCCCATGACTTGGTCCCCACACAGGGCTGGGCCAGGCACTGTTGATTCTGCCTCCTCACCTTCTGTCCTGACCTTCCCCGGGTCTAGCTTTTATCACTGTCATCCTGGGAATTGCCATAATCTTAGGACCTTCCGCCTCCACTCCTCCAAATAGTCAGGGCTGTGCCACATCTGAGCCCCAACCGGGTCCTCTCCCACTCAGCTTCAAATTGGTGTGGATTGTTTTCCTTTTCACTTAGGATACCTCAGACTTTCTGTTTCTTTACAGTATTTCCTCCCTTACTAGATGATAAGCACTGTGGTATAATCATCTTTGTTTTTACCACGTTTTGTTTGTCTCTCATATTATCTGTATTCAATATGTGCTTGTTAGAGGGAAGACAAAAAAGCCCTGCTAATTAAGTAATTAATTAATTTGTAGACCATGTGGCAGGCACTGTTCAATCTGTTGGGTAAAAGGTGAGCAAAACCATTCTTCGCTCCATGGAGTTTCTATTCCAGAGCTGAGCTGACAAATACCATAGCCACAACTCATGGGTGGTGACCGAGCACTTGACATGTGGTGAGCCTGAATTGGGATGCACTGTAAGTGTGACATACACACCAGATTTCAAATTTAGTACCAAAAAAGGTATAATATCTTATTAATAATTTTATATTGTTTCACTTTGAAATGCTCCTGTTTTGTCTATATGAGGTTAAATAAAAAACATAAGTAATTTTCCCTGTTTCTTTTTATTTCCTTTAGTATGGCTTCTAGAAAATTCAAAATTATGTATATGTCTCACATTATGTCTCTACTGGATAGCGCTGCTCCAAGAGGGAGGAGAGGGAGGGGAAATGAACAAATAAAAATATATTTATATATATTCGATAGTGGTGAGAGCCATGAAGAAAAATAAAGCAGGGAAGGGGGCAGACCCTGGTGTGGGGTGGCAGGTGCTGTTTTTCCATGGGCTGCTCAGGGAAGACCTCTCTGGGGACATTTGGGCAGAGATCTGAAAGAAGCAAGGGAGGAAGCTGTGCTGCTCTCTGGGGTGACATGAGTCACAGCAGAGAGAACCACAGATGTTCCGTTTCTGACTCAAAGACATGCCTTGTCTGTTTTCTGAGGAGCTAGGAGGGAATGAGCCAGGGAAGTGTTGTATGGAACACAGTCTCAGCAACAGCCTGAGCCGAAACCTTATAGTAAGTAGTGAATCTGTGGGAAAGCCCTGAATCTTACTCTAGCCTGAGGAATCACAGAGTTTTCAGCACAGGAGTGACATGACCTGACATCTGCTTTATAGAGTCACTGTGGCTGCTTTGTGGGGAAGACATCATAGAAAGGCAGGACAAGCAGCTTAGGAACTGACAGGAGGCAGCAGTGCAGGTGAAAGGTCGTGCTTTCTCAGAGCAGGGGAGTGGCAAGGGGTGGTGAGTGGTGGTCAGATCCTGGAAACATGTCAAAGGTAGAGCCTGTAGGATTTGCATTTCCTTATTGGGATAGGAAACGTAAGAGGGAGAGTCAGGGAGGACTGTGAGGTTTGTGGCTTGGGCTACTGGGAAAATGAAATTGCCTTTCACTGAGTGGAAAGACTGAAAAGCAGAGAGTTGGCAGGCAGCTGGAACTGAGCTCTGTCTTAAATATCTTCAACTTGAGATCATTTTTAGACATCCAAGTAGAGATGTCAAGTTGGCATTTGTATATTTTCATCTAGAGTTCAGGTGGGAAATCCAAGCCAGAGACAAAAATTTTGTAAAGGAAATGGTCACCAAAGGTCAGGAGAGTAGGCAGAGCTGGGGCATACAGTACAATGCCAGTCAGCACTAAGACTGTTTGGAATTTGTGGCCACTAATTTACATTGAGACCAATTTCAGCACAGTAGTGTGTGTTTCTCCTGCATGATTCAGCTTCTCTCCTCACCAGGACCATCAACAAGAACCATGTCTCCCTCAGTCTTGTGTCCCAAGCTCTGGGCACTGGGCCTGGCCCACAGTGGCCATGCCCTAAGTATCTGTGGAACAGATGGATAAATGTAGATTGTCTGTCAATCTATATGGCCAACTTTATGTGTGGCTTGAAGAATCAGTCTTACTATTTTCTAGGAATCATTAAGACCATCTGTGTATCATGCTTCATCTCCTGGAAACTCAAATATGGGTAAGCCACAAACTTACCTAGTGTTTTCTGATTGTGGACACTTGTCTTAGCTCCACTGAAGTCACATGCAAGTCTCTGTAGAAGACTTGCTTTATGCTTGGTTTGGGGAGAAGTGCTTAAATGCAGTGAAGTTGCCATTGCACTTGAAGTGGGCGCCTTCTTTCTGTTGAGGTCATGTGGTCTTAGTAGCTAGTAGTCAGCAGCTCTGCTGCAGTTCCACACAAATGCATGATCATGGGAACCTACATGTATTGGGGAAAGAATGATACTTGAAGCCACCAGTATCTAATGAGGAGTAACCCAGCACCTCTTCTGGTCCTGGGATTGGATGGTTTTCCTCTGAAGACAGCCATCACTGCTGTCCCTCTACCCATGGCCCAGTCGACATGCCTTCCTGGGTGCCTACCAAACTCAGAATGATTTTGGCATAGGACCTTACTGTTGGATAAGAAGAGGTTGAGACAACACCACCTCAAAACCAATGAAATCAAACATTTGCCTCACCTTTTCCGTATTACTTGGATTTAGGGTGCGTGGGAGAGTCTAGGAAGCTGTGGTATAGCAGGCATTTTTGAATTTTTTAATATTTGCTTTAATGAACATAAGACTCAGAATGGAGGATTTTTAATTTTAAAGTTTTAAATTGAATTACATGTCTTTTCTCCTGACCAGCTGTTTTTTACTTACCTAGTTTCTCAGATGAGCTTTCGTGGGGGTAGCTCTTGGGTGTAGAGGTTATACATTGTTTCTGATGATCATCAGTGTGGACATAAAGTGTAGTAAATACATAGGTGGTGGAAGTGTGAATTAAATGTCCTCAGAACATAAGGAGAGGTAGTGGGGCTGAAGAACTCAGTACAATTAGGTCATTGAAATGAATTTACAAAAAGAGAACTAAAAGGTGTAAAGCAGTCTCTGAGAACTGGCACTGCCCTGGGTACTCTGCAAATTCGTCTTATTGACTCCTTGCAGGAGTCCTTATAAGGTGGATCTCCATGTTACATGGAAGAACCTGAGCACAGAGAGGTTGCCAGGCTTGCTCAGAATAGCACAGTTCATTGGGGATAGAGCCAGAATTTTGTTTCCCAAATTCTCTCAGTTATATAGCCTCAATTAAACCTTTTCAAACTGCCTCCCTCCCTTCCTTCTTCCCTCTCCCCTTCTCTCCTTCCCTCTTTCCTTTATTCTCTCCTTCCTCTCCACCCATTCCCCCAACCCCTCCCTCCCCCTGCCCTTGCTTTCCCTTTCCTTCCCTTTCTTTTTTCTTTCTTTTTTTGTGGTTAGGATTTTGTTTAACCAAGAGATAGCCAGAGATGGTGAAGAGAGCCTTGTTTTAGAGTTTGGAAATGTGAGTTTGGGTCTTAGCATGAGCCCCAACCTTTGGAAACACACTTAATCTTACTTCAATATAACTTGCTCCTCTGTAAAATGGGACTAGAGGCACCTGCCCTATCTAGTCCATTATGTTGTCATAAATACTGAAATAAGTGATGTAGTTAAAAGTGTTTTATGAGTTGTTAAAGATACAGGAGGGTAAATGGGAGTAACTGACATAGATAGGAGGAAAATGTTGGCAGGTAGTGGAAGCACCATGATTTGGGGGAGTCTTCCAGGATGGAGAGCTAGGATGGCATCCTCATGAACTGGAGCAATGGGGAGGTAGGAGAGACAGTCTGCACCTTCAGCCAGGATCTCTCTCCTGAGTTCAGGCCTGTTGCCCTCAAGTTTGCCCTTGAGAAATGGGAGCACAAGCCTTCTGGATGGCTCTCTCAGACATCCCACAGGTACCTCAGCCTGCCGTGCCCAAACAGTGCCCTCTCCCAAGGGGTCAAGGGATGGGGAGTCACAGACACTGGCCCGACTTTGCAGACCAGCTGGCTCACTGACCTTCAGCAGGAGGAGCCCCAGGCTTTTCAGGGCCATTGGGATCACACAGACACACCTGGGAGGTCCCATATGGTTTAGTGTGCTCTGGACAGACTTAAAAAATACATAATTACAGTTTGTTTTTAAAGATGAAGTTCACATATGCACATAGCTGACATGTATAGTTGAAGTTTGACAAATATATACAATTATAAAACATATACATAATGTATATATACATTATATATACAAATATACATAATGTATAAAAAATATACATAAATATAACCAGCACTCCCACGAAGATACAGAACACTTCCATCAGCTCCAAAAGCTCCCTGCCTCCAATCAGTCCCCATGCCTCAGTGGTAGCGACAGTTTTGGTTTCTATCAATGGGTGGTATTCCTTAGAATCTGTTTTTTTTTTTTTTTTTGCTCAGCATGATGCCTTTGAGATTTATCCATGTTGTTGCGTGTGTCAACAGTTAGTTCCTTTATATCACTGGGTTGTGCTTCATGGTATGTTCCGTGCTCTCACAGCTTGTGGACCCATTCTCCTGTTAATTGTACCATGGCCAGTTTTTAGCTGTTACGAACAAAGCTGCTATAAACATTCTTGTCCAAGTGTTCATTTCTCTTGAGCAAATACTTAGAAGTACAATTGCTAGGTCTTAGGGAGGTACACACAAGTAGAAAGTATAAAAAAACCACTGTGTATCCACACCACTTACAGCAACTACCAGCATCCAAAGCCAATTGCAGACATCATGTTGTTTTGCCTCAAAATACTTCATCATGCATCTCAGAAAAGGCATTTTCTTACATAGCATAATGCATTTTAACAGCTAACAAAATTAAATAATTCCTTACTATCCTTTAATATCCAGTAAATTTATCCAATGATCTTTTTTAAAAAGTCTTTTTACAGTGAATGTCTTCATGTCAGAATGGAAACAGTGTCCACTCATTAATTTAGCCATTTTGAATTGAAAGTCCCTTAATTTTGTCATGACTTCTGACTTAAATCAGAAGTAAAGAGTGGTACTGAGTGTCTGCGGGAATAGTTTTGATTTGTTGTTCTTGTAGTCAGGCAGAGTTAGAGATGGAGCTTAGTTTTTGTTTTGTTTTGTTTCTGTTTCTGTGTTAAGAGTACAAGTGAGGCAGGGGTGGGTGAGAACAGGGAGAGGGAGAGAGACAACCTCAAGCAGAATCCACACTCGGTGCAGAGCCCGACACAGGGCTTGATATCATGACCCTGAAATGATGACCCTGAGCTGAAATCAAGAGTCGGGCATTCAAACAACTGAGCCCCTGGCTCAGGCGCCCCTGGAGATTAGTTGTGTTATAATTTTCCTCTAAAAAGGTCTTTTTTCACAATTTGTTCCATTGGTCTCCCTTCAAATTCTATTAAAATTTTCTTTTAAGTCCATAACTTGTGTTCTTTTTCTTTTCAAAAACCATGTATTTAGATTGAATGGGATATTTTAACAAATGTAGAAGGGACAGCATGATTGTCATGGCAGGTGAGTGGAGAAGGGCACCGTGAGAAGTGTTGTAGATACCATTTTTTCTAGGACTCCCAGTCAGTGGCAAGAAGAGTTCTGTTCCCCACTCCCCTCGCCCCCATCCCATCACAACCGGGATGTATACATCAGCTTCTGTGTATATGCATACTCATAGGTCTTACTATATAAAGAGATTCTGTGGACTCCATACCAGTAAGATTATGTGCTTTCCCAACACTGGAGATGTGGGGTGTTGAACATTTAATCCCATTAAAAGCTATACGTAGAGTGGGACTGTTTGGGGGAAGACCGAGGACTGGATGGGCCTGAGGATGGTAGACATGCAGTACCAGACAGTGGAGGGGTCCTTATTTACAAGTTCAGTAGAGTGAGTGCCGATTGCATTTCTCCAAGACACACAACAGCATTAGAGCTATGGATGGAAGATGTTGGAGAATAAAAGACACGTTGATTTCTGCTCCTACCTCCAGGGACCTAATCTAATCAGGTAAATGTGTAGAAAATACACATTATACTTGGTTAGTTTTATTCTTTTTCTTTTTCATCAGATGATTTCATGCAAATTTAGAAATCAAAATGGTAAAGAAGACCTTATAATGAAAAGCACATATCCTCTGCTCCCTGTTGAATTGTTTTATTCTCAGTTCTTAGTTCTTGGTCTTCTGGGCATTACCTCCATAAACCTAAAGAGCATGCTTATGTTGCTATTTCATAATTAATGAATTAATTTTAGACATTCTTTCAATTCTCTGCTCTGAATGATTGGGGTTTCACTCACTTACGCTATCATTACTTTTTGTTTCTTGATGTTTCTTATACTTGTTCCTTGATATTTCTTGTATTAACTTTGGCTTGGTTTTCTGTTGGTGGTCATATTTCAAACTTTGAGTCTCACTCCATCAACTTTTGCTATCCCTTCTTGATTCTGACCATGCAAATGTGCATATCGGTGCCCTGCCTTCCCTCTACCGCTCCTTCCACTTTCTTTATCTCACATCTGTCCCTGTGGTACCTTTACTCTTACATATCCAAGCTTGAGTCCATTCACAGGCTGTTCTGCAAACATATTTGAGCCTCTCCAGTTTTGTTCAGAAGTTGACTCAAATGTTGAAAATCAATAAGCAGCCTTAAGTAATTATGATGGAACATATTGTCTGTGCTCCCTCTCCTTTTTTAGAACTTTGCTGAAATCTGTAGGTGGCTGATTGTTCTCCTCCTTTTCTCTTTACTTTTATAAATTAATTGCACTTTTATTTCTTTGCTGTCATTCTGAAGTAGTCTTAGGAAGGAGGAGAGGCTGCTAAGTGTTTGCTTATTCTGTCATCTGGATTTGCTAGTCAGGGCCGTGAGGCCCCTGGGGAGGGTGCAGAGATGAAGAGCACTCCAGCGTGCGACATGAACCCAGAGCACCCTGTCAGTCAGACAGATGCAGATGTGAATCCTTCTATCACTTCTTACCTTAGGCTTGTTACCCAGCCTCTGAGCCTCGGAGGTCAAAATGAGTCTGGGAGACTGGATCATTGCTGTACATGAACACTGTCTATCCTCAGGAAAATTAACATTTCTGGAAAGTCTGCCCTGACTTTCACTTCACCTCTGTGGATAGAGCCTTGGGAGGGAGGGGGAGGAATCAATCCATGCCATGGACCGTGTTCTTGCTGTCTTAGATCCATCCCCAGGTTCCATAATTCCAGGCATCAGTGATGCCCACTGAGAGACACACCCTCTCATGGATTTCAGGTTTCTACATTTTTCTTGGCTTGATTGCCTTCTCTGCTTCTAGTGTTGGTCTCTTTGACAGAGTAAATAGGGTTAAATATTATTGTGTTTGCACAGGATTCAATGAGAGGAATAAATGAATTCGTACAAAAACTCAGTATATTCAGTACTGTCTGCTATGATGTGCCCTAGTGGCTAATGAGATTCATCATCAGCATATGAAGTTTCTCTGTTCGCTCCTTTCCTCAGTTATGCAACTCCTGAAAAATCTTTATAGAGTAGAAAAAGATAACTAGACATATATGCTGCATTGAAGGCCATGCTGTTCCAGAAGTCTTACTCAACCACTTTATTTCTTAGAATTTGAGTTTCTGGGGACAGTGGGAGTGTGGGAGCCCCAGCCAGGATCAGTGTGGTGTCTGTAGCAGCTCTGAGCCTGGCACCAGGCACCCATGGAAGTTTTGGGCCAGCCGGGATTTTGATGACATCATTTATGGCAGCAGTAAAGCCTTAGAGGGGGATCGAGGCTGTGACTGGGAGGAAGAAGTGCTAAATATAGCTTCCTAGGCTGTAGGCAGACTAGCAGACAGACCACCACAGTGCAGTGTAGCTGGAGGTGGGGATGGCCAAGTCTTGTTGCCTTCTTTGTTGGACTCCACATGCTTCCCAGATGACTCAGATCCAGGAAGCCTGGCGTCCATTTGAGCATGCCAGGCTCCCTGTGGTAGCCCACAGAGGGCACGCCACAGACTTGCACATTGTCCCTACTCAGGGGCTATGTTTGCTATGTTCTGGGCATTTGGCTGGGTGTTCCCTTCTCTTCATCTGCCTTTCTGTGTTTCTGGCATACTTAATTGTAAGAACTTCTTTTTCTTCTGTAATGTAGCATATCGCGATGTTCTGTTAATATCTGCTCCGATAAACGATTAGGTTAGTAAAATAAATAAATGAAATGCCATCTGTATGGTAGCGATAGAGAGTGCTCACCAAATATTTCATGTGTTCTTGCATATTTCCCAGCCTCCCCTGCGGTTAGGTCAAGGCCATGTAACTAGGTCTGGCCAATAGGCTGTGGGAGGAAGGGTATGTGTCACTGCTAGGCCAAGGCACTTAGAAGCTGATATTCCTCCCTACCCCTGCCTGCTGTGGGGACCATGGAGGCCTCATGTTGAGACATGGCATCACCAGATGGACAGAGCCTGCTCTCTAAGACATTCGATGGAACAGAGGTTCTGATGACCAGCAGGGGACTTTATGTGACAAAGAAAGAAACTTTTGTTGGGTGAAGTCACTGAGGACTTGGGGTTTATTTGTTATAAAAACATACTCTAGTGTTGCTTTGACTAATAGTTTCTGGGAGCTCAAAGGGACCCAAGGATTCATTATACCCCACCCTTGGCTTTGCCGCTAAAGAAGCAGGCTTGGAGGGTGCATGGGCAGATAATGGTAGAGTCTGGCCAAGACCTGAGGTTCCCAGTGCTAGGGCTCCTGGTCTTCTTCCACCATCTGGCTCCTCATGTAGTAGAAGATACCATGGAAAGATCTTCAGACGTACAGTAGAATCATAGTTTATACCCTATGATTTTATATTGTCAGGCACGTTTACAAAGTGGTTTTAAAAAGTGACTGTTAATTGCACAGTACTCTGGTGTTCACACTGAGTCCTGGAAGCACTTATGAGATAGCCACAGCCTTTAAAATTTCTCATTTAATACATGCTTGCCAGAAGCTAGTTAGCATCTGGATAACTTCCAAAGATTTGCTGGTGCTCTAGTGGACTTGGTCTGTGGTGGAGCAGGGGTTAGATATAATGAAATGGTTTCTTGTAACTGCAACTGGCCATTAATTGTCAGGGTTTGCTGAGCTGACAGTGTACTTAAGCATACCATGGACAGTGGGGCTAGGCTGGGCCAGGCCAGGGGAAGGAAGGGAGGGAAGGGGCGAGATGCGCAGAGCACATCTGAGAGGCTTGGTGATGATAGTATGCAAGCTTCTCCCCCTTTCCCCATGTTAAGGAAAGGGAACCAAATTCACCTGGACACCTGCTTCCTGCTGTCTCGATGGTCTCAATTGCTCACTTGCTGATAGGACCTGCCCTGCTTTGCCACTTGGGGGGAGGGCAGCATTCCACCCCCCACCCCAAGAGTCAGGTCTAAGAGTTGTAAGGAAATATGTAAGAGGTGCCAGGCATGTGGAAGAACCACTGCAGGGAAGCGAAGCATCTCCCCAAACTGGAAATGGTTTGTGTTTCTAGTCTGTTATACAGACACTCCTTTGAGGATTAATCGGCATTTTTTTAAGAAGAAAGAACACAGTGCTTTTAATAAAATGAGTTAGTGATCTTTCTTCATTCAAAATTCATTTTAACTTTAAACAAATTAAAATTTTATTATAAGAACTTAATTTTTCAAGATGTTTCTTTTTCACAGAGTAAGATGCCTTTGTTCTCAGTGTCTTTTGTTGGGACACTTAAATTGATCTAAAGAATTAACAAATACTCCTGGTTATATCCTTCTATGAAGCTGGAAGTCACTTGGAATAGATGTGCCCCTACGGTTTATGAAATAACTGAGCATTCACAGAGTTCCTCTGCCTGACATCTCTGCACTGGCCCTTTGTAGCCCTTGAGATTCCACACTGACACTGCAGCATTAACCTGTCTAGTTAATGGATCTGCCATCTGGGAGGGGATAGCAGGAATTCCTTCCTCTGCATCGGTAGATCAGATTAACCAGCCAGTCACCTGGCCGTGCTCTGAAAGAACAGCGCACAGAGCAGGTATGTTTTATAATGGAGTGGAAGGTCTGGTATGGCACTGTCTGAGAGTCTCTTTGTGATGGGGGAAGACCCAGTAGGAGTCAGAACTGGGAGACGCCAGGAGAGAGCCTGGGGTCCTGTGGAGGCAGGTGTGGGGACCTCAAAAGGGAATAGGAAGGGGAGGGTATAGAGTATCAATCTCAAAGCTAGAGGGGGCCTCCCAAGATTTTTAAAAAATTTCCTTTTTGTTTATTTTTGGAATTTTTGTTAATAATGAAAAGGTTAAATATGCTAAATCAAAGCTGTTGGATTCATTTATTTCAAAATCATGGACTTAATGTCAGTACTGTCCTGGGCAAACGTAAAGGGGATGAAAGGGCAGGGGGAGAGAGGGAGGGGTTCACAATTTTTCTTTTAATTTTATTTATTATGTTATGTTAATCACCATACATTACATCATTAGTTTTTTTTTATTATGTTATGTTAATCACCATACATTACATCATTAGTTTTTGATGTAGTGTTCCATGATTCATTGTTTGCATATAACACCCAGTGCTCCATTCAATACGTGCCCTCTTTAATACCCATCACCATCCCCCCACTCCCCTCCCCCCTAGAACCCTCAGTTTGTTTCTCAGAGTCCATAGTGAGAAGTTTACAATTTAATAAGTGTCTTAACTCTTGCAGAAGAGTCCGGAAGGTGGGCTGAGTCTTACATGTATAACTAGGTTGCTCTAGAGAGTAAGAAATAAAAACATCAAGGCAGACCCATGGGACTACTTGCATTTCAGTGGGAGGTAGGAAAAAGGAAAGACTTCCTAAAGAGGGGTACCTTTTGATCTGATTCTTGAAGACGAACAGGATTTTTTAAGTGGATTGAAACCAAGGTCTGGGAGCCTCCTGGGCAAAGTAATAAAGATAGAAAAGAGGACTTATTTTCTCAACCCCACATCAGGGCCGGGGCGGGGGCCAGGGAGGAAGACAAGTAGTTCTACTTCCACTGTTCCTAATCATGTGGAATAGAGCATGGTGTTCCAGAACATCATCTCTTATTCCTGGCAACCCTCAGAAAAATGCTTTTCTTATCCATTGCCAAAATGGGGAAACTGAGGACCCAAAAAGATGTTAAGTAACTTGCTCAGGTTGCACATAGTGAGAGATGAATTCAAACCTAGGCAGCGTCATCCCAGAGCTGGGTCCATTAACTAGGATAGCAGATAGCACACAGCCTTGGCATTGAGACAAGGGACCCAGGTGCCATGGGGCAGAGTAGGGGAAATTAGGGTCACCTTAGAAAATCTGGTAGTAGTGCTTACTAAAATTGGGGGCATTGCAGGAATGGGGAACTAGTAAGGTTTCAGTTGGGATATGGGGAAGGGTAGTTGGGACATCATAGTAGGCATTAGCCACCTGTGGCATTGAACACTTCAAATATGGCTTGTCCAAATTGAGATGTAGTCCAGGTGTAAAATACGCTCTGGATTT
>NC_138369.1:58485335-58492421 GCF_054177405.1 Leptonychotes weddellii
GGGAAATCGGAGAGGGAGACGAACCATGAGAGACTATGGACTCTGAGAAACAAACTAGGGGTTCTAGAGGGGAGGGGGGGTGAGGGGATGGGTTAGCCTGGTGATGGGTATTAAAGAGGGCACATACTGAATGGAAAAAAAAGAAAACAAATTGAAATGTATCTTAAAATTACATTTTTTTGGTTTTGTTTTGTTTTGCTTTGGAAATTGAGCTTTTATTTTTTATTTATTTATTTTTTTGATGTAGTGTTCCATGATTCATTGTTTGCATATAACACCCAGTGCTCCATTCAATACGTGCCCTCTTTAATACCCATCACCATCCCCCCCCCCTCTAAAACCCTCAGTTTGTTTCTTGGAGTCCATAGTCTCATGGTTCATCTCTCCCTCCGATTTCTCCCCCTTCATTTTTCCCTTCCTTCTCTTAGTGTCCTCCATGCTATTCCTTATGTTCCACAAATAAGTGAAACCATATCATAATTGACTTTCTCTGCTTAACTTATTTCACTTAGCATAATCTCCTCCAGTCCCATCCATGTTGGTGTGAAAGTTGGGTATTCATCCTTTCTTTTTTTTTTTTTTTTTAATTTATTTGACACAGAGAGACAGCGAGAGAGGGAACACAAGCGGGGGGAGTAGGAGAGGGAGAAGCAGGCCTCCCGCCAAGCAGGGAGCCCGATGCAGGGCTCGATCCCAGGACCCTGAGGTCATGACCTGAGCCGAAGGCAGACGCTTAATGACTGAGCCACCCAGGTGCCCCAGGTATTCATCCTTTCTGATGGCTGAGTAATATTCCATTGTATATATGGACCACATCTTCTTTATCCATTCATCTGTTGAAGGGCATCTCGGCTCTTTCCACAGTTTGGCTATTGCGGACATTGCAGCTATGAATATTGGGGGGCATATGGCCCTTATTTTCACCACATCTGTGTCTTTGGGGTAAATAAAATTACATTTTAAATAAAATGTACAATTAAAACTAATTTTACCTTTTTTTTTACTTTTTAAAAATGTGACTACTATATGACGTTTTTATTGGACAGCACTGGTTTGGAATGCTAGGTTAAGCAGTTTGGAATTTATAAGACCAAAAAGTAAGCTTTCTTCCTTAATTTTGTTTGGGGCTAGTGCTTTTCTATATGAGGTTTTCAGGTATCTGAAGAATCTGGCTAATGTCTTGGCTACCTAATTGTATATTGACATTTGCTATGAAGTATTGTCATCTCTGTCATGTGAAGGTGGTCTCAGAATACTGCCCTGGTTTTGGCCTGACCGTATAGTTTAAAAGGAAAGTACACTGTGTGTTGCCATAGTCATTGCAGAGAGTTTGCCCATCTCAGGATGGAATAAACCCTTTGATGTTTCTCTGAAGTTAATGGTTGACCAAGTATGTCATGATCTTTGAAATAATATGTGACTTTAGAATGGCCTTATATTCATAATTTGTATGATGTTTATGGCACCATAAAATTGTAAGTTATCCCATATTTGCCTGCGGGGCTTGCCTTTAGGAATGACCAGGAGAGGTTGATGCCACAAATAGAGACAAAAGGGAATGATAACTAAAGCTTTTATTCACTTTCAGATTTATAGCCCTTCAAAGATGTGTAGTTACTAATTTATAGATTCTGGATACATTCTCTCCATAATCCCCTATTCTTTAATAACAGTTTCTTACGAGGTTGCTGTTGTGGTTTTAAGTTCCTGATCTTATTTACTTTTCCACTGCAAATGTCAGAGCCTCAGCTCTACTGGGCTGTGATAAAGCTTTTTGGCGCAAATTCTTGGCCTGACCTTCATTCCTCAGACCTCTGGCTGTGGAAGGCATTTCTTTGGCATTAGGTGTGCACAGAATTCAGGACTTGCAAGAGAATAAGGAGGAAAGTATCTACAGCCATTGTAAAAGCAGCTTTCTTCAACCGCTAATTCAGGCACGTACACAATCATTTCGCCAGGAACACAGAGTTGGTGAGCGCAGATGGGCAGCTTGGAGATCAGAATTTCTCATACTTCCTCGCTGTATGCTGTGCTGCTGGAACAACAGCTGCCTTGTTCCATGAACTTCTTTAGTTCTTCGGTGGCCAGCGGCTGCCTTCCCTCCTTATCAGCTCCTAAAGCCAACAGTTCCTAAGCTGATACATTCAGAAGGAAATTCATGAATGATCTGTCTGACTCACAGCTGACTTATAATGAGCTCCTTCTTCCAGATGGGAGACTCCTGGTCCAGTGTAGAGATTCCTTTGCTGGAAATTGGAGCAAGGCCTCCGATTCCAAGAAGAGCTGAGCCCCAGGTGCACCCCAAGTCCCAGGCCTCTGCAGCGCACTCTGGCCCCTGCTGGCCTAAATCATAGGCTCCCATTCTGCATTAACTAGTAATGTGTGTAGGCCTAGGACTCAAGTGCCCTGCCCTGGCTGATTCTTCTCCCCATGCCTCAGGACAAAGCCAGAGTGCCTAGCTCCTACATGTCTAACCAGATTCTGAGTCCCAACATGTTGACGTATCCAGGAGGTTGGCAGGGTCTTTGATTCTGACCTTCTTTGGAATTAGTTCTAGAATGGAGTTATCTCCTTGGCCTCTACCAGGCTTCCCCAAATGTTTGTGTGTGGCACGCCCCTCTAGCTGTGCCAGTTACCCCTGGTCATCTCCCACTGTGTAATGCTTCTCTTGCCTTCTACTCGCAGCCACCAGGGCCCATTCCTCGTTCAGTATGACATGGGCTGGGCTGTGACCTTGCCCCATTCCATGGCAGGAATATACCTGGATCCTGTGCTTCCTCACTTCCCAAGGCTGCTCCTGGCCCCTGGTTGGACAGATGTGGTTTTGTATTGCTCTCAGAATTCCATCTACAGGATCCCCTACCCCTCTGCCCTACTCATCAGTGCTGGAGCCTACCTGAGTGCTCTTGTCAGATCCCTGCACTGCCCTGAACCAAGGCTCAGGCAAGGTCCCTGTCAGACTGCCCAATGGCTGTGGCTTGTGTCCCTCCCTGAGCTGCATCTCTGAGCCCCAAGAGGATCTGCAGTTCCCCAGGCCCTGGGTTTTGCCATGTGGCCTTGCCCTCTCCCTTTCTTTCCTGCCTTCTCCTTCTCCTTTTGGGTTGGCTCCCCCACAACAGGTTTATCGAACTGGGTAGGTCCAGAACTAAATCCTAGAAGCTTCTATTCCTGTGAGAGCATAAACAACATCTGTGTGTGGTCCCAAAGTAGACCATAATGGCCTACACTGTCTGCTGTGCTTTGGGTATGTGTGGTGAGAGAGGGAGAGAAAACTCTAAAATTCATTGTCGACTATATTTTTGATCCTCCTTCCTTCACACAGTATTTATTCATTTTACATGAACCTCAGAGCAAAAGCATGGGGGTGGGATGTAATGCCAGATGCTCAATTGTAATACATGTCTTGTTGAAAATATAAGAACTAAGGAGTTCATCAATATTGGTTTGCTTTATAACCAAAGAATCCTCACCTGACATGTGACCTTGGACATGTTCCTTCATCTTTTGTGTCTCTGCTTTTCCCACTGTGCAGTAAGAATGATGGGGGTGCTGTCTGGGGACTGTGAGGGTTCCATGAATTAATACATGGACAGTCCTGTGGACAGTGCTTGGGACATAGAGAGGACTCAGGAAAGCTGTTAGTGGCTTGCTCCGGGCTGGTTCATCTGGTGCAGGAATTAAATCATTATAGTTACATTTATATTTTCATATCTGTTTAATACATTTGAATGGTTTTATGGCTTGGCTTTTCCTAAAGCAAGGTACTTTCTTTCTTTCTTTCTTTTTTTTTTTTTGTTATTAGACGAATCTCTACAAGTAAAAAGAACTGCAAGTGTTTGTTTTATAGTCAATGCTTAATTATTTGGACCTTTTAAAAAAAGTTTTAATTTAGATTCCAGTTAGTAAAAATTTTGTTTCTTAAATTCCACATATGAGTGAAATCATATAGTATTTGTCTTTCTGGAAAATGCAAATTATTTGGACCTTTGATGTCTCTTCATTTTATAGATTCACTCAAGTACTGACCCACCATGGCCGAAGGAGACTCTTAGCTGCCAGGATGTTTTTTCCTTAGATTTGGACATTCTGTTGGTTTTTTATTTAGAGAAGTTGTTCCATATAGTTTCTGTTTCCCTGCATACCTTCTGTAGGACTGTTCAGTGGCTTCTTTTCTTTCTGATTATAGAAACAAAGTATTTCTATACAAAGTAGAAAATAGCTCAGTAGGCCCATGAAGAGTGGATTTATGAGAAAATCACACTTTCTGCTTTGACAGCCTAAGTATGAAAGGGAAGCTTTTAAATACAAAGTAGAAGCTCTGTACACATGCAGCACCCCAGCAGGACTCATTGACCTTAGATGCAGCCACTGAGAGTGTTTGTTTTCTTCTGGAGAAACATTTCTGTCTCGAAGGTGGTTTCCAAAATCTTGCATATCATAGTTCCATAGTTGGCAGAGCCTCCGTCCTGGGCTGTGTCTTCATGCATTGCACGGGCCAGTCCCCATCCTGTAGGCCCTTTACTCTGAAGGCACACTGCTCTAAAGTGCCATTAAAGGCCTCAGTATTGCTGATGTGCTCAAAAACCATCTGACACAGAGGTGATTCTGGTCCACTGTTGCCATTATTGAGAATGGTAAAGGATGCCTCGGTTGGAAAAGCTTTACTTTGAGAAGCCTGGCCCTAGAACTGACATTATCAAACCTTAGTTTCCTCTCTGAAGTAGAGAGAAAATATTCTAGAATAAATGATGGGTTTAAGAGCTAAAATAGAACTTAAAAATCAGTCCTGAATTCAAGTATAACCTGCTCAATTTATAAGTGAGGAATCTAAGTCCCCAGGAGTTAAGCATGTTATATAAGGCAACACATTAAGTGAGCCCTGGCAATCTCATCCTGTTTCCTCAATCATGACAGTGAGTCTCTGGTTTAGTCTTTGTTTTGCAGTGCAGTTAGGCATTCAGTTAAATGTCAGGAGAGCTACACTCCACAACCCCCACTTATTTTCAAGGGAATATTTAAACTCACTGTATTGTTTAAATACAAATAACCATGATTTAAAATAAATTTGTTTTTTAAGGGATTTGATTTTGAAAATTGAGAAATGAATTTGCATCCTATGTTATGAAATTCATGTGGGATATTATAGCCCAACTCTGTGTATGTTGTACAAATGCCAACAGCTGACTGACTTCTGCTTCTGGAAAGTGGAACAGAAGTACTTCTCTATTTCTTCTGCTAAGTACGACTAAAAACACTGGGCACTATATCTAGAAAAATGGAAGAAGACCATGAAAGGTAGATAGAAGAGGCAGACTGGCTAAGTACTCTGGAACTGAGGAATGACATAGTGGTGAGTTCCTTGCGTTTTCTTTGTGCCTCATATAAATCTGAGATTTAGAGGTAAAAAATCTGGCAGCCTGGAAATGCAATGGTCAGGGACCAAAAAAGCCCCAAATTCCACCCCCCCCCAAATAAACAAAACCACCTGACAAAAACCAAAGGACCAGGAAAGGAGTAGCTGAACAAGACAGAAAACTCTTAGACAATAACTTCTATCCTTGATCCAAGCACCACAGAAAAATATCCATGGCTCCCACCCCCACCAAAAGAAGGCCAAGTAGGGAGCTAGCACTTTTATCCTCAGCAGTCACTAACAAGCTCCCACCTCTCTTGTGGTATAAGTGGGACCTTTTGGGGAGCTACGCTTTTATATGCACCAGGCAGAAACAAAGTGCTCCTCTCCATCCCTGCCAGGGTGGTGTCAGTGAAGGACTAGTGAAGAGTCAAAACTTTCACCATTGCCCAGAAATAAGGAGGTCATCCCCACTATAGAGTCACTGAAGACCATGTCGGGAGCTGCATTTCCTACCCAGCAGTAATGAGGAGCCTCCTCCTCAGGTGTCAACAGAAGCCTAGTGGGGAACCTGCACTTCTCCCTCTATCTGGCAGCAATAATGCCACATTGGTATCAGAGAAAGCCAGCTAAAATAGGCTTAAATAAGATCCAGAGTTTTAGAACATAATACAAAAATGTACAGGCTTCAGTAAAAAGAAAAAATGCATATCAAAAACCAGAAACATCTCAAACTGAGTGAAAAAGGGCAATCAGTAGATGCCAACATTGAGATGACTGAGATGATAGAATTATCAGGCAGTATTTTGAAGCAGCCATGATAAAGATGGTCCAATGAGCAATTCTGAACATGCTAAAAACAAGCAAACAAAACAAAAAGTCTCAACAAAAAAAGTCAAAAGTTTCAGCTAAAGAAATGGAAGATACAATGAAGAACCAAATGGAAATTTTTGAGCTGAAAAATATGGTAACTGAAGCTCAAGAACAAGGAAAGAATGGAGGAAAGAATCAATGAGCTAGAAGATAAAACAGTAGAAATGACCAAATGTGAACAACAGAGAGAAAGTGAAATGGAACAAAAATGAACAAAGCCTTAGTGGCCTGTGGGACTATAATATGGGATCTAATATTCATGTTATAAGAGTTTCTGGTGGGAGAAAGAGGGCTGAAAAAGTACTTGAGGAAATAATGGTTGAAGACTTCCCAAAGTTGTCAAGAGACAAACCTACAGATTTAAGAAGCTGATAGAATTTTAAACAGGATAAACACAAAGAAACCCACACCAAGACACATCATAACCAAACTTCGAAAATAAAAATCTTGAAAACAGAGGAAAATGACACATTACGTACAAGGGAAAAACAAATAGAATGACAACAGATTTCTCAACAGAAAACATGTAGACCCAAGATAAGCCACATATTATTTTTCAGGTGCTGAAAGGAAAGAGCTGTCCACCCAGAATCTAATACACAGTGAAAACAGCCTTCAGGAATGAAGGGAAAATCAAGCCATTCTCAGGTGAAGAAAAACTAAGAATTTGTTGCCAGCAGACCTTTGCTAAAAGACTGGCTAAAGAAAGTTCTTGAACAGACCTATAACCACTAAGGAAATTGAAGCAGTCATCAAAAATCTCCCAAAAAACAAAAGCCCAGGGCCAGATGGCTTCCCAGGGGAATTCTACCAAACATTTCAAGAAGAATTAATACCTATTCTTCTGAAACTGTTCCAAA
>NC_138369.1:58492921-58507528 GCF_054177405.1 Leptonychotes weddellii
AAAATAAAATAAAATACAGGTTTCCCCTGATGTCTGAGAGTAGAGTGTTCTTATGAAAATTTTTTAAAGCTGAAATGGTGTAAAGCAAAGATACAATTACCACTAATTCATATGGAAAAATTTTTTAGCATTCCCAGACCCAAAAAAATAACCTCTCTTAGGCTTTTCTGATACCTTAGGGCACATCTTGCTAATGGATGCACAAAATAAATCAAAATAAAGCACAGATGCTCACAGACACAGTTCAAAACTATGATGGCTTAATGCTGAGATGCTGAGTGTGGTTCTTAGTGAAAGAGCTTGGGAGCACCAGTCTGGCAGCTCACGATGAATGCTGCCTATGTAATGGCTCAGCTTGCTGCAAAACAAAACGCTGAGTGCTATTTTCGTTTTTGGCCTTTTTTTTTCTGTAAATATGGAAGTCCTCTTTGAATTTCCTTCAATTAGCAAAAACAGGTACTAAAGGAGGTCTTTTGTAAAAAGCAAAGTGGCATAACAAGAACTTTCAAAAAGCGGCATATACCTGTATAATGCTTTAGAAATTGGTTGTACAACAATGTGAATATACTCAACACTACTGAACTGTATACTTAAAAATGGTTACAATGTAAATTTTATGTTATGTATATTTTACTGCAATTAAGATTTATATTATACATATATATGTGTGTGTGTGTGTGTATATACATATCTTTATTTCCAAAAAGAAATGTCAATTTCACATCACATCTACTTGGGCTACACTAAGGAATGTGAAGCAGATTGCCTTCTGTCCCATGTTCCAATGGGCAAATCTATACTTCCTAGTAAATGATATCAAGCTTTTAGTAACAGATATGGCTTGGTTTGAAAAAGTCAGCTCTGTTCAGCCCAGAGTCAGCAGCTTTGTCAAACCAGCATCAGGAACTGAAGGATGTTCAGCATATTTCAAAAACATAAATAATCCCCACATTTCAAGTACATGCCTGACAGGTGAGAGGTTGCAAAGAAAGGTTCATCCAAAAAGAATTCCTATTCTAAGTGCTAAATAAGAAATTTAAATGCAACATGGTAAACACCACATATCCTATGGATGAGGAATTTTCCTTATGTTACAGAGTCCATAAACAGCCATTTGTTCCAGAAACATGTGGGATTATATTACACATTTTCAGATGCAAAAAGAAAAAATATTGATCACTGGTCTCCACGAGCATTATAATTTAGTAGGGGAAACACGCAAGTCAACAGACTACCTCACATAGAGAGTGAGCAATGCTCAGTCTAGGAAGTGCACAGGACTCTACAAGTTAGGAGTAGAATGAACACAAAAGGGGGCCCAGAAAAGGCATAGAGTAAAACTACTAATTAAAGATAACAAGAGGTTGGTCAGTATATTTAAAAGGAAAAACTGAGAAATGAGATGTGTATGGGAGGTTTTGAAAAGCTTCAATATATGCCTGGGAATCTACAAAGCTGTGTGCATACACAGAGTTGTGTGTATGCTCAGGAAAGAAATAAAAAGACTCTAATCTCTCATCTCTTGATGAACCCTCAGGCACCGAGCAAGCAAGAAGTGAAGACTAAGAAGTGTAAACTGCCTGCCGTAGCCCTGAAAACATACTCAAACACAGAGCCCTTTGGCAAAGGCTGGGGGACTTACTGATTCAAAGCATCAAGGAAATTTCTGTCCAATTAGCTGACAACTAAACTAACCAGGAAGAATTTCAGGACTCATACATTACAAAGAATACAGATTTACAGAATTAGCCCAGAAAAGTCACTAAACAAACAAACAGAAACAACAACAAGCCCAGGGGAAGGGGAGATCTGATTTTCAGAGTTGCCACATTATATTATTTGAAATGTCCGCTTTAAAAAATTATGAGACATGTAAAGAAATAGAAAAATGACTCACACAGAGGAAAATAGCAATCAACAGAAACTGTCCCTGAGAAATACTATATATCAGACTTACTGGACAATGACTTTAAATTAGCTATTATAAATACGATCGGGGCACCTGGGTGGCTTAGTCAGTTAAGTGTCCGACTCTTACTTTTGACTCAGGTCATGATGTCAGGATCCTGGGATCGAGCCCCACATTGGGCTCCACACTCAGCAGGGAGTTGGCTTGAGGATTCTCTCCCTCTCCCTCTGCTCCTCCCCCTGCTCATGTGTTCTCTCTCTCTCTCTAAAATAAATAGATAAATCTTTATTAAAAAATAAATATGATCAAAGAACTAAAGGAAACCAAGTCTAAATCATTCAGGGAAAGTATGAGAGTGATATTTCAACAGAGAATATCAACAAAGGGAAAGAAATTATGAAAAAACACCAAGTAGAAATTGTGGACTTAAAAAATAACTGAAATGAAAAAAAATCACTAAAAAACTTAAGAGCAAATATGAATTGGCAGAAGAAAGAATCAAGTAACTTGAAGATAAGTTTTGAGACTGCTTGAGATTGAGATGATCTAATCTGGGGTACAAAAAAAAATGAAGAGGTTCAAGAGATATAAGAAAATACTTAGAGATGAATTAAAATGAAAACACACACACCAAAACTTAGGAGATGCAGTGAAAGCAGTCCTTAGGGGTAAATTTATAAACACTTATATTAAAAAATGAAGAAGTATCACAAATCCACAAAATCTCTTAAGAAATTAGGAAAAAAAAAAAAACTAAACCCAAGTAAGCAAAAGGAAGGAAATAATAAAGTCAAGAGAGGAAATAAATGAAATAGAAAAACAACAAAGAAAAAGTAATAAAACTCAAAGTTGGTTATCTGAAAAGATCAACAAAATTAACAAACTTTTAGTGAGACTGACCAAGAAAAAAACATAAGACTCAAATTACTAAAATGAAAGAGGAGGTCAATACAGACATAAAAAGGGTCATAAAGGAATACTGAGAACAATGGTATGCCAACAAATTGGATAACCTAAATGAAACAGAAAAATTCCTAGATAGTACAAAAACTGACTCACGAAGAAATAGAAAACAAATGTATAACGAGCAAAAATTTTGGATTAGTAATCAAAAACTTCCCACAAAGAAAAGCACAGGTTTAGATGTCTTCACTGGTATTACAACAAAAAATATATCACAGAAAAAATATATCACAATAAAATAAAACTATACATCAATATTTTTATGAATATAGATGAAAAAATCCTCAACAAAATATCAGCAAAAAATCCAGCAACATATAAAAAAAGATTATGTATACCATAACAAAGTGTGATTTATGCCAGGAGTGCAAGGCTGGTTGAACATATGAAAAATCAATCAATGTAATACAGCATATTAATAGGCTAAAGGACAAAGATCACATGATCCTCTCATTAAAGAAAAAGCATTTGATAAAATCCAACACCCTTTCATGATATATATACTCAGCAAATTAGGAACAGAAGGGAACTTTCTCAGCTTTCTCAACATCATACTTAATGGTGAAAGGATGAATGCTTTCCCCTCAGATATCACTGACATAACAAGATTGTCATTCTTACCATTACTATTCAGCATTGTACTGAAGGCTCTAGCCAGGGCAATTAGACAGGAACAAGAAAGCATCTCGATTGGAAAGGAAAAAGTAAAACTGTCTCTATTTAGAGAAAATATGATATTGTATATTGAAAATTCTAAGGAATAAACATACACACACACACACAATCAGAACCAAAAAACTGAGATCAGCAAGGCTGCAGGATATAAGACTGATATACAAAAATCAATCATATTTCTAAATACTAGAAATGAACACTCAAAAAAATAAAACTAAGAAAACAATTCCATTGACAACAGCTTCAAAAGAATAAAATACTTACAAATAAGTTGAACAAAAGAAGTTCAAGACTTGTATACTAAACACAGGAAAGACATCCCATGTTTATAGATTGGAAGACTTAATACTGCTAAGCAAAATTTTCAAAATTGATCTACAGATTCAATCCAATTTTTATCAAAATCCCAGCTGCTTTTTTTGCAAGAATTGGCAAGTTGATCCAAAAATCCATGTAAGTCTAAGGACCAAGAATAACCAAACAATCTTGAAAAAAAAGTTGGAAATAATACATTATATGTTAAAAAAAAAAAAAAGATAGTAGGAAGGGAAAAATGAAGCAGGGGAGATCAGAGGGGGAGACAAACCACGAGAGACTATGGACTCTGAGAAACAAACAGGGTTTTAGAGGGGAGGCGGGTGGGGGAATGTGTTAGCCCAGTGATGGGTATTAAGGAGGGCACGTATTGAATGGACCACTGGGTGTTATACGCAAACAATGCATCATGGAACACTACATCAAAAACTAATGATATAATGTATGGTGACTAACATAACATAATAAAATAAAATTAAAAAAAAAAGAAGAAAGTTGGATTCACACTTCTCAACTTCAAAACTTATTACAAAGCTACAATAATCAAGACACTGTAGTACTGACATAAGGATAGAAATATAGATCAGTGGAATAGAATTTAGAGTTCAGAAATAAATAGTTATATTTACAGTCAATTGATTTTGGACAAGGGTTTCAAGACAAATCAATAGAGAAAAGAATGGTCTATTCAACAAATAGCTGGGACAACTGGATATGCACATGCAAAAGAGTAAAGTTAGATTCCTACCTCACATCATATACAAAAACTAACTCAAAAAAGATCAATACCCTAAATGTAAGTGGTAAATTTATAAAACTCTTACATGTAAACAGTGTCAATTTTCATGACCTTGGGTTAAGCAATAGTTTCTTAGATATGACACCAAAAGCACAAGTGACAAAAGAAATAGATAAATTAGAACTCACAAAAATGAAAAAACTTTGAACCTCAAAGACTCTATCGGGGTGCCTGGGTGGCTCAGAGACTCTATCGGGGTAGGATCATTGCAGAGTCTGGGCTCAGTCAATGGCATTGTTAAGAGTCTGCCCTCGGCTCAGGTCATGACCCCAGGGTCCTGGGATGGAGCCCCACGTCAGGCTCCCTGCTCAGCAGGGAGTCTGCTTCTCCCTCTCCCTCTGCCTGACGCTCTGCCTACTTGTGCTCTCTCTCTGTCAAATAAATAAATAAAATCTTTAAAAAAAATTAAAAAAAGACTCTATCAATGATGTGAAAAGACAACCTATAGGATAGGATAAAATTATATATCCAATAAAGGACTTGCATCCAGAATATATAAAGAACTCTTACAACTCAATAAGAAAAATACAAATAATCCAATTAAAAAAAAATGAAAGGATTTGAACAGACATTTCTCTAAAGAAGATACACAAATAGCCAATAAGTATGTGAAAAGATGCTTGAAAACCATTAGCCATCAAAGAAATGCAAATCAAAACCACAATGAGATACCACTTTATACCTACTATAATGGCTATATTCAAAACGGCAATTGATAACAAGATAATAACAAGAGCACCTGAAACACTTTTGTTTCACTATTTCACAAATTCATCTCCTTAAATGTTCAATCCTCAGGACTTTGTGCAATGCCTGGCTCAGAGTAGGTGTGGACTAAATGGCTGACTGCCAAATGAATGAAAGAATGAACAAAGAGGTCCCCTCTGGCTCCAGGGGCACTCTGGCCCATGAATGGCTGTCCCCAGGCACACTCTGCAAACCCAGATTCCACCAGGAACCCTTGCACTGCAGAAGGAGCCAGATCAAGTTCCAGGCCAGATACACGGGGAACCCACGGCTCTCCTAGTCCAAATGCCCTCACTCCGAGACTGCTAGGCAGCAGTTCCTATAACCCTTGTGACCTCCATCTGATCCCCTAACTCTCCTGATATCCCAGGGGGACTCCAAACACATTCTGTTTTAGACAAAACTTCCCCCCATTAAACAGAAGGGGCACTATGATTTTATTCCTGGCAAATGAGAACAGGTCTGGAAGTTGAAAATTGGTGGGAGATCTTATTATCTCTATCTATATGAGATTTAATTGCATCTTCTACCTATTAGATCATGGTGAAAATATCTTCCAAAGTAAGGATGGTAAAAGTGGGAGAGATGCTTCTGTGGCCTCTTCTGGCAGTGTCTGGTGGCAACAGGTCTTGGGAGATGGTTTCAAATGGCATTAGATAGGCACTCACATAAGCCCCAAGCACAAAGTGGAGGAAAGGGCAAGCGAGTAGGAGTCTAAACCTATGGTTCTCAATTGAGGGCTATACTGGCTCCCAGGGGACATTCAGCAATGTTTGGAGAAGTCTTTAGTTGTCACAACTGGGGGTGTGCTACTGGCATATAGTGGATAGAAGCCAGAGACTGATGTCAAAAATCCTATGATGCACAAGACAGTACCCCCAACAAAGCATGATCTGGTCCAAAATGTCAGTAGTACCCATTTCTCAATGGTTGAGAAATCCTGGTCCAGATTGCCCACAGGTTTACACAGCAGAGTCCACAAGGGGAGCCTTCATTACTGTCACTGTGTGGGATCATCGCAGATTCTGGGCTCAGAAATCACTCAAAGACCCCTGATGGTTCATTTTATGTGTCAACTTGACTAGGCCACAGGGTGCCCAGGTATTTGATTAAACATTATTCTGAGTATGTCTGTGAGGATCTCTGGGCAAAATTCACACTTGAATCAGTAGACTGAATATAGCAGATTGCTCTCTCTAATGTGGGTGGGCCTCATCAAATCAGTTGAAGGCTTAAACAGAACAAAAGAGGAGAGCCCTCCCCCAAGTAAGAAAAAATTCTTTCTGTCTGATGTGTTCAAATCGGGACACTGGCTATTTCCTGCCTCAGGGCTGAAACTGGAACATCAGCTCTTCCCAGTTCTCAAGCCTGCTGGCCTTGGACTGGAACTACATCATTGGTTCTCCTGTTCTCAGTCCTTCAGACTTAAACTAGAACTACACCATTGACTCTCCTAGGTTTTCAGCCACAGAATATGTTGTATGTCAGCCTACATAATCATGTGAGCCAATTACTTATGACAAATCTCTTTATTTTACACATTTATATAAATACGTATACTTATACACACACACATCCTATTGGTTCTGTTTTCCTGGAGACCTCTGAGTAATACAGACATATATACACATTACACATTATTGACAAATAAATGGCCTCATTAATAAATGTTGATTGTATTTTTCTGGCTTCATCTGCAATGACTGTACTTACAGGAAACAAAAGCCCAGTGTTTATATTGAAGCCCAGTGCTTTTTTCTCCCATCTTGACATTAAAGTGATGCCTACCATCCCCTACTTTTGTTTTCTGAGCCTCTGGACACAGTGGAAGCCCTGTGATGTCCTTCCTGCCGTTTGGGCTTTTTCTCTGTCTGCTTCCCATCCTTTGGGTGTTTTCATGTAGATCCCCTGCACAGAGGATAGCTAATGAACACTCGATAAAAATACACAGCTCTTCACCCCACTGAGAATTTCCTCTTCAGTTTCAACTGGATAATGATGCTCTTTGCTCTCTCTACTATATAAAAGTCTGGTACATTTCTTCTGTCTGTAATAAAAATGCATCAAGATAAGAGTTGGCAGCTGGCTGTATTTGGAATTAGATCACATAATTATAGTGGAGAACATAAACTATGAAGAAATATACACTAAAATCTCACTAATTCAGACTTCATCAATTCTGAATTTGTGATCAAACGTGGTAGGCTAAAATTTACTGTTCTGTTTGTTTTCAGAGCAAAGGGATTAAGACAACTAATAGTAGATGAGAAAAGGAGAATATTTACCTTCCAAAGGGAGCGAATTATTATCAGGTACTTACTTAGGAGTATCAATTTATATGTAAACACCACAATTACAGTGTAAGCAAATAACAGCTGCAGAACCTGGTTTTTTAGTATGCAAACCTCACATCTGAGGGTTTTCCTACTCACAAATTCTGGGACTTAATCCCTGGACTAAGGTGAGTCCTGTTTGTTTACACTTCCACCGAGTGGAGGCCACGATTGTGGGCAGCAAAGGACAATCCAGGTACAGTGTGGAAAGGGCTACCTGAGGAATGGACTGTGAGTCACTGTCCCTGAAGGGGGGAGAAGGAGCCAGAGATGGGGAGGCTTCCAGGTGTTAGTGATCAGGGTCAGGGTCCTAAGGTGACTCCTCTAAGGAGGAACAAGCGTTGGCCAGGTCTCCAGGCTGAGAGAGGAGCGCAGACAGAAGCACCCCTTAGAGATGTGCATATCATTCAATATGTCTGCTACAGGGTTGAGGAGGGAGTCTGCGAAGCCATGTTGAAGAACTTGGACTTCACCTGAGGGCCCTGGGAGCCACTGCAGGGTCCTAAATAGGTGAGCATCCGGAGGCACAGCATTTGTGCTTTCCTGGAGTCACTCTGGTAACAGAGAGGAAGGTGAAGAAGTGGACAAGAACACGGGCAGGTAAATGGGAGCCACCCTGGTGACCTATGCAAGAGCTCTAAGATGAGAAGAAAACAGAGAAAATGACTCAAACCTGCCTATTTACTCTATAATTAAAACTCCTTCCTCCTGGAAAATGTTCAGGCAAGTTAAAGTTCAACTCCCCAGTGGGGACACTCCTTCCATCTCCTTCCTCCTTCCCAAGATCTGGCACCAGAGGCAGGCTTTACTGGTCTCCTGGCAATGAGGGACAGGATGACAAGTACATGTGGGTCCTTCTAGACTGGGCTCTGCCACAGGGGGCCAGTCTGGTGTGTGGACCATGTCGATTAAGAGGTAACCAGCCTTCTTTGTCCTTTGTCATGAACGGTACACCCAGCTATTGACTGTGACTCCACGGAGGCAGCTCAGCATTAAGGTCCTTATTGTTGGCAGCCTCCCCTTCCCCACCCTGGGCTTCAGCACCTCTAGTAGCCTATGCAGCCATTCAACATTCACTCACCAGGGCTCATGAGAACCCCTGGCTCCCTGCATGCCCTGTACAGGTTGTCAGGTTGTGGGGCCCAACCTGAGAGACAGCTCCTCCAATCAGTGCTCCACAGTCATCCCTGGGCCATGGTGCATGTGCTTACACAGGGCTTTCTGGAGAGGGTTACAGCACCCCCCCCAGCTAGTCTTCCCCACCATGTTCTCAGGCCCCCATAACTGCTTCTAAAGGTTCTACTCTACCCAATATAAGGTATACATGCACACCACTTACATCCCACCCCAAGAAGGAGAGTCAGGACACACACTCCTGACCTCACTGTGCTCTTTCTCTCTCCTCTCTTCCCCACATTTCTTGGCCCAAAGGGTTGGGCTTTCTTCTCTCTACCCCCCATGTTTCATCCTTTGGCCCTCACAGCTCAGTCTTAACAATGGGAGACTCAGCCTCTCTACAGTGGAGAAGAAATTCTCATCTGAGTAATCTGATTAAATGTGGCTGCAGGAAAAGTGAAGCCCAGGGATAGCCACGGACAGGAACTCTTCAGTTTTCAGTCTTAAAAATGTCTCCCCTCCACCAAACTTAAGTGACTGAGAGACAACTTGGAAGTTCACACTTACAGCATAAGTTATAAGTTATCAGAGGTTATCAGGTTATAAGCGATTGCCATGATATGCCGGCAGCCACCATTTCCACACCACACGGGCTGGCTGGACCTCTGTGGCCCACGGCCCACTACCACATTATGTGCACTCAAGAAAACCTCTCCCTAGTGTTACCCAGCCACAATTTTTCAAATGCATCATCAATTAAAAACACCTTGTAAAAATGTAGCTGTTTTGATGGCTTTAGTATATAGACTCAGAAACAAATGATGAGCACAGAGATAGTTTTATCTATTTTAATCCAACTTCTGACCACCCTAAGCATCCTGGGAAAATCTCTCACCATCCTCTGGTAACGGGACAGGGGAGCCTACTTCAGGATTAGGGAGTTCAGTGCCACTTGCTAGTGGCAGCAAATCACTTCAGATCCTTTGTCCTTTCCTTCTGCTCCCATTTCAATGCTGTGGTTTATCTACAGACACAGAGTTCATTTCTAAGCTACATCTTAGAAATGGGTTCCATAGAATAAAAAATTCTTTCATAGCTTCACAGAACTGGAAGAATGAACCCGCTAAAGTGATTCATTCCCCTCTTGCAAATCACTCCTGTGCGTATTTGATAGAGAAGCCTGGGCTTCCTCCAGCATATTCGACCTGGATCTCCCCTTTCTCTTCCCAACTCCTTCCTACCACAGAGCTGTGAATTATTATAACTCACACGGCCTTCCTCTTTCTTGATGTAAAAATTCAGCACTACTTTTAGAGAAAAGATGGCACTAATTGGGAACAACATACTTCATAGATTTGCCTTCAAAAAGAAGAAAAAGTACTGAACACCACAGGAAGGAACTCTTTCAACTTCTGTGCTTGTTGCAGTCCAGTTTAGATATTTCAAAACAAGATTTTCCAAACTATCCACACACTTTAATTCTCTAGTACACCCTCTGGAAGGCACACACTTATATTTGATCTGCATGTTCTAGAATCATTCTGTGATTGCAGGAAAGTCATCTCATTTTGTAGTGAACTTAAATTATTTAAATCTGATCTAAGCTTTTTAATCTGTGCATTTGGATCCAGGTGACTCCTGGAAGTATGGGTTTGCGGGGAGGGGGTGTCTGAGTAATGTATCTAGTGCCACGGGGCATCTGTTCAGCATGGCTGACTGGCAAAGGCCTGGCTTAAGTAACGCTTAGTCTGAGCTTAGGAGACATGTGGGTGACAATTTTCTCAGCACCCTGGGGGCCTTCCAGCCTCTACCTCCAATTGGTTACTGAGGTGGCATTTATTTGTTGATTGACTGATTTGAGAGCAGACCATTAAAAAGCACTTGCCAAGGGGCGCCTGGGTGGCTCAGTTGCTTAAACATCTGCCTTTGGCTCAGGTCATGAACCCAGAGTGCCAGGATGGAGCCCCACATCGGGCTCCCTGCTCAGCAGGGCGTCTGCTTCTCCTTCTCCCTCTGCTCCTTCCCCTGCTTGTGCTCTCTCGCTCTCTCACTTTCTCAAATAAATAAAATCTTTAAAAAAAAAAAAAAGCACTTGCCAAATTTCATGAAATCCAGCCACAAGTGCTGTTACTAAGATAGTGCTAACTCTTCCATGCCAAATAAGATCATCCAAAATGCCTACCAAGTGCCTCAAAATTCAATATGTGACTTTGAAACTCAGATATACAGTCTACACATAAATAGAAAAGAAAATGACCCCAATCAGAGCCCTCGACAAACTAAAGGAAGACACAGGAATATGGATAGAACAATCCTGAAGAAGAAGGAATGAAATGTATAGAAGCGGTCAACTCCCTAATGAGGAGTACTCTTCAAAAGTGTGATAAAAAGTCTAATTCTAAACCCGCTCCCGCGGTACTTCAAAGCAAGAGTTTCAAAAACAAGCATCTGTGCCCCCAGTAGTGCTCGCTGCCATCAGCCCACCTGTGCCTCCCCGGGCCCTAGAATGAAACGGAGTTAGCACACTACCTCGCCAGCTGCAGCCTCGGCCCCAACCACTGGAGTTAGGTCATTGTTTCTCTGCTGGATTGTCCTAGACACCCTAGGGTTGTTGTTTTATTATTGCTAGTGTTATAATCACCGAATTATAATCATCATCATCATTTAGCCTTTCAGTAAAAAAAAAAAAAAAAAAAGAGGCTTGAAACTTGGTGGGCTACTTTGGGCTTCAGAGATGGCACAGAGAAACATGCAAGTATGCTGCTCTCAACCATTTACTAAGTAAACTGTAAGGCAGCCAGGATTGAGTGGGGCCCAGAGTAAGAGAAGACTCTGTCACAAGCTCAGGCAGCAATGCAAGCCACTCTGGCCCTCTGTTTATGCAGAACTCGACAGACCCAGTGACATACAAAGTGTCTGTAACAAGTAGAGGTGCTGTAGAGGACCTCTGAGAAGTTCTAGGAGAGGCTCCGCAAGGCCTCGAAGGGTACTAGAACACAGCCATGCCCTCTCCTCCACAACTGCTCTCCTTGTGAGAAACAGCTCATGCTTGTTACCAGGCCCTGGTACTGAACACCTGACAATAGGGCATCGAGTGACCCCGTGACCAGCAGAACCTAGCTTTGAGCCTCTTATTAGGGTAGGCAGGTGCAGTAGGCATCCGCTGTCAAGCAAAAACGGTATATAAGAAATCAGGCTCGAGCAGTATCAGATGGCGTAAGCTGCATGGGCAGGGGTCTCAGACTGCTGGGTCTCCCATGTCTTACTTTGTCTCCTCTCCCTCAGTCCACACCTATGTCTTCATAGGAAGTTCCTGATGATCAGCCAACATGAGGAAAAAACCCAAGCCTGATTTGTAGACAATTCTATGAGATGTCATTTGTACCAACCCAAAAGGGAGATCCGTAGCCTCACAGCCCTGCTGACAGGGGTGGCCCTGGAGAAGAGCAGTGAAGGGTAATCCTTCTGGTGGGCAGGATCTCAAGCCGCATATTGATTTTCCATGTTGTTTGGACCAAGAGATGTCTGGAAGGATGTACACCAATTCATGGGCAATAGCTAACAGTACTGCAGGATGGGAAAGAAGAGGAGCAGGAAGCCAGTAACAAGGAGGTCTGAGGAAGAAGTGTGTGGGTGGTGGGCCTCCTGGAGGAGAAAAGTGCCCCCAATGTCTCAACATCTTTGTGGAAGCTCTCCATAATCAGGTGGACAAGATGACACGTGGGGAGGTGAGGCAGCCTCTTCCCCAGTGCCTCTCCAGTGGGCCCTTGTACAGAATGGACATGGCAGCAGCGTCCACCAATGTGGCTACACGTGGGTCCAACTCACAGACTCCCTCGTTGCAGCCTCATCTGACTGTCACCACTGCTGAGTGCCTGTCTTCCCTGTAGCTGAGACCAGTGCTGAACTCACAGAATACTAAATTCACTGGCATGTTCCCTCCCCCGCCCTTGTGACTGACCAAGAAACTCTTTTTTACAGCAAAAGAAGTTTGGCCATGGACTCATGGCCATAGAATTTACTGATCTCACCAACATGCTGCATCATCTGGAGAAATGGGGGAGTGACCTACTAATGACACCTGGCCCACCAGCTTTCATCTCTGGACCAAACAACTGTTCAAAACCCCTCTCTGATCTGATCCTTTTTAAGTGTGTGGTTTCTTCCATGACCCAGGCCCAAGTGCAATAAATAGGCTCCTTTCTTTCTTCCTCCCTCTCTTTCCTTTTCTTTCTTTCTTTCTCTCTCTCTTTCTTTCTTTTACCTCAATATAATGAAAGTTGAGATAAATGTTTGAACGGGACTGGAGTGTACATTTTCAAAGGGAAAATAGTTTTGAATAGAAAAGCTTATAATAAAATACTGGGCTGGGCTAGGCCTTTCAAACTGTGGTTATAATCAAAGCTATACAAGCCATAGCATTATAAAGAGATTTGACCCTAGATCATATCCTATTGGATAGATAACAAAAAGGAAAGTAAAGTTGCTCTAGGCAATAAAAAAAAAAATCTCCAATTCAGTACCATGGCAGGAGGGAAATTATTTAATGATCTTTAACTTTAGCCTGATCTGTGGCGGGTTTCACAAACCCAGCTATGAAGTAATACATCTTCCATCAGCAGGGAGTTCAGAGACACATGCTTTAATTACAGTTAGCTACTTCGAGGATAATTAAAGGTGTGTTACAGAATTCTATAGACAAGATTACAGAACTCTGAAGCATAAGCTAACCAAAATAGCTACAGCTTTATTTTAAATAAAGTGGTTCAGCAATTTGAGAGAAGGCAGGGAAGGTAGTTTAGTCTTGAGTAGTAATGCCCATGGACATTTAATTCAAATTGGATATAAATGAAAATTTTTTCTTCATTTTTTTCCTCAAAGTCCAATGGTAACATCCTAAAAGCATAACCTAAGTGCTCTGTAATGTGGCCAATGGAATCTGCTATAGTCTCTGCCCATTGATTCCTCAGTCAACAAACACCACATGAGTGCCCATCTATACCTGGAGACATCACAGACAAAGGAGAACTGAGACATAAAGCCCGCAGCCCTGCTCTGCATTTCCAGAGAGGCATGAGAGACCATCTCCTAACAATGTGTATTCTAATCTGACCCCACTGGGGCATCTCTCCTGTACCATCTCTTTTTTGGGAGTTCTCAATTCTGCAAAAACAGTTCTCAACCAGAAACAATGCGCTAGGTGTTCATCAGAAGGAGTCTCTGACCTCTGCCTGCCCCTTCTCAGTCTTCTGAGTTTTTCCTTCAGAACTTTTGTGTGGTTTTCAGTACCCCTCAAAATTCCCACATAAGAAAATTTGAAAAATAATGTCATAAAAGAAAATTAATCCCAAGACACTATCGAACAAATACAACTGGTGCTAACACATTGCTTACCTGAAGTGCCATTTGTCCCACTCTTGGTAGGGACTGTTGTTTTTGTCTAATTATACACAGAAGTATGTGTCTTCTTCCACTAAATACCTTATCTCCAGTGTATTTCCACATTAGTAGGATCCCTTTTAAGCATCATTCTTTATTTTTTATTTTATTTTAACATGTTATGTTAGTCACCATACATTATATCATTAGTTTTTGATGTAGTGCTCCATGATTCATTGTTTGTGTGTAACACCCAGTGCTCCTTTCAGTACGTGCCCTCCTTAATACCCATCATGGGGCTAACCCAACCCCCTGCCCCCCTCCCCTCTAAAACCCTCAGTTTGTTTCTCTCATAGCGTCATAGTCTCTCA
>NC_138369.1:58507628-58573103 GCF_054177405.1 Leptonychotes weddellii
ACCCCCCTCCCCTCTAGAACCCTCAGTTTGTTTTTCAGAGTCCATTGTCTCTCATGGTTCATCCACCCCTCCGATTTCCCCCGCTTCATTCTTCCCCTCCCCGCTACCTTCTTCTTCTTCTTTTTTTTTTTCTTAACATATAATGTATTATTTGTTTCAGAGGTACAGGTCTGTGATTCATTCGTCTTACACAATTCACAGCGCTCACCATAGCACATACCCTCCCCAGTGTCTATCACCCAGCCACCCCATCCCTCCCACGCCCTAGCACTCCAGCAACCCTCAGTTTGTTTCCTGAGATTAAGAATTCTTCATTTCAGTGAGATCATACGCTACATATCTGTCTCTGATTGACTTACTTCGCTCAGCATAATACCCTCCAGTTCCATCCACATCACTGTAAATGGCAAGATCTCATTCCTTTTGATGGCTGCATAATATTCCATTGTATATATATATACCACATCTTCCTTATCCATTCATCTGTCGATGGACATCTTGGTTAAGCATCATTCTTAACGGTTATATTACATTTTGTCCCTTGCATATACCTATCAACCTGTTCCCAGTGTTGTACATCTGAGTTGATTCTAATTTTGGACAATTTCACAGAGAACTATGATACACATCTTTGTGCATAAAGGGTTTTCCACATTAAGGACTTTTTCCCCTTAGACTAGATTCCCAGAAATTAAATAACTAAGTCTAAGGTTACAATACTAAGGCTCCTGAGACACATTCTCAGGCATCTGTCTGAGGGGCAGCATCTAAACAGTGAAGCCACCTGCATGAGGAAAAACTGACGGAGATGATAGTATGGCTACAGAGGATCTGTCTTATTTGTGAAGGCTCACTGAGGACAGCGCTCTACACTAAAATTAGGCCTTTGCTTCTACACTGAATCCCAAACCACTTTATAGAGTATTTTTTTTTTAAACCTGTTTTTGCTGCTGACTAGATTTTCAGTAAGTCCCTACCTGAGCAAGGAGTGCTATATGCCCCCAAACTGGCCATGCTACAGAGGGATGGTGTTTTCTCCAATTTTTTTTATTTTATCAGATTTATCTGATGTAAATATTAAGTACTTAACACCTGTCGTCCCAAGTCCTGAAAGCTTATTTCTAAGACCATTTCAGAATAATGAGTCCAAAAGGGCAAAAACACAAGATCTCAGTCTCTGTGCTTCTGTCTGGCAATTAAGTGAATTTCTCACATGTTTTCTAACAGAAGAAATGGAAATACTGCAAGACATCCTTTCCCACTGGAAAGGTAATTATTTGAGGAGTTCTTCCATGAACCTGGAGAAGAATCTCTTGAAGAAAATTAATGCCAGGTGGCTACAGCTGTTTATATTCTGGGTTATAACCCAGGGTTCTCCCCTATTCAGGAAGGAGACACTGAAACTATTTCCAATAAAATATTGTGCTCACCTAAGCCTTTCAAACTGTGGTTATATTCAAGATACACAAGCAATAGCATTATAAAGAGATTTGACCCCAGATCATATCCTATTGGATAGATAGCAAAGAGGTGAGTAGAGCTGCTCCAGACAAAATTCTTGACTTCCTTCTGACCAAAAAGTGCTAGATGCTATGCAAAATAAGTCTAACTTTTCCTGTTAAATGATATTTAATTCAGCTATGGGAAAACATTTAAATAAATTTAGTACAACTTGGCTGTGTGGATGTACTTTTTAACTGTATATTTCATTAAATCTAAATATGAATCAAGTAATTCTGATGAAAATTTAGCATCCAAATTGAGATTTGCCATGACTGAAAAATACACACCAGACTTCAAAGAGTAGTATGGAAAAAAAAGATGGTAAAACAAGGCATTAATAATTTAATTATTAATAAATGTAATAATTGCTTAATAAATATTTATAATAATTAATAACTAATAGATTGATTATATTGATTGGGACCTGCAACTAGATGAGAAAAATGAAGGTAGAATGGGTTTGCGTATTATGTCAAGGGAAATATGTCTATCAGAGAAAGACAATTATCATATGATCTCACTCATATGTGGAATTTAAGAAACAAAACAGAGGATCATAGGGAAAGAGAGGAAAAAAATAAAACAAGACAAAACCAGAGAGGGAGACAAACCATAAGAGACTCTCAATCATAGGAAACAAACTGAGGGTTGCTGGAGGGGATGGGGGTTGAGGGATGGGGTGGCTGGGTGATGGACACTGAGGAGGGTATATGTTGTAGTGAGCACTGGGTGTTTGTTACATAAGACGAATGAATCACTGAACTCTACCCCTGATACTAATAATACACTATATGCTAATTAATTGAATTTAAATTTAAAAATGAAAAAAAGAGAAGGGTTTGGGGAGAAGATCAGGGGTTCAGTTTTCGAAGAGTTGATTTGGAAATGAGTACTGCACATCCAGGAGATGTCGAGTAGGTTATTCAAGGAGTTTGAGAGAGAGGTCCAGTCTGGAGATAAAGGTTTGAGGATCACTGGCATAGATGGTATTCAAAACCATGAAACAAGACCATGGTGAGGTCTGTAGGGAGGGAATATAAATAAAAAGGCAAAGGGGATCAAAGACTCAGCCATGGGGCACTCCAACATTCAGAAGTCAAGCAAAAGACAAAGAAGCAGCTGGAGAGAGGAGAAAGAACTACCAAGGATTTGGAAGGAATTTATGAGTGTATCCTCCAGACCCAGGGAAAAAAAAGTGTATCAAGGAAGAGAGGCTGACTGGCTGAGTCAAATGGTTCTAATGGAGCAAGAAGGATGAGGACAAGAACAGCCCTTGTGTTCAATAAAGTGGGGTCTTTAGTCATTGGGCAGTTGCTGGTGAAGTTGATGAAATTGAGCTGGCAATCCACGGTTGGGGGGGGGGCGTTAACAGAGAATGGGAGGAGAGAATTTGCAGACAATGAATCTAGACAACTCTCTTTAGCAGTTTTTATATACGGGAAAGCAGAGAAATGAAGCCATAGCTAGAGGTGGAAATGAGTTACAGAGCGAGTGTTTTCCAAGAAAGGAGAAATAACGTGTTTGTAAGCCAATAAGAATTAACTGATAGGGAGAGAAAACTGGCAATACAGAAGGAGAATCACTGGAGTGATATCCCTGAGTATTCAAGGAAGGTGAGCAGCAGGGCCAGGGAGTGGAGGGTGTGACTTTAGATTCAGGCACAGACATTTCACGGTTAGTACCAGAACACAAGGTAGATTATGTGGCTACAGATGAAGGCAGGTGGGTGGATGGTAGAGTGAGTCTGTGGGAGGTCTCCGCCCCACCCCCGATGGCTCCAGCTTTCTCAATGAGAGTGGCAGCAGGAACAATGTAAGAATGAGGATAGAAGGTGCACATGTCTGAGGTAATGGGGGAATGTGAAACAATCAATGAAGAGAATGGAAGAGGGCCAGGCCCAGGGAAGTATCAGGTAGCACTAAGGATCCACCCAATGTTCATGGCCATGCAAGACCAGTCAACTTCTTGTGAGTGTTCCTTCAGCCACATTCCTCAGCACAGATTCAGGCAGGAGGACAGAGAGACGGGGACTGAACCACTCTGTGCTTCTGCTGAGTGAAAAGGATGTGGTCTGGGATAGGTATGTGAACTGAGGGTGTACTCCAAGGATTGATTATAGGGCACACCATGAAATACAGGCTGGAAAAGGCAAAAGGAGAGGACCTCAAGGGTCCGGGGTCATGGACTGAAAGTCAGGAGATTGAGGGACTGTTGGAATTGGAGGAAGAGAGGGAAAGAGCTGGAAGATGGAAGTTGGTTCTCTGAACACATGATGCATGAAACAGATTATGAAGGGCTGGTCATTACTGGGAACGAGTGTCCATCTATGACTGTGGAAGTCAGTGGCAGGGTGGAGTGGAAGACAGAAATTGGAGCAAAGCAGGTCAAGGAACTGAGAGGCCTGGATGTTAGAAGGATCCTCTTCCTGTCTGTTGAAGGGCCAGGACTAAGGCAGGAGCAGTGCTGCAGGGAACGGCGGAGAATCTGGAGCTGAGGTCATCAGGAACTGGGGGAGTGGCCCTGGAGGCCAGGAGACTGACAAACAGGAGTGAAGAGCATGATGGGATGAGTCCTGTCCATTCAAGGCAAAGCAGGGGTGGGACCCAAATGACAAGGGGCAAGAGGGAGGGGTGTTTCAAATTTCGTCTTGATCGGGTCAGTGGAGAGCAGAAGGCCAGGGTAGACGTGATCTTTAACCCAGTGTGAGGGGCTCCTTTCAGGAAGAAAAGACAGATTACTACAAAAGAACAACAATCAGATTGTTAGCTGAATTCTTAGAATGCAACAATAGAATATGGAAAACAGTGCAATAATATTGTCAACAAATTGCATACTATGTGAAAAAAGTAATAATAAAAAAGAGTTAAAGTCTGACTAAAACACCAGACAACACTAACATATATTGGGGAAGAGGGGTGATCAGATTTAAGTATAAAGTCCTTGAATTGCTCAGGAAGACAGAAATTACTCTGATTTAAAAAAAAAAAAAAAAGAAAAAAGAATTACTCTGATTTAGTTTGGGTTTTGTTAAGGTAAACATGTACGCTAAACTTACCATATTATGGTAAGTTTATAGAAAATAGAAATTGAGTGTAAAGTTTTGAATAAATGAGGGAAGAAAATATAATGTGGAGTAGGACAGAGGATCTAAATTATACAAAAAGCAACCGGTAACCAAGTACATAAAAGGTGGGAAAACTAAAATGGTAAAATAGATCCAAATATATTAACAGTAGCACTATAAATGAACATAACTTTCACATTAAAAAATATAGGTTAAAAAAAGCAAGTTTATGCTCTTTAAAAGAGTTTCACAAGTGAAATAAAAATACACAGAACTGTTGACAGTGGGCACCTGGGTGGCTCAGTCGGTTAAGTGTCTGCCTTTGGCTCAGTTCATGATCCCAGGGTCCTGAGATCAAGCCCCACATCGGGCTCCCTGTTCAGCGGGGAGCCTGCTTCTCCCTCTCCCTCTGCCTGCTGCTCTCCCTGCTTGTACTCTCACGCTCTCTCTATAAAATAAATAAAATCTTTAAAAAAAAAAGAAAAAGAAATGTTGACAGTGAAAGTATAAGAAAATGGTAAGACAGGCAAATACAAAGCAAAAGAAAACTGGCATAGCTCTATTAAAACAGATTCGGGGCACCTGGGTAGCTCAGTTGGTTAAGCATCTGAATCTTGATTTTGGCTCAGGTCATGAAGTCAGGGTCTTTAGATCAGCCCCACCACAGGCTCTCCGCCCAGCGGGAAGATTCTCTCTCTCCCTCTCCTTCTGCCCCTACCCCCTTCAAATAAATAAATAAATCTTTTTTAAAATAAATAAAAAATAAATGAAACAGACTTAAAAACAAGGAGCATTATGGGACATTAACAGGGTTGTTTCATAATGATATATACTGAGTTGACCCAGAATGCACCTAATAACATAAAGCAGGGTGCCTGGGTGGCTCAGTCAGTTAAGTGTCAGCCTTCGGTTCAGGTCATGATCCCAGAGTCCTGGGATGGAGTCCCATGGCGGGCTCCCTGCTCGGCTGGGAGTCTGCTTCTCTGCCCCTGCCCTGGCTCTTGAGCTCTGCCTGTCTTTCTCTCTCTTTCTCTCTCACTCGCTCTCTCTCTCTGTCAAATAAATAAATTTTAAAAATCTTTAAAAAAATATACAAAGCAAAAATTGAAAGAAGCCCAAGATGAAACTGACAAATTCACTTCTATAAATTCCTCCCTCAGTAACTGATTAAGCTGCAAAAAAATGAGTAAAGATGGAAAATCTGAAAAACACAATTAACTAGCTTAAGCTAATGAACACATATTGATCACTGCAACCAATTACTTTATTTTCAAGAAAACATGGAAATTTATAAAAACTGACTATGTACCAGGCCATAAAACAAATCCCAACAAATTTCAAAGAATTGGAATCATGTAGACCACATTCTTTAATCACTATGTATTAAAATAGAAAAAAACAATGGCTAAAAAGTTCTGAAATTTTTAAAAATAAAACAAAAGCATATAAAGAACTCATAAGTCAAAGAAGAAATCATAACAAAAATGTTAAAAATTTACATGTGAACAATAAAAACACTTCAAATCAAAACTGTGGAGGACAAATATTGCTAAAGCAATACTTGAGGCAAATTTATTGGGCTAAATGCATATCTAAGTAAGAAGAAAGGCTAGAAGTTAATGAGTTAACCTTGGAAATTTAAGAGATTAGAAAAAGAATGAAGTCAAAGAAAGTAGAAGGAAGGAAATAATAAGGATGAGAACAGAGCTTAATAAAATAAAAAATAATGTCAAAATAGAGAAAAGAAAGCCAAAATTTGGCTCTCTGGAAAGTCTGAAGAGAATCTGTATGCCTGGTGACTGATGAGGAGAAAAAGAGGGATGGGGCCCATCTGGGGTGGTAGGAAGTGGTGGCTGCTGCTACAGGCTTTCTTATCCCCACTGTGACCCAGAAGGAACTTGTGCCCAACTAAGGGCTCTCGCCGTCCTGAGAAGTGGTCTTGACTAAACACCCACAGCACATCTCTGTGCCTCCAATGCACTCCCACTCAATCTCACTTCTTCAGGCAGCCCTCCCTTTTGGGGGAAGCAATTTTAACCATCTCTCCCATTTGCCAAAAATGGCCTTTTTGTTTCTCATTTTCTTCATTGTGTTTGGATCATTTAAAGAAAAGAGAAGAGGGGAAATAACAGCATTGTATTGCCATCTACCACCAGCAGCAGTCGGAAGGGAAGGAAACGGAGGCAGATAGTGGGGGTAGCATTGAGGCAGTGGGAAGGGAAGGATGAGGTACCTGGAAGCTGTGGGAGGAAGGAGGCAGAACTGGGAGCACAAAGGGACACTGAGGGGATCTCCGCAGCATTCAGGCACCAGATTGCAAGATCTGCAGTCCTGGGAGAAGCACCTGACATTTACTGGACCGTGAAACTGAAAAACCAACTGGCAGATTTCTAGAAGACTAAACAAGGATTCAATTAAAATAGCATTTAAAAAAATTTTTTCTTCTAATTAACCATAAAGAAAGACACTAATCTTGAATACTCTGGTTACATGTCATTCTAGTAAATCCAAGTCCCTAATGATCAATAAATTGTTTTGCAAAAAAAGCAAAACAGCCAAGCCACATTTATGTAACACAAACACAAAACAGCACCTGCCACATCTTCTGAGTCTGGAGCTATACAGATAAAGTGAAATGATGCTTGAGACAATGGTCTTCAAGAGGAGGTTAGGAAGAGGTTTGGGGCTAGAAGCACTGCTTCTCCAGACTGGGGAATCTTCAGAGAAAACAGTATAAAGAGATGGGTTATTTTCCTTTTCTGCAGTATAGATATCACTTCCTGCAGTGTAGATATCTATGCTTCCAAGCCTAGAAAATAACCCTGCACACTTGGACATAGTTATATTTTATACCAAAAAGAAAGAACCATATAGAATGACATGGTCATCTGAGTCACGAGTCAGTGTCAAAAGATTATTTGGGGACCTTGGCAAATAGCCACATTAGATCCTAGGAGCCACGAGCACCTCTGTCCTCCAGGCACCCGTCCTTCCTTGCATGTGTTGCATTCTTTTCTCAAGCGTCTGCTCAATGAGATTAAACTGTCAGCCCACAGAATGGATTTGTACATCCCAGCTGCAGATCGTGTGTCTGTCCTATCTGTGGTATTATACTGTAAATCACAGCCACAAAAGAACTTTCTATAGAGTGTTTTTCTTTCCCCAGCTGACGATATATAAATATAGGCAAAAAATTTAACTCATAATCACTTACAGAAGGTAATGGGGGAGTATAACACAAGGTTGAATACTGAACCAAAAACAGTTTTCAGACAGCATTTAGGCCATTTTATAAAGCCCTCTTTATGCTCCTGACACAAATGCAGACTTGATTCTCAGAGTACATTTGAAGCGGGACAGATTTCTCTCAGTAAAATTTCCAGGCTGTCCCCAACCAAGTCCATCGTTCAGCATTTTCCCCACTAACCTTCTGTCGATTTCATGCTGTTCTGCTTACTATCACCAGCAACTGATCGCATAAACTCTTTGGCATTAAGGTGTTAATGGCACAACATTATTCTAGAGTTATTCCCCCAGCTTTCTAAATTTTACAAGATGAGGTGATGAAAAGGAACAACCGTCCAATGGTGGACCCCACACCCTGGGATGGGAGGAATAGTGCTGGGCAGAGGTGCTTCTCCTGTTCTCTTCACTAGGGGCCCATCTCCTTTTGCAGGCTACTCTGAAAAAGCACTACTAAACAGATTACCTTTTACTGAAACTCTTACCAATTCTCCTAGGCTAAGGAAATATATACGATGTTTATGATTTATACTTACATTTAATCATTTCTAATGATGTAAGTTTTGAAATGAAAAGGTCAAGAACCTCTGAGTTTTCTCAATGAACTTCAGGATATTTATGTACACACAAACATACACACATATATACTTTTTCCTTTGACACCTTTGTTCCTCCTTCTCTAATATTATTGTTTTCTTGCTGTGACAAATGCTATCAGTCCACACGGCCACAGAAATTTAAATGACCATGACCACTTTGGGGAGCAATTTGGCACCAGGTGGTCAAGCTGTAAGTGTGCATAAAATATGATCATGCAATCCCACTTCTGGGCATATATTCTCAAGATTTTTTTTTGCATGTGCATAAATACATTTCAAAGATGTTAACTGCATACATACATGTAATAGCCAAAAAAACAAAAATACAGAAATAATCTAAAATCCATCATGGAGGAACACATCTTTTAAGTATGGTATTTTCATATGATGGAATGATATTTAACATTAAAATATGAACATGATTTGTATAAAACAATCTGTTCTCTCAAAAACACCAAGTGATAATACAAGTTTTTTTTACAGAAAGTAAAAGAGGGGCACCTGGGTGGCTCAGTCCATTAAGCGTCTGCCTTCAGCTCAGGTCATGATCCCAGGGTCCTGGGATAGAGCCCTGCATTGGGCTCCCTGCTCAGCAAGGAGTCGGCTTCCCCTCTCCCTCTGCCCCACCTCTGCTCATGCTCTCTCTCTCTCTTTCTCTCAAATAAATAAAATCTTTAAAAAGAAAAAAAAGAAAGTAAAAGAAAAACAACCCTCATGGAAAACTCTATAGTGAAGTCGGCCATGAAGAACTAATAAACATGAAGATATGTTCTGCCTTGCTAGAAAAAAGCAAAATAAAAAACAAGAGTCATTGTCTGTGAAACTGGAAATGATGATGAATAATCGTATTTATTGCTGGCAAGGCATGGGTATCTGGCACACTCATACATGACTAATAGCAAAATAAATGTATAAAGTTTCCTAGAGGGTTATTTGGCAATATGTATCAAAAATTTAAGGAAAAGTAAACAACTTTCTTTTTTTTTAAGATTTTATTTATTTGACAGAGAGAGACAGCAAGAGAGGGAACACAAGCAGGGGGAGTGGGAGAGGGAGAAGCAGGCTTCCCACTGAGCAAGGAGTCCAATGCAGGGCTCCCCGGATCCCAGGACCCTAGGATCATGACCTGAGCCGAAGGCAGATGCTTAACGACTGAGCCACCCAGGCGCCCCAGTAAACAACTTTCAACAAAGTAATTCATCCTAAGGAAACAAAAATGTATAGAAGGATGAAGTTACAATAAAGACTACAAAGTGCTTAATGTTTTAAAGAATGATTTTGTTGAATAAATTATGGTACCTAAATGAAATGAGTTATGAGGAGGATAAAAATAATGTCACAGAAGAGTAATCACTGACTTTAAAATTACTTGTATGTTGTTGAGTTTAAAAAATGACCTTATAGGTGTTTTAAAAATCATATTCAAATGGTCCTTATTATTCAAGGTATCTGGTACCAGGGAAGTGTCACGTAAAGTGAATCCACTTAAATTGGAGATCAAGATTTCACAGTAAATAATGGAAAATTAGAAGTTTTGATTAGCACTACATTTGAAAAAAAAGAAACAAGAAAATATGTTTTATTTGATATTTTACCAAATTTTGTTAACAGTATTTTTCATGAAAAGGGATATTTAGGAAAGATCCTAAAATTCATGTCAAAGCCTAAGGGGTCAAGGATAACCAAGACAATTTTGAAGAAAAAGGCTAAGAAGAAAAGAATTATTATAAAGCTTTAATAATTCAAAGAAACTGTATTAGCTCAGGAATCACAAAGAGATGAATAGAACAGAGCAGAGTTCAGAAACAGATCCAAAAATATAACAGAAACTGGTATATGACAGAGATGGCAACAAAATAAGTAAGAAAATAGGTAACTATTCATTAAATGATAATGGGAAAAGTGGTTTTCAGTATGGAAAACAATTAGATCCCTGTCTCACACAACATAGCAATATAAATTTCAGATGAGTTTAAAGATTTGAAAGTTATATCTAGTAAAAAATGGCAATGTACAGAAAAGAAACTTTGAAAACCAAAATATATTTTTTAACAATCTCTAAGGGTGGGGTGCCTAGCTGGCTCAGTTGGTAGAACATGTGACTCCTGATCCCACAGTTGTGAGTTCAAGCCCCACACTGGGTGTAGAGATTGCTTAAAAATAAAATCTTTAAAAAACAAACAAACAAAAAACCTCTACAGGAAATGCAAAGTAAAAGAGCAGTGAAACACATTCCATGCTTATTAGATGAACCAAAATTAAAACATCTGATGGCACAAAGATATGGGGATACAAGGAACTCCAATACAGTACTAGTGGGAGTATAAAGTGCCCCCACCACTACAGAGGGCAATTTGCAAAACCCAGTAACAGACAGATATTGACGTAAGCATATCCTCCTACCCAGTTTTCAACTTCTGGGGATATAAATCCTAGACACACACACATTTGTACAAGACCTTATCAAGGATATTCCCTGCAATATTTTTCATAATAGCAAAAGGTAAAAACATCTTTTTGTCCACCAATGAGCAATATTTAAACTCTGGTATACCAAAGAAGGAAATACTATGTTAAAATGTATCAACTAAACTTATAATTATCAACAAATGTTATGAACATATGTTTAAAAAACAATGTTGGGTGGAAAAAAAACAAATAACAGACCTCCATTTACATAAAATTTTAAACATAAAATAAGACTCCACATTCTGGTGGGCCCACACTCAGTCCCAACGTTGCAGGTTTCATGGGCTCAACCCCAAACTCTCATCCTTCACTGTCTGGATTTCCCTTTCGCTCAGCAGGGAAGTTTCTACTTAATTGCAATCCCATATTTAGCCTTAAGTAGCTACTACATGTAAGGCGCTCTACCAGGTGCCAGGGAAGACAGAAGAAGAATTGTGCAAGGCTCCTCTCACCCCACAGAAGGGCACATAACTCAGCTGAGGAAGTCATCTGCGAGACTTGGCGCTCAGTCCTTGTTCTGGCTCCCATAATGTGCAAACTCAGAAAGAGTGCTTCTAGGCCCAGTTCCTTCATGGCAAATATTCAGCTCTCTTAGCAACCACGGGCATGGCAGCCAGCGCATGAATACAATCTTCTAAGCAGCATTTCGGACACACTGACAGTAAAAAGAAAAGGCACTGGATGGGTCGGCTTGGCCCTCTCCACAGCTGGATACAACAGGCCCCCCACCCTGTGGTCTCCCCTCGGGACTTGGTTCCCACCCTGTGGAACCCAGAGGGCATTTCATCGGGCAGCAGTTTGGCTACACCCATGCCTGTTTATTCTTCCGAGTTCACCACGGACAGTGCTCTGTGCAAATAGCTACCTGCCTCAGGAAAGAGAACTCCTTCTCTGACACCTTTGGGGGAATTCTGGGGTGAAAGGAGACCAAGATAATCACAACACACCTGAGCTAGCTTCTCAGCCAACTCTCTTTACACAGTTCCATACTACCAAAGAGAGGGCCACAGTGTCTCAGCTCCCCCTTCTCCAACACACGTGCCTCCAACCCACAAGCCACCTCCTGAAAAGCTGGGACAGGGTTCGATCCATGGACTTAGTGTAGCAGGCACCAGAGGGGAGGCCTGTCTGCCCAACACTGGAAAAACCACAGTGCTTGGAAATCAGTTCTGGAGATGCTGAACTGTTGGATTTTATTCCTGGGACTCCTTCCTGGGGGCTTGGGAAAGAATGTTGGGTATTGCAGTTCTCCAGCCAACGTGGCGCCACCATGTGGCAACAGCACACACAGTTTATAAATCACTCAGCCTTGACATTCTGTGATCCTCTACCAATTTTTAATTTTGAGAAATTCACAACATTCCCATTTTTATGTTTCAAATGAGAATTCATTAACATTTTTATGTATATTTTATCATGACACCATTTCAGACTTGCATTTTTCAAATACACTCTATGAATAAACTGTCTTCAATTTATCAATATCAGCCTGTTATATCTGGGGTTTGGCTTATTTCACTGCCCAAGAACCTATTGCGGGGAGGGGAGGAGACAACCAGTTTAGACTCCACCCAGATCCTAAGACCAAATTCTCCCTTCTAGATTTCTGGACTGGCTTACCTATAACTACCTTTGGTTTGCATACATTAAAAGAGGAGGTAGAAAAATCATCCAACAGTTTCATTTTAGCTTTGAAACTAAACTGGTGAAATAAATAATAATAAGAATAAAAATAAAACTTGCCTGATAAAAAAAAGCAGGATGATGATTACCCTTGGGGGATAGTACCTATAGAGGACAGGGGGAGACTGGGAATATCCTAGGTCTTAATCTGGGCACTGGTTACACAGGGGTGGTCAATTTGTGAAAATCCAGAGTGTACACTTCAGATCTGTGCCATTTTCTGTGATTATGTCCTGGCTTAATATAATACTAAAACAAAGTCACCAAGTTCTAACCAGTTGTCCCTCTTTAACTTGCCTTTGGGACAAAAGACTGCAGACACAATATGAACTAAGAACAGGGGATGCCCATTTCTCTCTGAGGTATTTCAGTCTTCGCCAATTGATTTCTCCAAAGGCCAAGACCACAGATGAGCTCTCCTTCTGCCCCTCTGGGAGGAGAGGAAGGAGACAGGATACAATCTAGACCACTGTTAGTTTACATTGCTGGGCCCGGCTAACACTTCACTCTTCCTAAAATGAGCAGACTCTGGAGCAGACAACTGCCCCTCCCCTTCCCCTTCCACAAGAAACCAAGGCCACAAAGAGATACACCTGTCTCCACAGAGACACACTTCAGCTCCACAGAGACAACCGCCCCTCCCCCCCCACACACACACAGTGCCTCACCACCACGAGAGACTGCCCTAACCCTACAGGGACAGCTAGCTTCCAGCCCACACACCACAGATGAGGCAGGGGGTCATTGTGAGAGATGTGGCTACCCATGGACAGGTAAGGAACTTCAACTGGAAGATGAAATGTAGTATTTTCAAAGTCTTACCAAACTAAATTTCTCTGTAAAGATTCTTAGATCTAATAAAGTCCCAGAGACTGCTGTCAAAAAATTCTTGAAATCACCTCCACTTCTACCCACAGCTCAGATCATCTGGAACCATCTTCCTTCTACTTTCACCTCTACCATGTCCCCTGAACCCTAACTACCTTGGGAAGACTAAAAAGCAGGGATTGTTCTGCTTTATAGATTTAAAAAAAAATTAAGGCTCAGGGGTACCTGGCTGGCTCAGTCCAATAGAGCATTCCACTCTTGATCTTGGGGTCCTGAGTTCAAGACCCAAGCTGGGCATAGAGATTAATAAAAAAAAAAAAAAAGTTGAGGTTCAAAGATGTTTGTCAGACATCAAAAAATTATCCAAGTAACCATCTGATCACTGAGTTAGGGCGAGGTAGCCTGAGTTGGAGGGACAGAGTAAGAATGTCAAAAGAGGAGGGGTGACTGTCCCCAGTACAAAGCTTTGAGACTCTCAAAGGAGCTGGAATCAACTCTTCACATCCGGCAACAGTTACACATTCTGCGACTTGGACTCCACCCTCCCCAGGGAAAGTGCAACAAACCCAGATCTGGGGGCAGCGAGTAGGGCGGGCAGGAATGAAGCCAGACTTAAGGCATTTTCTTAGAGCAGATGAGAGCCAATGTTGGCTAAGCCAACAGCAGAGCGTACACGCTTCTCCTCTCTTACGAAGTCCCTGGGCCCAAACTGGTGTGTACAGTTAGTCTCTCCCATACTTACCCTCGGAGACAGGGCTTATTTGGGAGAAGGAAAGGTAGCAGGATGGATCTAAGAGCAGGCCCCTAGCAAATTGCCCTACCCTGCCGAGACCTTAGCAAATTAAATGACTGGGAATGGAGGAGATGCTGCAAATGCCGCAGATCCAGGAGTCCCTGCCGCGGAAGCGCTCGGCTCCGCGCTCACCCCAAAGGTCCCCCGCGGATACCCCCCAAACCTCTGTAGGGTCCCTTGGGATCGGCTCTCGACCTCTCCAAATCCGGCGGAGTTGGCGGGGAAGGAATTATGAAAAGGAGACCGGGATGAAGCTGAAGTGGCCATCCATCCGCAACAGCGCACCCCCCTACCCAAGCAGTCCGCGGACCTGGCCAGACGCGACCCACTAGGGTTCTTACTCCGCGCACCGGCCATGACCTTGAGCGAGTCCCTGATTAGCCCCATTTTACAGAAATTAAGAGTCCGAAAGAGTCAAGTCCGGCGCCCTGAAGTGCTCCGGGCTGCTTACCCGATGGTTCCAGGCGCCCCGCCGGTGCGCCCGCAGCGTAGTAGGTGCGCGGTGAACCGCAGCCCAGGAGCTACGTGGCCAGTGGGGAACGCCAAACGCGAGGGAAACGCAGAGGCGAGCTCCGGCCCGGGCCGAGGGAGAAAGGGGTGGTTCCGACTCTGCGACGATCCTAGAGCAAGTTCAACGGCTCCCACCCCCGCCCCCAAGCCCCTCCGCAGAGGCAGACTGGTCGTGCCCTGGGGCCCTGACTCAGGACTCGCACCGGTGTGTGTCGGGGGGAGGGGGACGTGAGAGACACCTCCACACACCCACCCCCGAAGTTGCGGCAACGCAAGCGGGAGAGTGGAGCAAAGCCGCCAGAGGGGAAGGGACGGTACTCACAGGGGGTGGCCGGGCTGGAGCAGGTCCGTGCCCGGGGTCATCGATGGCGGCCACCGCGCCTCAGGACGCCTGGGGCACCTGCCGCAGCAGCGCGGCGCGTGGATGAGCGAGCTGCGAGCAGCGAGGCAGGGGCGCGGGTCGGTCGGCGCACCGGATCTGAGGTGCCGCGCCGCGGGGGCTCGGCCGTCAGAACCGCAGCCGCAGCGGGAGCCCGGGAGCGGGCAGGAGGCGGGAGCGCGGCGGTGGCAGCGGCTGCGAGGGAGGCGCCCGCGCCGCAGGCAGCTGGGGCCAGCCTGGCCGCAGCCGCCGCCGACACCTGCTGGCCAGGCCGACGGCCAATCAGAGGTGCCCGGGGCGGGGGCGCCAGCGGGGCGCCCGGCCCGGGAGGCGGTGCGCGCTCGCGCCTGCGCCGGGGCAGGAGGTGCCCGCCAGGCCGGTTCCTCGGAAGCTCCCCCGGCGCGCGGGCGGCACGCGCCGGGAGGGGCGGGGCACATCGGGAGGAGGCGGGGCTGGGGCTGCGCGCGCCCGGGGCGGGGACTCGCGCCCCTTCCTGGGCTCTTCCCAGCCGCGCAGTGCAGTGCTGGGGCCGCGGCCCGGGAGCCCTCAAGCAAGACCTCAGGTCACTCCTATCTTTGAAGTGAGGTTTTTCCTGTCCCCTGCCCCTGAGCCCCGGGGGCCCGGACCCTCCCTGACCGCGGAGTGACGCGTCACCCGATTCCGGGGTCTCCTGGCTCTACCAGCGCGGCCGCTTGCGCTCCGGAGTGTGGGCGCCCTCCCTCCCGAGCCTCACCGAAGCCGGCGTGGCGCTTCTCCAAAGCCAGCTCTACCTTACTTCACAGTCCCTGGGTATTTAAAAGTCACCGTGGTGACCCATGCCCTGATCTGGATTCCTTTCATTCTGTCAGGAATTGACTGTGCTAGCGACGCTCAGTCGTTCAACAGACACTGACTGGCTTCGCGCTGGGCTCGGGGTCTGTCCCAGGCTACTACGCGCCCAAACCTCCGAAGCCCCCATCGCTGCCGCACCGGCGGGTTACTGAGCCCGCGCTGCCAGAAGGACGCCCGAAGATTGCCGCGAGTGAGGGACGCGTTCGGGCCCCTGCCAGGAGGTCCAGGTCCTGGAAGAACGCCTGGGAGTTGAAAGGTTCCCGTCCAGGCCAGGGCTTCATAGAGCGTTTGCATCTATCAGGCGCAGGGCCCGGAATCTCCCTAAGACGGACTGCCTCAGCCCCAACAACTGGGCTGTGAAAATACATTGTCAGTTTTAGCCGCAACAGGGAAGTCACTCGATCGAAATAACGCGTTTGTGGAGCTACATTGGTGATTCCTAAAACCCTGGAAGCCTTTCTCAGGACAGTGGATTAAGAGTGTTCTCTCCGTGTGAATTTGCTCAGTAGAAATGGATGGCTCCTTTGCTGATCTGCCCGCCCCAGCAAAAAACAAAAACAATAACCTTTAAGAAGGGAACTTGGAAGATAGAAGAGTTGATTTCTCTGAAGATCGAGTTTCCTCTTTTAAAGGGATTTTATTATCCACTAACTGGCTAAAGTGGAAGAACGTTTGTGTTTTGTTCCTATTTTGTTTAGATTCAATTTTATTTACCTGCTTGATTAGCGTTGGCATGGTACAGAATTCCAAAAGTGTGGATGGATACACAGTTAACAAGACTCCCTTCCGTCCTTGCTCCCAGCCTCTCAGTTCCTCTCCCTGGGGGCACCATTGCCGTCATGTCCTGTTTACCCCAGAGAAAATCTAATCAACCAAATGTATTTGTCCAATGTTCTTATTTTTACCTTTTGTTATACAAAACGGTAGGTCTAACTTCAGGCACAGGCCAGCAGAGTAAAGGGTTAAATGTAGAATGTGAAGGGATTACTCTCCACATGGGGCCCAGTAGTGGCAGCATTAGGACAAGAATAGGGGCTTCGAAGGTTATTTGATATCAGGCTGGTGTTTGCAAAACTGACCTAACATATAAATTTGCCTCTTTACAGACTCTTTCAGAATCAAGATCTTTAACATCTTATGTAAGTGATAAACATTTCAAAAGAAAAACAAATACATACAGAAGAGTTTGTTGAGTTGGGCAATGTTACAAATAAGACAGGAAGAAAATACAGATGGAAATCCTGAGATGTTATGAACAAGAAAGAGCCCCAGTTCCCTATTTGTCATCTTGTAGGTCAGAAACAGACACAACTTGATTCTTCACCTGAGCTATTACTGATTTTTTTTTTAACATTCCCCATGAAAGGTTTGGCATTTGAAGATGAGTTGGGTAACAATGAGCCTGCAAGATGACCTAATGTGCTACCCCCTCGATTACTCCATCCTGAGCTGTCATTCAGCAAAATTTTACTGAATATCCATCTCTTCTTTTGCTTCTCATGACTCACAGGCAGTGTTTGTTTTTCCCTTTTCTGCATGATCTTGACCACTGTGAAAGTTTTAATGGATTCTCCCTTTATCAAGAAGAGCTCATTGACTTTTGTGCACCAAGCATATGTATCTCATCTTCTTTTAAAACATGAATCAGACAGTCCATTTCTTAGCCAGAAGATTGATGAGTTTATCCTGGCAAGAAAAGGACATGTCTCAGGAGGATTCTGGGTAGAATTAAAAGAGCATTAATCAAAAGACTGGGGTGCCAGTATGACCTTACTGCTTCCTGTCTTTGTGACCTTGGACAAGTTACTTAACTTTGCTGAATCCTAGATTCCCTAAATATAAAATGTGGCATAATCCTCTCCACTGCCCTGCAAGATTGTTATTAATTGATACAATGTTTGTGAAATTGCTTGGCACATAATGAGATTTAGCATGTTAGCTATCTAAAAATGATCATTTTAGTCTGGAAAAAAATGAGTTTATAAAGGAAGTTTCTATACCATTTTGTGGCATGTGCTGGCATAGAAGTGATGAAACCTTCACCCATTACTTCCCTATCAGCCAAAACATGATATCTGATTTTCCAGAAAAATGTATCTCTACCTCTCCCATTTCAACTTAGTGTTTGTTATGTAGTATCAGTTATTTGGGTGTATCTCCAGTCTCCCTAATTAGACTGGAAACGCCTTGAAGTTGGAACTATGTCACATCTTTGATTCCTATGGGCACCTCGAACATTATTTTGATAAATTGTAGATATCCAACGATTATTTGTTAAATGAAAAGTAAGTGGGTGAAAAGAAAATTTGTTAAATTGGACCTCATCAAAAAAATTTTTTAAACCCATTTGTTCTGTAAAAGACCCTATTAAGAGGATGAAAAGACAATGGTACACTGGGAAAAATATTTTCAAATAACATATCTGACAAAGGACTTATATCTGGAATATATAAAGAACTCTCAATATTCAATAGTAAAAACTCCCAGTCTAATTAGAAAATGAGCAAATGATATGAAGAGATATTTCACCAAAGAGTGTATACAACTGACAAATAAGCACATGAAAAGGTGCTCAACATCATTAGCCAAGGGAAATGTAAATTAAAACTATAATGAGATATCACTACATACTATTAGAATGGGTTAAGATAAAAAATTGTGATGACACCAAATCCTGATGAGGAGACAGAGAAATTGTGATATGTATGGATTGCTGGTGGGAATGTAAAATGGTGCAACCACTCAGGAAAACAATGTGGCTATTTCTTTTAAAACTAAAATTGAACCTACCACACAACCCATAAATTTCACCTTAATTATTTGTCCTGGAGAAATGAAAACTTGCATTCACACAAATCTTTTACAAACTGAGCCACAAAGGACCAGTCCTCAACAGCTCCACGCAGCACAAGATAGCAAAAGAGCAGAGGACCATGACACACATCCAGTCTGCTTGCTGTACGAAGAAATGGGATGGAGCTCACTGGACTAAGTGAACAGTCATGGTTTTGGACAAGTCAAGGGGAAGTAGGAGGCTTCAAAATGGAAATCCTGGACATTCTGCTCTTCAGCAGTGGATTACCTGGAAAAACAAAAGACATGTGACCATACATGTTATCTTATATTGATGAAATAGATCATACTGGACTAAACAGAACTAAAAATAGAAACGCATAGAAAAGAATTCATTGTTTCTGGTAAGTACAGTGTTTTTCTCCAAGGTATTTTTTAGAACAATTAATATTTTATTATACAGCTATTCACACCCTACTAAATAATGGCTTCTAAAAAGCTTTATTGCTTTCTTTAGTAAAGTTGATTCTATCTTGGATGGACAGTGTAGAAGTAATTATAGAATCTTGTCATTCACTGATTACAATATCCAATAAGGGATCCTGGTGCTGCTAAGAGATACTGATAAAAAAAAAAAAATACTATTTTACAGGAGTAGATGATTACTGAATGACAGTCTTTATTTGTGACTGTCTCCTCTTACAATTTTTCTTATTATAAATTAGATCCCTACAATAAAATCCAGGCTTAGTTAATAACCTCTGTAGCCAAATCAGATACTATGCTTCTCTGAATCCTGAACCAATTGACGTCTGAGGCAGCTGACTCAGCCTACAGTTGTGCTGAAGGTTAATAAAATTAGCAGTAATGCCCGGAAACTTAGCCAGTGCCTTGTGTGTGAGTGTGCATCCCCTTCATAACAGTCCTCAAAGCCTTAGGGATGGTTTAATTGTCATGATCTTATTCACTGAGGCTTAACAATAAAGTTCCATTGAAATGGCAGTTAGGCATCCCCAAAGAGAAGCAGACAGATGAATCTGTCCTCTTTCCCTCAATGCCTGACCCTCCCTACCCTGCTATGCATTTTCTTTATTCCACAGCATTTGTCACCTTTTAACACAATCTTAACTTTCTTATTCTGTTTGATACTTATTGTTTGTCTTCCCTACTAGGATATAAGCTGCACCAGGGCAGAGATTTTTGTTTTGCTCACAGATATCTCCAAGTTCCTTGGACAGAGCCTAGCACAAAGGAAGTGCTGGAAAGATATTTATTAAATGAATGAAGATGCCAGAGAAAATGCTCCTCCACCACCATTTACAATTCAAAGATGTTCAGAAGCTTTCATGCATGCTGAATATTCACATTGATATTTTTTAAATCAGGTGACCTGAATTTTCATGTATTTTAAAATTCCTTCCAGAAGTGAAGAATCTTAGTGCTGGCTGCAGTGATGTTACCAGTTCATTGAGGCTATTTCTCTGCTCAGTAATTCTGCCCCCTCCACTAGGACCTTCACTGTCTTTAAGGCAGAGCCAAGAGGCTTATGGTTCCAGGAGACAAAAAAGATGGATCCTACCTGGAATATAGAAATCTAAGGTAGAAAAGAAAGGGAATATAACATGAGAGAAGATTCTGCTCTATAGAAAGGGAAAAGAGAAGGAAGAGGAAGAGAAGGAGGAGGAAAAGGAGAATAAGGGGTAAAGAAGATGGAAAAAAGGAGAAGAAGAAGAGAAGGAGGAAGAAAAGAAGAGGAGGAAGAGGAAGGGGAGGAAGAAGAAGAGGAAGAAGAGGGAGAGGAAAAAGGAGAAGAAGAAGGAGAAGGAGAACTCTCTGCCACAAGAGCAAGAGAATCATTTGGAATGAATGTGAGTAGGTAAACAACACTATTTGGTTCTCCCAAGGATCCAGGACTGAATCTTTCTTGGTCCCCAGGGGACCCAGAATGGGAAATGTGGGAAGGTGGTAAGAAGATGGAGATGACATAGCATTTGGGGCTAGCAGATTGAGCCCCTGAGAGACTGAATGTACAAATGGACAACAGCCAGACGATAGATGACAACAGGACTGACCCACAACCTCTCCAGCAACCAGCCAGGAAGCCAAACCACCCCTCTGCAGTTATCAGCCCTCAATGATCTGGACTTGATCAATGGCTACCAGCTTCCTTATTTTTTGGCCCCTGCTTCCAACTTAGCGTCAACCAGATGTATATGCTCCCAACTCAGTCACATAGGATGCCCTGCTTCTAGTTAGCCTGCTTCCAAGTTCCTCATGCCCCCAACCTGCAGTCAGGGAGGTTGCCTGAAGTCTTCCCTCTTTTTCATTATAAAGCTTTCCTATTCTGCTGCCTGCCTTTGAGTCTCTGCCAAACACAAGCGCTGAACGAAAAGCTTCCGTTTATTCTCATCTGGGTGGTCTTCATTTATTTCCACAGTTTTCCTAACAGTCTTATTGAGACAGACTGCATTGCCCACCACCACAGATCCCAGCCTTTACCAAGCAAGGTGCCCATAGAGGCCCATTGTGCCTCGCACTAGTGGCTTGTCAAGTTCTCACCAAACATTTGCGAATCAGCCCTGGTTCTGAGTTCTGCTCTCTGGGTGTGGAATTCCACAGCTATACATTCTCAGTTTGGTACCTGGGTTTTGTTTTTTGTTCCTATTGTTTTGGCATCCTTGGTGTAATCAGGTCATTTTGGGGGGACCCATTTTGCTCTCTTTTGTGCTTCTGTTTTGTGATGTGCTATCTAAAAGTGTTTGTCATATTAAGGAGAATCACAGAATAGAAAACAGGCAGAGGGCCCTATAAGCTGAGTTTGTGGTTCTCACCAAACCAGAGCCCATTTTGACAAATTTTGCCAAGTTACCGACAAAACTAGGTGAGATTTTCCTTCCACCCCTTTTGCTGTTGTTCTTTTTGTTCTGAGAGCTTGGCTTTGATCCAAGGAGAATGTTCTCTTTGGTGAATGTTCTCTTTGGTTCCACCTGCCTGGAGGTGCTGATGGTCAAGTCTGTGTGCAGAGGCAGCCAAACCATCAGGTTGGGGGTCCAAGATACAAAATGCACAAGCATCACTTTTCACTCACAGTTGCCTGCTCCCAAGGAAGCATCTCAGTCTAAAACCTTTTCTCCTCCTCCTCCTCCAGGAGAAACTCCTCCTTTCTACCTGAACTCTTTTTATAATCCTAATTCTCTCATATGTTGCTCTAAATGGCACATCTTCACCAGTGATGATTTGGAGCTTCAGTAACCACTCTGGGAACATTTGGTTTGAATAAAATTGTTCGTCTGAGAGATGCCTTGGAAAAGAAAGGATCTAAAATTTCTCAGATTTAATAGGCAGCATTTGTATTGATATGCAGAGGCCTCCAAACGAAATTCTGATTGAAAAAATTCCTTCACTAGAATACTCTTCAGCCAAAGCTAATGAGCAACCTGACAATCTTAAGCAATGACAAACTAGACTCATTTCCTGAGTAAATTCTCCCTCTGTGTCCTCCTGTTACCTCTTTAAATCTAGCTCTCCTTCATTCTTCTTATCCTTCTGATCTCTCTCCTTCCACACTTCTGATAATTTCTCTCTCTTCTTTCCCTTGTCTAGATCCCTATCTTTTCCTACTGACTTTCCTAAGAATCCCAAATTCTGGTTGCTTCTAAAAATCCATCCCTCCCATGAGTCAAGTGTGCCTTGGATCTGAACTGAATTCACAGTTATAATTCAGAATTTCCCTAACCCAGAGAAGGCCAGCTGCTATTCATAGAATATAGCCTTCTTTTAGGTGCATATGTCCCAGGGTTACCTGAACTATATCAACTCGTACACATGTTGGTCAAAACCTCAGATGCTAAATCCTGGGTGGCAAAAACTGATTGGACGAACACAGAAAGGGATCTGCAGAGTCCCTCTTTTATAATAAACCTGAGGGTTGAGAAGGGCCCCAAAGTTAGGGCAAAGTCTACTAAAAGCCATACCCAAAACATTTCCAACAAAATTTTATTAGACCATAATTCAATCGTGCACACAAAGAAAAGATGAAACTGTAGGAGATTATGGCCATACAGTCCACTCCCTTAGGGACACAACAGTTATCCCCTTAACATCTGGTAACTGCAAGACCCACACATTTAGGAATTTCACCTCTGATATTCTGCCCTGCTTCTTGCAGAGTTGGCAAAATATTGCAAGAGACTCATGTACTCAACCCCATCATCACCAGGTTAAGGCTGCCTTCCCACAACATCTTCCTAAACAGCCTCAGCCTCCTGATGTTCTTAAAACAGAAAATTTCATCTATTAGAAGAGATGTCAGAGAAAAAACTACTCTTGAACTTCACTGGAATGGACCTTATCATGTATCATTTGTTAGCAACAAATACAGTAGTGAAACTCCAGGGAGTCATGTTTCACAATTAAAGAAGCAATTCGGAATTCCACATGGTTGGCAGGCTACTCCTATAAGGGACCTCAAATTTCAAGTTCTCAGAGATCCACTAGTAGCAGCTGACTTTTGAAAGTAAGTAGCTGAGCCGGGTCTGTGGAATACGCAGATGACTTAGGATAGTAGATAGTCACTGCCTAAGACATGGGACTAGACTACTGGCTAATTCCTATTTTGTTATTCATCTGCTTGCTCATAACCATTCTCATTTTCTACAGACCTTTGGTTATTGTCCACCCATAATGGCACTTTTCCTCTTTTCCTTCCTCTTTATTATAACTGTTAGCTCAGAACATACCTATTCTAATGCCATTCTTAGATTATCCCAAACAGTAGCCACTGCCCTGAGTCTTACCAATTGCGGTATATGCCATCCATCACCAGATCATCATGATAAAAACCTCTAGAGAATTTCAGTCTTAATAAGCAAGATCATAAGGAATGGCAGTTGATGGCATTTGCATCTAAATAAACAAATGGTCTTAAATAAATCAACACATGAATATGGTAGTGCCCTTCTGTCACAGAAAACCAATTATTGCAAAACATTTGAATTCAACAACCTTCATGGGGGTGATGGGCCAATTACTTGCCACCTGGAAGAGGTTAATAGAGATCAAACTGTAACTGGGCTAATCGAAGACCTTTCTTCTGATCTTCCACCATAAGCAACTCCTTTTCTCCTGTGTCTCCATATGCCCCCTACCGGATACTACTTTTTTTGCAGCCAGAATGCCTGGTCTTGTTTGCCTCAGACTCCTAATAATTTCATGCACTTTACCAATAGTATGCCAAGACTTACTGTATACTGAGACCCTAATTCTAGAAATCACACACTTGGCAAATTCCATCTGAGATACAAGTCCCCAAACAAGGGTGGTGGAAGATCAGACCAATCTTTACTCATTGGCACAGGTAATGATGGACAATTGTATTGCTCTAGATTTTTTGCTGGCTATTCATGGTGGTTTTTGTGCCATTGCTAATACTTCTTGCTGTACTTAGATTAATGAAACAGGCAAAATATAACAGGCAACACACTGACTTAAGGAAAAAAACTACTTGGTTTTTTAAGGTTGATCTTCATGGCCCATGAAATTTGTTTACTTGGCCTGGGTTGGGCAATTGGGGTTCCTAGTTCTTGTGTCTTATAGGTACTATTAATTATTCTTGTTTTTGTCAGTGGTCATGATTTGGTCTCTGGCATTCTATCCAGAACTGTAAATCTTACTACATAGCTGCTCTTTTGACAGATAATCACTGTGAAAATGTGACAACAAAAAGCTCAAGATGATCTTGCAACACAGTTGACCATGGAGACAACTGAACCATCCCCACAGTGAAGATATGGATCTGTAGCCTTCTCTGAATTGGTCAACCTGCCACTTGCAAGAGTGAGAGAATGACCAAAAGTGAGACTGAGGGACTGAATACACAAAGGAAAATGGCCAGCCTATATATGACAATAGAATGCTGACTCACAACCTCTACAGCAACCAGTTCAGAAAGTGAACTGTAGCAATTGGCCCAGAACAATTAGCAATTGTTAATAATTGCCAACTTTTTAATTTTTTTGCCTCAGCTTCCAAGTCAGGATCAAATGGAGAAAGCCAAATATGCTTGCCAAACTAATCCCATAAGATGCCCCACCTCTAGTTACTGATCCAGAGTTCCTATACCAACAACGTCCAATCAGATCATACCTAACACCTTCCTTTTTTCTTTTGTTATAAAGTTTTCCTACTCTCCTGCCTGCTTTTGAGTCTACCAAACACAAGCAATGGTGGCTTTCTTATATTCATGGTCTTCATTTATTTCCACAGCTCATTAGGAACTCTGGAAGGAGACAGCACCACATGGCTGCCATCTGGCAACACAGAGCAGCTGCTGCCAAATAGGAGTGGAACCATGTCAGATTTAAGGTGAGAAAGAAGTAGGAGATGGAACCCCAAGAGCCCCTTGACTGTTACATAGCATAGAAGAAATCCACAAATGCCTCCATACTCCCTGTGAAGGAATGTAGAAGGTACTGATTGTTGAGGGCCGGCAAGCCTGCAGGGATCAGTGTTGGGAGGGGGTAGGCAGTACCTCATATCATTCCCACACAGGGAATATGAGGTGGTTTGCCAAGGCCAGGGACCTGATGGGGGATTTGGCTGAAATTCAGAGGTTCTGTCAAGACATTAAGAGGCAAAGTGGGGTCAGGTCATCAAGGGAAAGACTCCAGATCCTCACCATGCCAAGAACACCGCATCAGTTAGGTTTTGCTGTGTAACAAACCACCTCAAAACTTTGCAACTTAAAATAATAAGCACTTACTAGGTCATCGTTCTATGGGTTGTCTAGGTGGGTCTTTGGGACTGGGCTGGCTGATCTTGCTGGGCTCATTCAGGAAGCAGGTTAGCTGTTTGGCTGGATAATTTAGAATGTCTTACTAACTGAAACGGACTGTAAGTCAAAGGTGATCTAACAGTTTATCTTAGTGATTTTCTATGGGTTTCCTTCATTATTCTTGTTCCCTGTCCACCATTTTGAAAATAAGGCATAATTGCAATTCTTAGGCATTCACAAAAATGTTTTGGAATATTTATCAGCTGGTTATGTTAGCAAGCACAGTAATGCTTCTAGTAATTTACCTGGCAGTCTCTTCCTAGCAGGAATGTTAAACTTCTTTCCATTTATGACCTTACAACTCAACCTAATATATACTCTACAGTATTTTCGAAGATGAGCATGTGCAGGAGCCAAATTCTGGAAAGGGCTTTCTGCACTGACTGTTGAGTTATATAAAGTATCTCATTTCTTCATCATATGAAAAATGAGAATGTAGCATCATTCCCACGCCATGGCCATCTTGTCTTTTGAGTCAAGTCATTGATGATGAGCTCTTCCATATGCTTATCTGGTAACCGTGTGTATCATATAGGAAGTTCTAAAATTCAACAGACCAAGCTCCATTAACATTACTAGAAGGAAACACTGCTTCATTAACAATAAACCTCCCAAAGTTTACTGTACATGGGGAGAGAGCTCATGGTGGACTGGGTGAACTTTTAAACACTGTTCCTATTCCACCACCAAGATTTATTTCCCCTAGGAGCTCATGACTACTTCCACCATGTTGACCTCAGTAGATCACTACTCTTCTTCTAAGAAACATATCCAAACAGGGATATAAATCCTTTTCTTATGTCTCCAGAGGACACTTGAGATAAGGTTTAGATATTTTTTAAAAATCACTTAAAACTAAGGGAAAATGGAAATAATATCAAGAGTACCATTATTTGAGACTAGTGTTTCTCCAATTTTGTTCCACAGAACACTAATTTGGGGGGCTAATAGAAGATGCTTCATGAAAAGATGTTTGTGGTTCAACAAAAACGGGGAATGGTGCACACTATATCTACCTCATAGATACTAAAATGTACATGAGCATAACAAAGGCTCTGAGAAGTCATGCAACAGAACTCTAACTTTTCCTAATGCAGTGATTCCCAAGCTTATGAAAGTACAGAATATTTTATGTTAGTACACAACCAATATCTTATGGGTAGCATATCCTGAGATATCAGTTTGTTTACCTGAATTGTATTCTAGCCCTTAAAAAGGGGACCCCTGTTAAAGCAAAGGTTGTGCTGGAGTCTCTTCTTTCCCACATCTCCCTTCAGCTTCTATATGGTAGATGCTGTCCTGAAAACTCAAGGTGAGTTCCTCCATGAATAGACAAAGAGAAAAAAGTTAAGACCTTGTGGTTACTTCAGCTCTGTGTTCGCAGTTCTTTCTTCTCTAAGAAGTCTTTCCTTTTCAGATGAGTGATACCTGGAATGGGCTGCCTCACAAGACAGGAGAGAACTGTAGAATAGTTGTCAAGAGCAAGAACCCAGGAGTCTGACTCCACCATATCTTAACTTAAAATCTCCATGCTTCAATTGTCTCATGTGTAAAATGATAACAGTAGTAAATACCTCATAGGATATTGTGAGTAGCCCATGAGTGAAAGCTTATAAAATACTTAGAACAGGATCTGACATAGAGTGTGTACTCTGTAGATATCAGAATTATTTAGTTTAGCCTAGACCTGGCATCCCTCAAAAGAATATCCTCATCAAACTACAATACAGATTTCAAAATTCATACAAGAGGGACATGTCTTGAGGAGCTAGGCAATCAGTTTTTTCTGGTTGCAAATATTTTATCAGCATGACTATCAATAGGTTAATTGATGCACTTTACATTTTTATTTTTATATTTTATAATTATAAAAGTAATACATTCTAACAGTGGGAGCCTATAAAACATAAAGAAACATTAAAGGGAATATGCGCTCAAATAATCTGTCTTTGGAGACCCCGCTGGTAATATTTTGTTATATTTATAATACATATATTATGAAAATGATGATATAATACACTGCTAGATATATTTTTCACTTGGCAAAATGTTGTGTACACTCACCCTGTCACTATTCGACAGCTGCAGATTATTCCATCCTATGGATGTATTATAATTCATTTCTTGATTCCTGAGTGATTTACTCACCAGGATGATTTGGTGAATTACCCATCACAAAACTGGTGTTTCAACAGAAGGAGCCACACATTCTTCATCTCCTGGAGGGTTATTAAGCCCTGTCAATTCTTTCCACTGGCTTTCCCACTCATACACCATGTCCACCTCTTAGTCTTCATTATTTTTGAGGGTAAATAAATTCAAGTCAAGCACATCTACAGTGAGTCAGAGAAAATCAAAAAGCTAGAAGACAAAGCTTATTAAGTAAGATTAAAGGAAATAGTACTCTTTTGTCCATTATCTGTCAATTCTCTATACTTATTATTCAAGCATTAACATCTTTCTTCATTTTTTCTTCTAATTCTACTTTCCTTTTTTTTCCTACTTTGCATAAAAATGGGAGTATTTGCTATGATATGTGTCATTCCATAACACATGACAGTGTAAAACTGGCCAACAACTTCCTTCACTTTCAGGAGAAAAGAGCTCTGGTATGCTTCAAGGATAAAATATGGTAGAAAATAAGTTATCCAGAAATCCCAACACTAAAGCATCCAAAATACGAAACTTGTTTTGAAATGACTTTTTTCCCCTAGTGATCTTCCATGTTTCGAATCATGCAAATAGAAAAACTAATGAATGAATTGCTCTGGTGACTGTGGTAATGACAGAATCTACAGAGTAATGAATAACCAACCAGTTGGGAACAGCATAGCAGCTGAATTCTAACATTAGAGACAATGAGATACAGTGCATCCTGTGCATTGGACAGCTCTGATTTTTGTCTTTTGGGGATCATCACTCTTCCACAGTCTATCCCATCACCCCAGTTTCTGAGAAGGACCTAGGTATGGCCACCAAGCATCCAACTCCCTGGCCACTTTGCTAGATTACTTGAGCTAGGTCAATGATACTCCATTCAGGGACTTACTATTGAGAAAGAGGGTCTATTAATAATATAACTGGACTTGACATGAATAGAATAAATGCCAGAGCTGCTTATAGTCATCTTTATGAGAACAAAGGTGCATAAGAAATCACTCTAAATTATTTGGTTCATGATTTTGTGGGTTGCCAATATGAACTGGGCTCAGCTCAGTTAATTTTCTGGTCTTGGCTAGACTTAACTCATGTATCTGTGAGCATCCCCTAGATTAGCTGGGCCCAGCTGATCTAGGATGGTCTCACCTGGGATGGTTTTCCTCTATTCCATGTAGTCTCTAATTATCTAGAGGACCAGCCTAGGCTTACTCACATGGCACAGACATGGCTCTAAGTGAGCAGAAGTGTGCAAGACCTCATGAGCATTAGGCTCCAAACTGGGATGGCCTCACTTTCCCTATACTCTATTAATCAAAACAAGCCTTGAGTCCAGTCCAGATTTAAAGCAGTGGTGAAATGGACTCCCTCTCCATAAGTAAGAACTGCAAAGTCACAGTGCATGGAGTGTAGATAGAGGGAAGAAAGTAACTATGGCCATTTTTGTAGGTAATCTTTCATAGCCCATCTTCTGGCCAAAATTATTCACATTTCTTCTATATGCAAAATACACTTACCTCCTCCCAAGACCTTTTTCCATCTGTACTGGAGTCCATGATTTTGGGACCTACATCCTTCCACATGAGGCTTGGTTGGAGGCCTGTGAACTAAAAAAACAAGTTACATGCCTTCAGCAAACCCAACATACAAATGGGAGGCATGGACAGGATGAGCACGATAGACTTTTCCATTCAGAATACTCTGTTAAAAACAATGCATGCAGTGAAAATCTTGTAAATTTCATGGGCCAAAGGGACCTCATCCCTGTTGGGGAAGGTCATCGAGAGGATGTGATCGCTGGTTGATCCACAAGCTACAAGTGGGCAATTGGAGGCTCTTCACCCCCTCCCCGTCCTTGGAATGTACCTTCTGCCTACCTTTCCCACAACTGGAGCCATTTTCAAGGACACAGACAAAATAGTGAGGTGGTGTTGAGACCCTCTGGAAGGTCTCTATACATGACTGAACCTCATACATGCTGCTATATAAAATTTTAAGATTTCAGCAGTGGGTATGGGTCTACTAGTCTCATGGCTACCCAAGACAAGCCTGGTAAGTAAGTTCCCTTGCTTGTTAAACCTGCCACCTGCCAATCTGGAGTGGCCTACCCCGTTCTTCAATCTCTGCCTGGCCTCCGTGCATGCAGGGTTTGTGAACCAACAATCCCAGAGCAAGGGATGCTGTGGATGTGCAGACTGAAAAGAGGCCCCAACAAGAGACTATGCAAAGCACTGAGGCATTTTAAAGTAGCGATTTTCTGCTTTGGTTTCTGCAGATGCTGACACAACAAATTCTGATTCTAAGTGGCTTGGCCGGATTCCTATCTATAGATCAAGCAAGATTTTCTGGTAAATAAAATATTCATGCATTTTTTATTAGTGCATGGGTCTTTTTTTATGAAGTTGTCATTGCCATTTTAAAGTGCATCCTAAATCCTGATATTCACTGCAAGATTTTGATGAGTGAAAGATTTAAATTGTCTTACCATTAAACATTTAGGGTTTTCTATAACATGTTACTTTTTTTCCTGTTTTCTACAAAGTCTAGATGATTTTGGTTAATGTAAGCTGATAGCTACTTAATATATTCTTTAATTGAGTCTTAGGATATATTTTTATTAAACAAAGTTTTCCAAAGCATAGGTGGCTTTTTTTTCTATGTTTCATAGCATGATTTTATTTTTTTTTCTTAGATACAAAAGCCTTTCAATTAAAAACTAATAATGTATTGTATAGTGACTAACATAACATAATTAAATTAAATTAAATTAAAAAAACAATTATGTGGGTTTTGGCATTAACTGAAAACATAGGTGGCTTTTTAACATTTTGTTTGAAGATAGTGTACATATAGAGAAGTACACATACCAAATGTGTATAGCTTGATGAATTTTCCCATTCAGCACATTTGTGTAATCAGCAAACAGATAAGAAACAGAATATTACCTTGAGGCACCTGGGTGGCTCAGATGGTTAAGAAACAGAATATTACCAGACTCCAGAAGCTTTCCTGTGCATGCTTTCAGCCGCTACTCCTCTAAGATAGGGCTTCTCAACCCCAGCACTATTGATGTTTTGGGCTGAACAATTCTTTGCTGTGGGGGCTACCCTGTACATTTTAGGATGTTGAGCAACATCCTTGGCCTCTACCCACTACCTGCCAGTAGCAACGCACATCCCCAGTGTGATAACCCAAAATATGTCTCCAGACATTGCCAAATATGCCCTGCAGATGGATGCTTAACTGACTGAGTCACCCAGGCACCCCTATCCATTCAACTATTGAAGGACATTTTAGTAATCACCAGTTTTTTACTAATACAGTTTTAAAACTCATTTCTTTATTATCATGCTTTATATCCCAAATTTATATATCATAGCTCATCTCTTAAAATTTTTTTTTTAGTTAAGGCATCTGAATTTTGGAAATTTTGTTAATCTGGAACAAATCACATGCTGGGCATTATAAATAAAATGTTTTTTGGTAATTTCATAAGAAATCCACAATGAGGCCACTGATCCTGAAGGTGAGGTTGGGAGGGGGAAGAAAAGGAGTCCAAGTTCAGTGCAACCAAAATTATTGAAGTGACTGCTGGGCATTGTTGGTAGCTCTGGAAATGTGAAGATGAATAAGACAAGTTCTGTGCCTTTGAGAATTTTACCATCCATTCCTCCAGTGCTGACCGATTTTTCTCTCCTGGGGCTGATATGATCTAATGGTACCTCTTATGTGGAGGGTTGCCTCTGATGACAAGATCTGAGCAGTGCCAGGGGGAGAAATGTGGGATGGGCAGTGGAGCTGCACCTGCTTTTGGTCTTTTTCAAGAAAGATAGAAGTGGGGGTCCTAAAGTTGTAGCTCCACGCATGACCAGGGTGCGGAAACAGAGAAGGGTTTAAAGCAGAAACCTTAGCTAAGAATAGGCAGGGTGCAAGCTGCAGGGGGGAAAACACTCCCTGTCCCCAGAGACCTCTAATCGCAGGGGAGACTGGATAAGGGCAGGGCAGGGGATGAGGCAGACACAGTCCCCCAAGGAAATCCAGCTGACAGAGAGGACAGAAATGCTTGCTGATGCTCCACGAGTCACTTCATAACTGAGTCTGAAAAGTTCATTTACATTCACAACATACATCCCACTAGACAAAGGAGAATATGAGCCTAGGGAAGGAACGGCTCTGCTGGGCTTCTGTGTTTTAAAAATAGGCTAATTTGGTCTTTAATAGGCGTCAACCAAGTTGAGCGGCTGCCCTTTCACAAGAAGACTTTCATCACCAGTATTCCATAAAGCATCTTTGTCTCTTATCTTTGCTACTCAAATATTTCATTAATTCTCTACAACTTCAGGACAATGAAACAAGGGCCAGTGTGACTGGTATCATCCTCCCTACTTATTCATCATTCTCAGCCTTCTGAGACTTTCACTGCTCTTCCTCAATTTATGTTTGTTCATTATTGTTACAAAGTTGTTAAACTCAATACTGTTTAATTAAACTGACCAAATGTTTACGTTGTGAGTTCATTTTGAATTGACCTTTCAATTAAGTTTGCATTATAATTATCAAATTATAAATATTTAAGTAATTAAAGAATTTCAATCCAACATAGGAAGGTTTCTAAATTTTCTCTTAAGTAAATCAATAGGAAATAAAAGAATATTTTAATTTTTATAACCATGTGCATATTTGTCATTTAAAAGATTATTGAATTAAACCCAGACCCATTTCCAAGAAAATGTTAGATGATATTTGTAAAAATGATATTTCAACTACTTCACTGGGCAATCCTTTAATAAGCACCTTGCCTAATTTATTAAAATAACAGCAGGTAAAGCAAAACAAACCCAAACTCCAAATTTTCAATGGTCCCCTTGTTGTGCATACAGTCTCAAGAACATGCCACCCTCCCCAATACCAACCCCTCTCCCCTCCTGCCAATTAGCCAATTAGAAAACAATGAGCCATTGAGCCACTGAGTTGCAGAGACTTAATATTTAAAAGCCAGCCTTTATGTTTGTTTTTTGATCCTCAGGAAAATCCCCAAAGAACACATTTTTCACCAAATTTATCCATCACATGCTAAAATAACTCAGAACAAATGTGTTAAGACTTTCCATTGAACTACTTGTGCCTTCCAGTTAATCTGTCTCAAAAACTTTCACTGCAAAGGATTTGTAATGGGCTATCACATGATAACAGAAGTGTTTTTCTCTTAAAAATTCTTGCTTACCTATTTGTGAGTCCCAATATTATTTAAATAAGTATGCTTTGGAGCACTGGGTATTATATGCAAACAATGAATCATGGAACACTACATCAAAAACTAATGATGTAATATATGGTGATTAACATAACATATTAATAAATAAATAAGTATGCTTACTCTTTAAAGGAAACTGCACCTTTTTTATTATGTTCGATTAGCCAGCATACAGTACCTCATAAGTTTTTGTTGTAGTGTTCAATGATTTATTAGTCGTGTATAACATCCAGTGCTCATCCCAATACGTGCCCTCCTTAAAACCCATCACCCAGTTACCCCTGCATATTTTGTAAAGCAAAAATGTGTATATATGTTAAGACATTACCTATAGACATATATGCATCTGTGTGTGGGGGGGTACACTCACAGATAGCATACATATGTATATAGATAGATGAATACATACATGTATAGACTCACACAGTGTATGTAACATATATATGTACATATATACATACAGTACAAAATGGTTTATTTTTTTTTAAGATTTTATTTATTTTTTGACAGAGAGAGAGACAGCGAGAGAGGGAACACAAGCAGGGGGAGTGGGAGAGGGAGAAGCAGGCTTCCCGCTGAGCAGGGAGCCCGATGCGGGATCATGACCTGAGCAGAAGGCAGATGCTTAACGACTGAGCCACCCAGGTGCCCCCAAAATAATGGTTTAGAGCATGGACACCGCAACCAACCCACTTAGATTTAAATTCCAGATCCATATGGCAACAAAGGTAAGTTACTTTACCTTTGAGTGCCTCAGACTCCTCCTCCTAAAATAAGAATAATATTTGTATCTATTTAATCGGGTTGTTAAAAGGGCTAAATGAGTGAATACGCAGCTGTACATAGAGCTTAGCATGACATCCAGCCTCTGGAAACGCTATGTAAATATCTGCCTATAATTAATCTGTGTGTATTTGTGTATATAATACAGGTATAAATGATTAACCTCTCCTGTGTTTATTTCACACATTTTTGTATACGAGGTTTTTCTTCGTGTGAGATCCATGTATACACTTAAAGATGATCAAAAATTAACTCTGTTTCTACAAATTCTTCTTCTACCAACTCTACTTCTCTTGGCTAAATAAATCTAATATTTGACTTTTGACTCATATATTTTATATTCCAAATTCTCAAATCTTTCCATCCACTCTTTTCTTTTTTTAAATTAATTAATTTATTTAAAGACTTTATTTATTTGAGAGAGAGATAGAGGCAGAGAGAGCGAGCATGAGCAGGGGGAGTGGTGGGTAGAGAGAGAGGGAGAAGCAGACTCCCTGCTGAGCAGGGAGCCCGATGTGGGACTCCATCCCAGAACCCTGAGATCATGACCTGAGCCGAAGGCAGATGCATAACCGACTGAGCCACCCAGGCGCCCTTTTTCTTGAATCTTCCTAAGTTTTCCACATCTCTAGAGGTGTCAAACCCCCAAGTGTTGCCAGTGTTCTAACTGGGACGTGAGCATGCAGCTGTGAAGCCCTCCTCAGGACTGGGAATTCTTCAAGGAGGCTGACACCAGCTGCAGTTCCCAGGTCTCACCTTGAGAGCCTCGTACTTGGCTCTGCCCAGAACGTGCCTCTTTTCAGTGTTACCCTAGCTCTAGCACCCAAGGATTATAGACCAGACACTGACCCCCTGGCTGCACATTAAAATCACCAGGGGAGCTTTTAAGAAGTGCCAATGCCTAGGTTCACCCAAAGCAGTTAAATCAGAATCTCTAGTGGGTGGCCATATACCACCATTTCTTAAAAGCTCCTGTCTGGGTCTAAAGTGCAGTCAGGGTGCACAGTTGGAGTCACATAGAGAAGACATCGCCATCCAACAGATGTCCATCTTTGCTCTGCTGCTGGCATGGTGCTAGCAGGGTGCATTCCTCACTGCCTGTGGGAGGTAACATCTTCCCAGCTCCTCAGAGAAGGTCAGTGGACAGCTTCCTGAGGCCATGCTCCCTGCCTTGTCACTTAATACCTCCAGAAAACAAATATCTGCATAATGAGGCTGGAAATTGGGTTTTAGAGCAACTGTTCTCAAATTTTTCTTCTATTGCCACACATACAATGGGCAATATTCATGTGCATGACACTGTCCTGCTGGAATAGGTGAGGGCCAATACCCAGCTGTAATCCTACCTAAGGTAGCATTTTAAAACACAAGTTAGTGACAGTGACATAATTATAGGGGCCATTTGGGTTGTCATTAAACAAAGTCAATAATTTGCAAACTTAGGTACTTCAAATACTGTTCAGTTACTCAACACATATTCACTGAATATCTACTCTCTACACACTGGTCTAGGGGCTCAGCATGAAATAGTTTAAAACAACAAATTTCTTGCTATTGGTGGAAGTTACATTTTAGGGTAATTACATTTTAGTGAGAAGACAGCAAACAAATAGATGAATGAATGAATGTACGTTTCTGTGTTGTGGGAGGAGGGGGGACTATGGGTAAATGTCATGAAGAAAAGAAAATGTGAGGGAGTGCCTTGTTGGGGAAAGGAATCAGGAAAGACCCCTTGGAGTAAGTGAGATTTGAGTAGAGATCTGAAGACAGTGAGAAGGCCAGCCTCCTCTGTGTCTGGGGGAGGAGTGGTGCAAGCAATTGTAAAAGCGCTGGGAAGGGACCCTGCTGTGTAGTTCAGAGAGCATCAAGTGAGCCAGAGTGGCTAGAATAGGATAGGCAACAACAAGTAGTCAAGTCAAAAAATGGGCAGAAGACATGAACAGACACTTCTCCAAAGAAGACATACAAACGGCCAACAAACACATGAAAAAGTGCTCAACATCATTAGCCATCAGGGAAATTCAAATCAAAACCACATTGAGATACCACCTTATGCCAGTTAGATTGGCAAAAACTGACAAGGCAAGAAATAACAAATGTTGGTGAGGATGTGGAGAAAGGTGAATCCTCTTACACTGTTGGTGGGAATGCAAGTTGGTACAGCCACTTTGGAAAGTAGTATGGAGGTTCCTCAAAAAGGTAAAAATAGAGTTACCCTATGACCCAGCAATTGCATTTACCCCAAAGACACAGATGTAGTGAAAAGAAGGGGCACATGCACCCCAGTGTTCATAGCAGCAATGTCCACAAGAGCCAAACTGTGGAAAGAGCCGAGATGCCCTTCAACAGATGAATGGATAAAGAAGATGTGGTCCATATATACAATGGAATATTACTCAACCATCAGAAAGGATGAATACCCACCATTTGCATTGACATGGATAGAACTGGAGGGGATTATGCTGAGTGAAATTAGTCAAGCAGAGAAAGATAATTATCATATGGTTTCACTCATATGTGAAACTTAAGGAATAGCATGGAGGACCTTAGGGGAAGGAAGGGAAAACTGAAGGGGGGAAAATTGGAGGGGGAGACGAACCATGAGAGACTGTGGACTCCAAGAAACAAACTGAGGGTTTCAGAGGGGAAAGGGGTGGGGAGATGGGTTAGCCCGGTGATGGGTATTAAGGAGGGCATGTATTGCATGGAGCATTGGGTGTTATACACAAACAATGAATCATGGAACACCACATCAAAAACTAATGATGTAATGTATGGTGATTAACATAACAATAAAAAAGTTAAAAAAACACAAACAAACAAACAAAAAACTAATGATGCACTGTATGGTGACTAACATAACATAATAAAATTAAAAAAAAAAAAGGAAAGGCATGGGGCAAGAGGTGGGAGTAACATCAGTAGTTGTAAGGAGTTTAGAGTCTTCGGGGTCTCTGGATTTAATTCTCAGCGCAGTGGGTAGCCACCGGAGGGTCTGAGCTAGGAGATGCTCAGACTTACCCTGTAAAAGGATTGCTTGAGCTACTGTACTGAGACCTGGCAGGTGGTTACAATCACAACACAAGGGAGCTGTTGGTCAGAGCTGCAGCAGAGGAGGTGGGGAGACATGGTGATGTTTTGGATATATTTAGAAGCAGAGTTACCAGGATTTGGTGGTGGAGTAGAAGTGGGTGGACAGAAAGAGAGGACTATGGGATGCAGATGCCATTTATTGAGATGGAGGACACTGGGAAAGAGGGTGTTAGGGTGAAAATCAAGACTTTGATTGAGAAATGTTAAATTAGAGATGCATGTCAAGTGAAGATACTGAGCAGAGTGTTGACTACTTGAGCTACAGTTAAAGGGAGAGGTTGGGTGGTGATCTCAATTTGATAGTCATCATTATAGATTAGATATTTATCTGTTTATCTGTTTTTCATTTCTTTCTTACTCAAGAATATGCTTTTCATGAGGGCAGAAAATCATCTGTTTTGTTTTTCACTATATCCCCAGCTCCTAGAACATGGGTAGTTACATTAATAAGTGCTCAATAAATATTATTGAATGGATAAAGAATTAAATACTAATTCAAGGCAATATAACTTAAATGAAAAATACCAGGATAGAATAACTGCTAAAGGATGATATGGTGTGCGAGTTGAGACTAGGGAGTGATCAATGTGGGCTGAAATGGTCAAGAAAAGGCTTGGAGGAGATTGACCTTTATCAGGTCTTAAAGAATGGGTGGGTTTATAGGTAAGAGGAGTCAGGAAGAAGTGTTAAGTTTGGGGGAAAATGATGACTTTGGTTTAGGTTATGTTGAAATGGAAGTAACAGAGGAACATTTGAATTCAATAGAAAGACATTTACTTTAGTTCTTTAGATGGTTTGAGATCTGGACTTGCAAAGGACAGATACCGGAATTCTTTCTGAAAATAGAACCCACAAAGCTACATCAGGATGTTGAACCATAAATGTGTTAACAGAATATTAAGTAGGAATTTTTGACTGAGACACCAAAAAGCTATTGAAAAGAGTTTCTAAAGCAGCACTTCTCTAAATTTAATGTGCACACAAATCACCTGGAAATCTTGCTAAAATGCAGATTTTGATTTTGTAGATCTGGGATGGGGCCCTGAGCTTCTCTGTTTCTAATCAGCTCCCAGGCGGTGCTGCAGGGTCCTTGGACTACATTCGAGTAACGAGGTGTTAAGCCAAAATGAAAATTTTCAAAGGAAATAAGTAAAAACCAGTTACATGACTCTTAAACTCCTCACTGAAATTGGGAGTATAAAAGGATTCAGTTTCTGGGAGCTTATTTTGGATTGGACTGATTTGTGGGGAGCTCTTAAAGGGCCTGTGAGCAAGGGTATAAGGTGGAGGGTGTATCCCCTTAATCTCAGATCAAGAGAAGGGATGCCAGTGAAACTCTTGACAGCACAGTACCCATCACCTACAGTTGGTGAGACAAAGTGGACTGAGGGCTGACCGAGAAGGCAAAGGGCAAGACAACAGGCTGCTACCTGACAGGTTAAGGCAGCTGCTTAGTAATGAGGCTGTTCACACAATTTGCCAGGGCAAAGCAAATGTAGGTCAGAAACCAGGCTAGTAGGCAGAAGGAGTGGTAGAAGGGAAAGATTGCAGAAGGACCTAAGTAGGAAAGCCCGGAAGATTTAACTTTAAATCAAGTTTGGAATCTAGATTATCATATGCGACCAGAATTTTAATTTCTGAGTGGAGATTCTAGTTTTATTTCTAAATGTTTGTAGGCTCTTTTATGATCTATGAGAGATCATAGCAATTTACTGAGTGAGTTTTCATGTAGGGCTGGAGGAGTTCTCTCACTGAGCAAACTTTAAAGAGGCAGTGGGAAACATAGTAAAAGTGATTTATGGTAATGCCCTTGAGTTCTGCCCATTCAATGTTTTGGCAATAAGTGAATTCAAGGCAGAGAAGAAAAAGCAGCCTTGGATCAGCACATCAGCTATAATTTCAACATTTTCAGTAATGTTGCCATTGAGTTCCTTTGTCTGACACCAACAAACATAACGAGATTGTTTTCTAAACACCGATGCCCTCAGAGATCTTCAACAACCCATAGCTATTTACACCACTTCTGTAGGTCAGCCCCACTGTGTCTGCTCACACTGGGCAGAGTTCAAAATCCTCCCATTTGTAGAAGACTCTTGCTAATCCCCTTCTCATTGAGCAGACAAGGGCGGCAAAAGAGCAGTTATTCCTTGGTCTCCTAAGCAGCTGCAACAGGAATACATTTTCATAGCCTGGGCACATCAGAGTTAGGACAAAGGTGGCTTGGAGCAATGTGTGTCTGGTATTGTCTTCTATGCCCAAGGAGGCTGTGAACATGGAGATCTAATGAATTACAAGTGGTTCTTGGCCCAGCAAATACCTACGCCCCTGACACAGGCAGAGATGATTTTGTTAGGTACCAGGCTTGGAACCTTAGAGTTAATTGTGTGCGATGGTGGAGTAGCCTTCTAATCTGCACCTTCTAATCTGCACCTTCTAATCTGCACCTCCTAATCTGCCCTTTCTGGAATCTTCTCTTTGGGCTCTCAGCTTACATTTCATGCATCAGCTACACTAATATTTCTGGAAGTCCTAGCATCTGAAGACTTCCTTCAAGACTCTACCTCAAGATCCCTTCTTCTCTGAGAGCCTCCCTGATCCTATTTCCTTCAGGGAAGCATGGCTAAATGAGACGACCTTCTAAGCCTCCATATCACCTGGGACAAAACTCCGTAAGAGCCTCTTTCTGAATGCAGTCATTCTTGGTGCATTAACAGATATGTATGTGAAGGAATGGCCTCCTGTTAGTGGGTAACTTTTCTCTTATTGGATGTTTGATTCCTTGTGTAGTTAAGATACTGCAACATTGTTCTGATGCCCTAAAAGTGAAGAACACTCTGGATGAAGAGATCCTTAGGTGTATAGCAGAGAACCATGAAAGAGTCATGTTGTCTTACCACAGATTGTGGCCAAGTGAGTCATGAGAGGCAGCCAAGCAAGCTGCCTTCCACGTTGCTCTAGAATGGTAGCATGTCAGCCTGTGCAAGCTGGAGGGCCCCCCAAATCTTGCACTCTTTTTGTTCATTGCCCTTTTGTTTTTTTCTTAGAATTTAGTAGATTTTGCAGTAACTCTTTTTTCCCCCTGATTATAAAGGTAATATATATCTATGGTACTTTGTAGTACATACTGGTGTCTGGCACCATCCCTGTCATCCTGGTGTAATTACTAACAGCACTGCCCTTCGATCTCAGAAGTATCCTGGCTAGAACCATAACTTACACTGGTACCCTCCTGATTTTATAGGACTTGAATGACCTCTTGCACATACACATGCTGGTACTGGAAACAGCACTGTATACAAATTACTCTACATCTGATTGTGTGTATCTTGTGTACACATGTGTACATCTGATCACTCTCTTAGGAAAATTTCAAAAATAGAATTTCTGAATCAAAGTTTATGAAGGTATTTTAGACCTTTGATACATTATGTCATTTTACTCTCCAGAAGAGTGACAACCATTTAGTTCATAAAAGCCTATGATATTACTAAACAGGAGCTTGGTTATTAAAATCAATAATCTCAACACCAAACCAATGTAACAACTTCAGAAACCAAGAAGTTTCTGGGGCACCCGGGTGGCTCAATTGGTTAAGCGTCTACCTTCAGTTTAGGTCGCAATCTTGGGGTCCTGGGATTGAGCCTGCTTTGGGCTTCCTGCTCAATAGGGAGTCCACTTCTCCTTCTCCCTCTCCCTCTGCAACCTCCCCACCTTCCCCTCCGCTCGTGTACCTGTGCATGTGCGCTCTCTCTCTCTCAAATAAATAAATAAAATCTTAAAAAAAAAGAAATCAAGAAGTTTCTATTTTCTCCCAACTAAAGTAGGAAAATAAGCAACTTGTACTTCCTCCCACCTCGGGCCCCATTTCCCATTATTTGCAAGTGTCCTCTGAGCTTTATTTCTGTCTTAAAGATAAATTACTTTTTACATTATTTATCTTTTCATTTAAGAACTATATACATACTTTGTTTGTAATCAAGTTTACTATAATTATTTAGACTATGATGAATATATTTAATTAGATATTAACTACGCAAATTAATATATTTATATATTTGTGTAGTAATATACCAATATATATCTATATATTGTAAACAGACATCTGTTTACAAATAATAATGTATTTAAATGGAGCTCTTTTTTTTTTTTTAAGATTTTATTTATTTATTTGAGAGAGAGAGAATGAGAGACAGAGAGCATGAGAGGGAGGAAGGTCAGAGGGAGAAGCAGACTCCCTGCTGAGCAGGGAGCCCGATGCAGAACTCAATCCCGGGACTCCAGGATCATGACCCGAGCCGAAGGCAGTCGCTTAACCAACTGAGCCACCCAGGCGCCCGTAAATGGAGCTCTTTTAATGCCACAGCTTCTCCATTTGTGAGTTCTTTTGTTTTTGCTCCTTTCTCCTTCCCTTTCTCTCTCTTCCTCTTGGGCTGTGTTGTACCTTGAAGTAAATTCTTTAGTTAGGGAGATTTTGTTTTAGATTTCCTGGCATATTTGATCACACCTCCTTCAGGTCTTCTGCAATGGATGGCCCTGGTCAGGGTGGAGTCACAAATTCCCAGTTCTCTTCCCAATCTGCCTAAAATGGTTAAAATGGAGCTCTCTGCACAGCCAGGCTTTTGGAGCACATATACATTTATTGGGATACAATTTGTTGAAATCATAATAAGGCCCTAACTACTATTTCATTCTACTTTTCCTGTTTTTCAAGACAGGGTACTCCTTTGGTTGGAGTTCTACGATCTTGGGGAATTGTGTTTTCTCAAATCTAGTCTTGACACCTAGCCATTGCTGGATCCCATAATTATTCAAGGAGGGAGGCGTTGAGGGGCAAATCCGGATCTCCAGTTATGTGCTCTGGAACTATCAGACAACCATGGACTACCAAAGCCTTACACGTTTGAGTTGGAACAGGGGCTCAAAGTGTTTAGTCCTTCCCCTACCGGTGTCAAAGATGGTCAGTTAGGTCAAGCTCTTGAATAGCCCATTAGCAGAGATGGAAAATTAGTAGGTAAGTTTTTTGGCCTAATGCCTTCAGAATTTCTGTGTTCCTTAAATTCCTCTGGCTCAGACTTCTAGAGCAGTTTTGATCCACATTTGTACACATTTGCCTCTCACCTGTTTCTTTGTGGCATCGATCACTAAATACATTCATACACACCAGAGGACATTCCAGGACTGACTTCACAGGGCTGATTGGTGTTAGGCTACAACTACCAGGTGTGTATCCACATCCAAATATAGCACACTTTCAGTTAGCCAGTCATAAACTCAAGATAAAAAAAAAAAAGCGAAGAGTATATGATCAATGCTTCCCAGTCATTTTAAATTCCATTATACTTTCTTGTCATGTAGATGACACTTAGTGTAGAATGCCTGGTGCATATTCTTGTATTTTCTGCAATCATTTGTGCTGTTCTATGCTCTTCTGAGGCTGGTCTAGTTCGTTTTCCTTTGTAAGTGTACTGCTTCTTTTGAATGTCGGAATGTAAAGGTTGGTGATGGCTCTATCCCTTCTCTTCTTGGAATCTATGGATCCCTTCATTCTGCAGGCACAGGCCATCCTTTTAGTCTTGGGAAAAAAGTGTTTTATTAATCCTTCTCTGATTTTTCTCTGTGATTTTTCACCTTCAAGCCTGCACTCCATATCCCTGATACAATTTCCTACATGGTCCATTCTACTTCTTGCTGTTTCTAGTTTGAATTCTTACCTCTGAGATGGTTTTAGGTTTCTCTGTCATCTCTTTATTTTATTCTAGTAGCTACCCCTACATCCCGTTCTGTGGCTTTATTGAACTTCTATTTCATTGAGTCCCTGTTCTCTTTGATTCTTTTTCCAATGTGAGTTTATATTAGAAAATGTTCTGGTTACAAGTGATGGAAATCCACCTCAAACCAGTTTAAGTACAAATGGGAAATTTATTGGCTCACATAACCTAACTGTAGGAGAGGCAGTGTTGAAGCTGGCTTTAGGGGCATGATGCCATCAACAGCCTCTCTGTCGTCTGCCTCTATTCTCATTATATTAATTTCCCTCTCTCTGATGGCATACCTGGTCCCTCCTGGCCCTCATTCAAATCCTTCATTGTGGAAGAAAGACTTTCCCTCTAGCTAGAGTGAGAAATGTGTTAAGAGGTAGCCTGGTTACATTCCTATCCCTACATCAGTGAGTGTGGCCAAAAGATAAAGGACAGAATGACTCAGCTTGGGCCATGGCTCTGCCTCTGTGATCAGGGGTGTGGGATCTGTTACAATAATCCGTGTATTTTCCTCCATCTTTCTTTTGCAAGCTGTTTAGTCCTTAGTTTTGTTGATGCTCCTGCTTGTTATTTATCAATTGGACAATTTTAACTGGGATTGCTCTTTGCCCAATAATAATATGAATGATTATCCTGAACCATGCTTTTGCCTACCTTGTCCAAGCCTCTTTGTATATTGATATTGATGGATGTTACTCTCTTTCATTTGTTTGGCTGTATATTGATTGGTGCATGTAAGGGATTGGAGGGGGTAGTGTGTGAAGGCAAGGGCTTCCATGTACCCATGGCTGAAGGCAACCAGCTGCCACTGTTGCCTTTGAGCACTTTCCAATGGATGAGTGAGTAAGCCATCGAATGAGAAACTGCAGCAACTCTCACTGGGTGTATATAGGATGTAGACTAGTTGTAGGCCTCAGTGAGGCACTGAGTACCATATAGACCCTAGCAATATAAATTCAGCACAGTCTGATTATATCAATATCTTTAACTGCTTTTTTGAGGTATAGTCTACATAACATCGCATTCACCCATTTTAAGTGCACAGTGATCTTTAGTAAATTTACAAAGCTGTGCAAACATAACCACAATCCAGTCTTTATCACTCCAAAAGAACTATCCTGCCCATTTGCAAACAATCACTGTTCTCACCCATGAGCCTCAAGCAATACTAATCTACTTTCTGTTTCTATAGATTCGCCATTTCTGGATATTTAGTGTAAATGGAATCAGAATATGTGGTCTTTGGCATTTGGCTTCTTCCACTGAACATAATGTTTTTGAGGTTTATTCGTGTAGCAGTCAGTATCAGAAGCTGGGTCCATTTTATTGCTGAATGGTATCCTTCAGTATGGGCTTAATGGCTATATTTTTTGAACCTCTAAGTGAGATACATTATCTGACAAAGATTGTTTTTCTGATTTGTAGGGAGAATAGAATATTTTAAATTGAGCCTGGCCTGGATAGTGGCTATAGATAGGGCATGAAAACATTCTTTCCCCTTTCCCCTTGGTAGAGTTTGGCACATACCTCCTCAAAAAAAATAATGTTGCCATTTGGACAGAATCATTTGGCCAGAACACGTACATTCATATGCCATCACAGCTGTCATGGGTGGAGAAAGAGGACCAGGGAGAGAAGCACGGCAGAGGGTTTGTACAATTCTTGGACTGGTGAGACGCAGCACCTCTTTAAAACACAGACACACAAACACGCTCAGACACACACACAAAATACCAGATACACTCACAGAGACACACCCATGCAAAACAATGAGTACATATCCACACAACGCCAAACAGATACACAAAAGCATTAGCTCTCTTCCAGCATCACTCACTCAGAATGCAGAGTATCTTTGATTTCCTTAAAGGTGAAAATAACGATGATATATTCTTTCTATTTCAAGATCGTTAAAGACAAGACCTTGTTCTTCTTGGAGTTAACAAAGTTCAGATATTGGTAAAGAATAAGCTTCACATAAAATAAGTATATTATTTATATTACTCATCCCTCTTGTTGTTGCTTATATTTCTGAAATCACAGGGACAATAATCATGTTAAAGGAAGAGGAGGCAAAAGCACATATCTAGGAGCACCTGGATGGCTCAGTAGGTTAAACATCTGCCTTTGGCTTAGGTTGTGATCCCGGGGTCTTGAGATCGAGCCCCGTGTTGGGTTCCTTGCTCAGCAGGGAGCCTGCTTCTCCCTCTCCCTCTGCTGCTCTCCCTGCTTGTTCTCTCTCTGTGTGTGTGTGTCTCCATCAAATAAATGAATAAATAAAATCTTTTAAAAAAATAAACACATACCTATCATGGATCTATCATTTATCCATCTATCATCTACCATCTATTTCTTTCCTCCCTTTTAGAGACACATAGTATTTCATATATCCATGCACTTATTTATTTTAAATTCTCCTCTTTAGACATTTACATTATTATCAATTTTCTGAATATTTTCCTTTGTGGACATTTAGAATGTTTATAATTTTCTGAACCAAACTTTTAACTAACATCTTTGTGCATATACACTTGTGCATGAGTAAGAGCATTTCGCTAGAATGTTTTTCCAGTGTTGAGTTGTGCAATAAAGACTATCCCAAGTTAAAAGCTTGACAGATGTTGCCAAATTGCCTTCAAAAAACGTTGCATCAGGCGCCTGGGTGGCTCAGTTGGTTAAGCAACTGCCTTCAGCTCAGGTCATGATCCTGGAGTCCCGGGATCGAGTCCCGCATCGGGCTCCCTGCTTGGCAGGGAGTCTGCTTCTCCCTCTGACCCTCCCCCCTCTCATGCTCTCTCTCTCTCATTCTCTCTCTCAAATAAATAAATAAAATCTTAAAAAAAAAAAACAAAAAACGTTGCACCAATTTTCATTCCCATTAGCTGTATAAAGTAAGTTCCCAGGCCCCTCAGCCCCCATTCCCCATTTTTAGCATTCCTTTTAAATTTTTTGCCATCTATGTTGGCATATACCATACCCTTTTGTTTTGATTTGCATTTTTCTGATATTTAGAGTCTTTTCATAGAAATATGGTCATAGGAATTTCTCCTTCTGTGTTTGTTTTCCATTTCATATTCTTTGTCTAGTTCTGTATGAGATTGTTTGCATTTCTCTTATTGATTTGTAGGAGCTCTTTATGTATTTTGATTTACATATATAAAATATTATTTCCATTCTGTCATAATACCGTCTTTGTGGTGGGGATTTTTCATTATTATCAAGCTTTTAAACATTTTTAAATCTTGAGATAATTTTAGATTTACAGAAAAGTTGCAAAGATAGAATAAAGAGTTCCTATATACCCTTTACACAGCTTCTTCTAATGTTAATATCTTACATAATCATTGTGTATTGGTCAAAATAAGAAATTAGCATTGGTTTGATGGTACTAACTAATTTATAGACTTTATTCAGATTTCACCAGATTTCCCACTTATGTCTTTTTCTGGTCCCAGATCTCATCCAGGATACCCTGATGCATTTGGTCATGATGTTTCTGTTGTTGCCTCCAGTCTGTGACAATTTCTCAGTCTTTATTTTTCATGACATTGACACTTTTGGTTGAGTACTTATCTGTATTTTGTAGAATATTCTCAATTCGGGTTATATGATATTTTCTCATGATTTGACTGGGGTTATGGATTTGGAGGAAGAACACTTTGGAGGTGAATTGTCCTTCTCACCATATCATATCAGGGGTACATGATATCCGCATGACTTACCACTAGTGACATCAACTTTAATCACTCACTTAAGATGGTGTCTGCTAGATTTCTCCACTGCAAAGTCATTATTTTTCCCTTTCCATTCTCTATTTGTTAGAAGCAAATCACTAAATCTAGCTTATACTTAAGGGGAAGGAAATTAAGCTCCACCTCCTGGAACTGAGAAAAGAATCTACATTTATTATTTGAAATTCTTCTGTAAAGGTTTATCTCTTCTCCATGTATTTCTTTATTCTTCAATCATTCACTTATGTCAGTATGGCTTTATGAATATTTATTTTGTTTTTTTGGACTATAGTTAGTTTATTACAGAAATTTGAATTTTGGTGTTTTCAAATTTATCAACTGTGGACATATGTCTTCTGTGTTTTACATCTTGTAAAGGAAGGTTTGCTTCCACCCTAATAATAATAGTACTTCCCTGAAGTTTTTTGACATTTAGTATTTAATCTAATAGCAATTCAAACTTGTGAATGACATGAGAGAAGGCTCTAAATTTGTTTCTTCCATATTTGTCTTTATTTGTCCTAACATCACTGATTAACATTCTCTCTGATTGGCTTGAATTGCCACCATTATCATGTGTTAAGTGGTAGTCTCTTTTATGTGTGTGTGTGTGATAGAGAAAGAGAACTTTCTTTCTTTCTTTCTTTCTTTCTTTCTTTCTTTCTTTCTTTCTTTCTTTCTTTCTTTTCTTTCTTCAAGTATAATTGACATACAGTGTTAGAATAGTTTCAGGTATACAATATAATGATTCAACAATTCTATACATTACTCAGTGCTCATCAAGATATGTGTACTCTAAATCCCTTTTATCTATTTCTTCCATCGTCCCACACACCTCCCCTCTGGCAACCAGAGGACCTGAATAGACATTTTTCCAAAGAAGACATACAGATGGCCAACAGAACATGAAAAGTTGCTCAACATCACTAATCATCAGGGATATGCTTTTCTATTTCTATCAAAATTCTACACCATTTTAGTACTGTTACTTTACAGTATGTTTTGATATCAGGCAAAACTTCTTCTATTTCTTCTTTTCTCAAAAGAAGTCAGACACAGAAAGGCACATACTGTGATTCCATTTATAGGGAAATATCCAGAATAGGCAAATCCATAGAGACAGAGAGTAGATTAGTGGTTGCCAGGGGTGGAGAGAAGAAGTAGGGAGTGAATGCTAAAGGATTTGAGGTTTCTTTCTGGAGTGATGAAACTGTTTTGAAATTAGTGGTAATCTATGCACAGCTTTGTCATACATTAAAAATCACTGAATTGATATTTTTAAAAGATGAACTTTATGGTGTGTGAATTATATCTCAATAAAGCTATCATTTAAAAAATGAAGCTGAAAATGGATTTTCTGTTTGAGATGAGAATGTCTTAAATTTAGATTTTGATGATGATTGCACAACTCTGTAAATACTAAAAACCACTGAGATGTACACTTTAACAAGTTAACTTTATGTTTGTAAATTTCATATCCCTAAAGCTGTTTAAAAATATATAGGCAATCTTTGTTAATTTTGTCATCTGATAAAACAAACTTGGAAAATTAAAATGAGGACTTTGATTACCATTGCATTGAATTAAATTATGGAATAATTTGGAAAGAATGGTTAACTTTACATTATCGGCTTCTCCCATTGGGATCATGATGGTCTAAGTCTTTCTGGATAATTGAACAGTTTCCTTCATATAAGTCTTGCACATATTGAGTGCCATTTGTTAGTTTGTGTTTCCTTTGTGAATCAATCTTTCTCTATGAACATTTTCTGATGTGTAGAAAATGAATTTTCAAATTGTTGGTTATGTGTCTGGCTACCTTATTGAAATGTCTTATTGGTTAAAATAGCTTTTCATTTGATTATCCTGAATTTCTAGACATATGGCCATATCATCTACACATAGAGTTTAATCTTTTCAGAACAATATTTGCATCTCATATTTCTATTTCTTGTATTGTTGCAATGACAAAGTTCTATATTATAATCTTGTACATTAGACAAGAGAGCTGGCCTCTCTTATCCCTTGTCCTTTTATGTATGTGATTTGAGCTTGGTTGCTGTAACCACCTCTCTTAAGCAAAAGTAGTATCCTTGTATCTCCTATTGCAAAGGTAAATTTTTCCCTTTGCAAATGAGTTATTTATGGAAAGATTATTTGAAACCATTTGAATATTGTGTTTCCAAATAACTTATCAACTAATGATCTTAGTATCCATTGAAAATTCTTGCCTGAATCAATTATTACATTGAGGTTGCAAGATGGTAATTTTCCTCACTAATTTCTATTATTTCTTTTTTTAATTAATTAATTTTTTTATTATGTTATGTTAATCACCATACATTACATCATTAGTTTTTGATGTAGTGTTCCATGATTCATTGTTTGCGTATAACACCCAGTGCTCCATGCAGAACGTGCCCTCTTTAATACCCGTGGATGGAACTGGAGGGTATTATGCTGAGTGAGTAAGTCAATCAGAGAAAGACATGTATCATATGACCTCACTGATATGAGGAATTCTATTATTTCTTCCACATCTATTAGCCAGTTTTCTACTCTAAAGAAAAGATCTTTCCTCCTTTATCTCTATTTTAGAGTATCATTATGGATTCATAGATTCTGTTCTAATCTAACCTAACTGCCATTGTTCTGTTTGGTACTCACATTGTCCCCTATTTGGCTTGGTGTGTTCTTTTAACTTAACTCTTATGTCCTTTTCACATAGCACAACAGGTTTATCTTTTACTCTCCTAGCCCCAGCCCGGGAATCAGCCATTTGCCCAAGGACTTGTGGTTTCTTTAAGTAGAAAAAGATATATGGAAACTACAGGGCACCTGGGTGGCTCAGTTCGTTAAATGTCTGCCTACCAGCTCAGGTCATGATCTCAGGGTCCTGGGATGGAACCCCACATTGGGCTCCTTGCTCAGCGGGGAGCCTGCTTCTCCCTCTTCCTCTGCTCCTCCCCCCTGCTCCTGCATTCTCTCTCTCTCTTTCTCACTCCCCCTTTCTCTCTCTCAAATAAATAAGTAAAATCTTAGGGGAAAAAAAGAAACTACAATCTGGGCATTAGATGGACTCAATACTACTGCTGTATCTTGGCTTCCAGACTCACAGTGGACAGAGCTAGGAAATATATGTATGTACATGTAAATATACACATCTCTCTCTTTCCCTTTATCATCTATCAATCTTTCTATCTCTATATCAGAAACCATGAGTTTATGCTGATACTTTCAACTCTAGTCCAAAGCCACAGCTTTGATTTTAGCTTCCTCATCCTTAATATATTTACTTATTTGCCCAATCTTAGAAGGTTTATAAAAAAAGTAGTTTTAGAATTGCTAACACACACAATGGTGGAGAAAAAAACACCCTATTAACTAGAATTCAATATTTATTTAAGGTTCTTTTTTATTTCAGTTTGAGGTTATGTAGTCAAAATACTGTGTTGAAAGTTACATGGGTTATTTCTTATTATTTCCCCCTTCAGTTTGGTTATGTTATTCATTTGAAATATAATTAAATGCATTTGGTTTTGTTTGTATCCTATTTTAGGGTTTCCCTTCTTATCCTTAGTAATTTTTGTTACATAAAACACGGCCATGATTCCAAAAGTCAAAACTCTCCAAAACCAAATACTCAGAGGAGTGTGTGTTATTGTCCCCAATCCTACCACCCCATTCCCATCCACTTCCTTTAGATAAACAATTCTGTTAGTTTTTGGTTTATCTTTGTTGGTTCACAAGCTGGTTCCACACAGGGAGGGCAAGGAGAAACTGAAGAAAGAAGCAGATCATTCCAGGTTGGTAGGTGGCAGGTTTAATAAACAAAGGGAACTTACTTATGAGACTTGTCTTGGGTGGTTGCAAGACGAGTAGATCCCTGTGCCTCCCACCAGAATCTTACAAGTTTATATAGAGGCTTCACAGCATTGAGTCACATACTGTGCAGATGGTCTCAGCACCACAGCACTATCTGAAGGCTGCATCCTCGAGCTCCCACTGTGGGAAGCCTGGGGACAGTGTACATTCCAAGGACAGGGGATGGGGTGAGGAACATCCGACTGCCCCCATCTGGCTTCTGGGTCAACCAGGCGTCACATCCTCTCAATGACTTTCTCCCAACAATCCTTCCTGTGTTTCCTTTTGCAAAAATAAACATACATAGATACATACATAGCGTATTATTTCACTATTTCTCTTACACAAAAAGTAGCATACTATATTTACTCTTTTCATTTTAAAATGCAAACCATGGGCTCAGTGAAGTTAAGTAACTTTTCTAGGCTCTCAAAGCCAACAAGTGGAGGAACCAGGAAAATAGACCCACACCCTGATACTTTCCATCTTTTTAATAATCTCTTCTATTGTGTTTGTAATTAATTTGTAATTTTCAGTATTAGAGTTATTGGGCAAAAAGAATATTTACATTTTTATTTTCTGGAAATATTACTGCTTCCCAGGAAGCAATCCCAGCTTTGCTCAGACAGGTTGATGATATGTTTAATGGGCATTTGGAATAGTTCTAATATTTCCTGTTGTGGCAAAGCTTACTTTCAAATTTTTTTTTTTTTGAGAATTGAAAATACCCTGCAAGATTACTTGCTTCCTTACCATCCCACTCTCCTTCTGTTTAGTCCTACTTTAGGCTTCCCAGCTGAGATGTATATTGCCTTCAAAATCTTTCCAGTTTAATGTATTAAGGAGTTGACATTACCATCAAAATCACAGTAACTGAAGCTAGTATACAATTTCTCCTTTTTTTTCCTGCTAGTAGTCAGAAAAAAAATCTACTTTGGCCCTATTTACAGAAAAGGACACATGTAGCAATTCTATATTTCACTAATTATGTAAATTAATCTAAAATATCCATCAATCACAGGAATAGTTTGAAGATGGGAGAGTGGATCAGTTAACTTCAGGTTTCGGATACCCACCTCTCAGCACAGTAATTTTCCTGCCATGCAGCATTTTAAGTGAGAACTCACCGCTTTCTTTGCTGCTTGGTTCAAAAGACTCTAATACAACAACATAAAGCCACCAGAAGTGTAAAGCTTAAATTAAGAGAAATAAAAGGAAATCTAGATTAGGAAAAAAAATGCCTTTAAGGAAAAAAATATGATCATTGAATTGTACAATACAATGGATTCTCTAAAATTCTCAGATATAAAATTATATGATCTATATATAATAATATTTTTGCCTGTGCCTCTCTAATATCCTATGATTTATACCTCTTGTTCTTTCTCTTATCTAATTGTATTGGGTATTAGTTATATTACATATATTTGTTATATAGTTCTGGTGAGAACATGATTTTTAAATTTTTCCTGCCTGTAGGATTTTGTCACTATTTATAAGTGAAATTTGTCCCTTCCTCATTCCTTCCTTCCTTCCTTCCTTCCTTCCTTCCTTCCTTCCTTCTTGCATGTGCTCTGTCAGGTTTGGATATCTGAGTTATGTTGGCTTTTGGAAAAAGTGCTTGGAAGTCTTACTTCTTTTTCTATGTTCCAGAGCACTTCACTTTGGGACTAGTAGTACTATTTGTGAAAGAGCTAGGTGACCTAACACCTATAAAGAACTTAGATCAGTGTCAAGCACATAGTAAGCACTCAACTAATATTAGCTAGGATGGGACATGGTTAGACCTAAGTTTCAGGCAGTTTTTGTTTTTGACAGGAATGACAAATGAGTAATTATAGAAGTTAGTATAGGAGAAGGATCGCATAGGATTCTTCCTAGGGAGAAAGTAAAATAACCACTGCTTTTAATCCATTCATCAAAAGACCTACAAAAAAAGGGATGCATAATTACAAATGAGCACACTGGAAGCTCCAAGACCTAAGTCCTCTTCAGTACCTCCATTTTGCAAGGTAACTCAATACCCCTGTTTTAACTGTTCTTGATACCCACTCAGACCTCATTATTCAGTTGGTGCCCCCATCACCTCAGTATTGTGAATGTAGGCTTCTAATGGCTCACAGCTGTCCCTTCTCCAAAATGATGCCCTCAGCCAGAGGGGAGCTGCCTTGCTACAAGTTTACTGCCCCCTGCCCAGGACAACCCCAAAGCAATGACCAAGTGACAAAGGGATTTGTCTCCAAATGCAGCGCAGTTCATACTCCTGAGCTTCCCATTGGATCAGAATGAAGTTGGACCCCAGCTGAGATCATGTTCCTTCTCAGGCCCTCCGTCCACCTTATCTGCTTCTCTCTTCCCCTTTCAAGTTTCCCCCGAGAGTACATCCTGAATAAGTCCTGTGCATGTGAATTCCTGTCTCAGACTCTGCTGCTGGGGACCTCGACTTTACAGAGTCATGTCAAGGGAGGAGGTTCTGTGGGCATGGATGTTGGAAGGTATTAAGAAATAAAGAAGAAAGTAAAAGTAGCTCTAAATGAGGCAAGGGTTGGGATTTGTTGTTGGGGTCCTGAAAGGAAAGGAGAGAGTAACCACAGGAACATGGTGGGAGCTAGTCGGCCAGTGAACTGAGCTGGACTTCTGCTTTTGACACCTCTGCAAACTTCATCCATCTGGGCCTGTGACTTCACACCTCAGCTTATTCCTTTTTTTTTTTAAAGATTTTATTTATTTATTTGACAGAGAGAGACACAATGAGAGAGGGAACACAAGCAGGGAGAGTGGGACAGGGAGAAGCAGACCTCCCATGGAGCAGGGAGCCGGATGCGGGGCTCAATCCCAGGGCCCCGGGATCACGACCTGAGCTGAAGGCAGATGCCCAATGACTGAGCCACCCAGACGCCCCTCAGCTTATTCCTTAATTGCTTTCACTGCACCCAGCCTCTTTGTCATTAAGCAGCATGGCTTTTCAAACCAGCATCCTGAAAACATCCCACTGACTTTTTTCTTTGCAGGTGCCCAGGTGCTTTACCCCAAAACAGGGGTCTCCGCTGGAAAGCTGGTTGTGACTGTAGATGTTATGTCCTTGAGGATGCCCTTGACCTTTGTCAAAGACAAGGGACATGTTATTCCCACTTCACATGCATAGATGTGAACAGTATCTGCCAGAGGTGGGCATATTTAATGATTTTCAAAGCAGTGTCATACACACAGTAATATAACAATGCCAAGAAACCTCTGTAATAAGAATAATATAGGTAATAGCTTTGTTTTTAAATGATGAAAAAGTCAATGTAGTGGTTAGAGCACAGGCTCTGAGATCGGCCATCCTCAGGTTCCAGTTTCGACTAGAGGATATTCTTGCATATCATTTATCAGACAAGCTTGGTGTATACACACTGTCCATATGTTCCTTGAAACATAATTTGGTAAGTTGGTGGTAGATCTGTTGGCCTTGAGTCAGTTTTCTTAAAATTCACTCTTTCATCCATTCACTGAACAACTGTTTATTGAGCTCCTGCTGTATGCAAAGCTGTGTAAGGGTTCTAAGGAGAAAGCCTTGAGGAACATGGATACAGACTAAACTCAGGTAGTTTCACCTTGTTAGGGAGAGAGACAATACACTAGTAAACACAGTAATTTTATATTGTTATAAGTGCTCCGAGGAAATAAACAGAAGTGGAAACAACCTGTTTGGGATTTGTATATGGGAGACTCTTAGTTTGGGTTTCCTCTGAAGCAGGCCCTGACACAGTGCTTGGAGAGCAGGTGGCTTACTTGGGAGGTGAAGAAAACACTGGTGGGTGAGTGGGGAAGTGAGACAACCAAGGACATGTCACCAAGCAAGCTACCACGGGGGGGGTACTTGAACCTTAATCCCACAGGGGAAATTTGGAGCCAACATAAAACTCAGGCATCAGCTTTATTCTACTCGAAGGCAAGGGAGCTATGGGTTGTTTACACTCCAGCTCAGTCATGGGTGGGGGACCGCTCCTAGGAGATGTTCATTCCTCTGCACTTCTCCTGTGAACTTTTTTTTTTTTTTTTTTTTTGAGACCTAGGAAGGTTCTCAGCAAAGAAGGCAGGTGCCACCAGCTGGAAGTTGGACAGGCATGCCCTGAGATGCTGAGGGTGAGGGGGTATAGATGGGAAACACAGGAGTCTGCTGCAGGCAATGACTTTAAAACCTCAGTGGGGGGCGCCGAAGGGGCTCAGTCAGTTGAGCATCTGACTTTTGATTTCAGCCCAGGTCATGATCTCAGGGTCCTGGGATCAAGCCCCGCATGCTGAGCACAGAGCCTGCTTATCCCTCTCCCTCCCACCACTTACGCTTGGTATGCCTGCTCTCTCTCTCTCTCTCAAATAAATAAATAGATAAAATCTTACAACCTCAGCAAAATTAACGCAAACACACTGAGGATTGCTGGAGGGAGGTTGGTGGGGGGAGGGGGTAACTGGGTGATGGGCATTAAGGAGGGCACTTGATGGAAAGAGCACTGGGTATTATATGCAACAGATGAATCACTAAACTCTACCTCTGGAACTAATAATACACTATATGTTAATTGATTTTAAATAAAATAAAAAAAAGAAATCAATGGGAAATTTCTTTTGAAATACATTCAAAACAGAAACTTAAAGAAATCCATCAATAGCTAGAATTATTTTGTTTCTCTTTCAGGGATCATTCCTAAAGAGGTTTTGAAGCAATGTGAGATATAAATGTGAGACCCAGATTATTAAATAACTTATAATTTAGTGATCATGAGAACCAGAAACTGTTGACAGGAGGGGAGTTGGTGACTTACTGGACCTTTGGAAATCTGCTGTTCCCAGACTCACATGGGAACTGGAAACAAAAAAAGCCTGAGAGTGGGTGAGAAAGAAAACAGACAAAAGCAATCCTCGATTTCTCCTTCCTTGGGTGTTACCAGACAATGTTCTATGTAGGGGCCACAGGTTTCTGAGCACAACAAAGACGTGGTGGAAGCAGAGACAACCGTCTGCTCAGGGAATGGGCATTGCCATGCCCAGATGGCCCCAGGTATCAGGAAAGGAGTTGCATGAGAACCTGGAGGAGCAATCCTCTGCAAATCCCTTATTGTGACAGACATCCTCTCAGAGCCTGAGAGTTGAGGGATAGGGTGACCAGGTAATTCTGGATGACCAGCCAATTCTGGGCTACCCAGGACTATCCCAGTTGTGAAACTGAAAGTCCTATGTGCTGGGAACTCACTTAGTCGCAAGCAAACAAGGACAGTTATTATTTCCCCTAGTGAGAAGAGAATTTCTGGATCTCACAGCAGCCATTGGAATAATGTTAATATTTGTGTTTCTTGCTGATCAAATTTATTAATATAATTTTATGCCTCTAGTGTCACCAAGATATGCTTGGGAATGGCCACCAACTGGATTAGTCCACTACAGATATGCTAACTGAACAAAACCGATTATTCCACAACATTTGTAATCAGGAACTGAACAGCAAAAAGAAAGACCATACTGGCACATATTTAATGTATTCTTCATGCTTGAATATTGGTTTTTTAATTAAATTGAAAAGTTTTATTTCTTTAAGTGTCAAAATTGGAGTAACTTACATAACACATCTTCTTACATCCTTGTATCTTTTTTCTGCTTTTATTATTTCCTCAGAGCCACAATTTTATACCCCCAACCTTTATTGAAATGTAATTAACAAATAACATTGTGCAAGTTTAAAGTGTACAACATGATAATTTGATACACCTATATATTGTAAAATGGTCACTGTGATCTAGTTAGTTAACACATCCATCACCTCACATAATTACCTTTTTTTTTTTTTTTTTGGTGTGGTGAGAACATTTAAGATCTACTCTCTTAGCAATATTCAAGTATATAATATGGTATTGTTAATTATTGTCATCATGTTAGACATTAGACCTCCAGAATTTATTCATCTTACAACTAGAAGTTTGTACCCTCTGACCAACATCCCCATTTCCCCTATCTCCACCTCCAGGCAACTACTATTCTACCCTCTGTTTCTATGAGTTTAGCTTTATTGCATTCCACATATATGTGAGATCACACAGTATTTGTCTCTCTCCGTCTGACTTGTTTCACTTTGCATAATGACCTCAAGGTCCATCTCTTGTCAAAAATATCAGGATTTCCTTTTTCTCATGGCTAAATATTATCCCATTATACCACATCTTTTATTATGAATGGTTATTAACCATTCATCCGTTAATGGATACTTAGGTTGTTTCCATATCTTGGCTATAGAGAATAATGTTGCAATGAACATTCGAGTGCAAATATCTCTTCTAGATCCTGATTTCATTTTCTTCGGATATATACCCAAAAGTGTGATTTCTGGGTTGGTATGGTAGTTGTGTTTTAAGTTTTTGAGGAATCCATATTGGTTTTCTTTTTTTTTTTTTTTTAAGATTTTATTTATTTATTTTTAGAGAGAAAGAAAGAATGAGGAGGTGGGGCAGAGGGAAAGGAAGAGAGAAACCCAAGCTGACTCTGAGCTGAGCATGGAGCCCAACACAAGGCTTGATCTCACAATCCTGAGATCAGACCTGAGCTGAAACCAAGATTCTGGCCCTTGACCGACTGTGCCACCCAGGTGCCCCTCCATACTGGTTTTCATTATGACTGGCCAATTTACACAGTACACAAAGATTCCCTTTTCTCCACATCCTACTCATACTTGTTATCTCCTGTCTTTTTGATCATAGCTGCTCTGCCAGGTATATCTTATTGTAGTTTTGATCTGCATTTCCCTGATTATGAGTGATGTTCAGCATCTTTTCATGCACCTGTTGGTCATCTGTATGTCTTCTTTAGAAAAAATGTCTATCCAGGGCCTCTCCCTATTTTAATTGGATTACTTTTTCCCCTTTTTGGGCTCCTCGGTTGTATGAGTTCCTCATATATTTTGGGTATTAACTTCTTATCAGCTATATAGTTTGCAAATACTTTCTCCCATTCCGTTGCCTTTTCATTTGGTGATGGTTTGCTATACAGAAGTCTTTTTAGTTTGATTTAGTCCTGCTCATTTATTTTTGCTTTTGTTGATTATACTTCTTGCGTCATTGTGTGCCCAAATCATTGTGAAGACCAATGTCAAGCAGTTTTTTCCCTATGTATTCTCCTAGGAATTTTACAGTTTCAGGCCTTACATTTATGTCTTTAGTCCATTTCAAGTTAATTTTCATGAATGGTATAAGATAGGGTCCCAATTTCATTCTTTTGCATGTGAATATCCAGTTTTCCCAACACGATTTATTAGAGAAACTATCTTTTCTCTATTGAGTATACTTGGCTCCCTTGTCAAATATTAATTGACCATATATATAGGGGTTTATTTCTGGGCTCTTGATTGGTTGGTTGATGTGTCAGTTTTTATGCCAGTACCATACTGACTTGATCACTATAGCTTTGTAATATAGTTTAAAATCAGGAAGTGCCATGCTTCCAGCTTTATTTTTCTTTCTTAAGATTGTTTTGGCTGTTTTTGGGGTATTTTGTGGTTCCATACAAATTTTAGGGTTTTTTTTTTCTATTTCTGTGGAAAATACCATTGGAATTTTGATAGGAATTGCATTGAATCTACAGAATGCTTTGGGAAGTAAGGACATTTTAACAGTATTAATTTTTCTGATTCTTGCATGTATGATATAATTCCATTTGTGTCTTTCTCAATTTCTTTCATCAATATCTTACAGTTAGCAGTGTACATATCTTTCACCTCTAGGTTTAATTTATTCATAAGCATTTTTTTGGTTTTTGAACTATTTTTTTTAAAGATTTTTATTTATTTATTTTTTATTTATTTGAGACAGAGAGAATGAGAGACAGAGAGCATGAGAGGGAGGAGGGTCAAAGGGAGAAGCAGACTCCCTGCCGAGCAGGGAGCCTGATGCGGGACTTGATCCAGGGACTCCAGGATCATGACCTGAGCCAAAGGCAGTCACTTAACCAACTGAGCCACCCAGGCGCCCCATGGTTTTTGAACTATTGTGAATGGAATGTTTTCTATATAATGCAAGACACAGGTCAGATTTATTTATTTGCATGCAGATGTTCAGTTGTTCCAGCACTGTTTGTTGAAATGACTGCCCTTTCTCCATTGAATTACCTTTGAACCTTTGTCAAAAATCAATTGATCATATTCACGTGTCTATTTCAGGAATCTTAATTTTATTTCAATGATCTATGTGTCTGTCCTTTCACCGATACCACATTGTCTCGGTTACTATGGCCTAAGAATAAATTTTTAAATCAGTTAGTCTGAGTCCTACAAATTTGTTCTTCAGACCCTCACTTTTACAGCTCAACTCCTACATCCCCCTCCCCCAGAGGCAACCACCGCTCTGATTTCTGTCACTATAGACTTGTTTGGTCTGTTCTTGAACTCAGGTACATAGATGCTTTTTTCATCTTTTTTTTTTTATTTAACATAATGTCATTGAGATTTATCTTTATTTCTGCATGTATCCATACCATATCCATTTTATTGCTGAGTAGTATTACATTTCATGAAAATTTTGTCCTTTCAAATATAAGTGTTTCTACTTTTCTTGAGCAAATATTTAGGCATGGAATTGTTGGATCACAGAATAGATGTATGGAGATCACTTCTTGTTCCACATAAAAGATGAGTTTCAAGGACAGTGATTTAACAATTTTAGACATTGAAAGCCAGATGTTACCTTAACCTCTTCTCATAATTGAATTTAACTACAGATATGGGCTGAATTGACTTATGGCCAGCATCTCCTTGCTTAGTAGAAATATTAGCCAGGTAAGGATGCCAATCACAGACAGCTAGCAACCACCTCTGAAGAGATTCCCTGGCTTTAGTGTGCCTTTAGAACATGAAGAATTAGGAAAAGGGATTGAGAGAGTGAGATTTATTCTAGGGGATAATAAACATGGTATTCTGGTTAAAACAATTTTATTTGGCAATGTAGCTCTTCACTGAAAGGGTTAGGGAATTTCTTGTGGTCCAGTATGCTTGGCCATAGGTGGGGGCCCGTGCTGGATCAGGAGGACACTTATCTGTCAAGCTACACAGTTTACATTTTAAGTTGAAGGCAACAGAAAACCACTGAAGGTTTATAAGGTGGAAGGTAGCAAGATTAAATTTAGGCGACAGACAGATCTTTCTCGTCATGGTAGGAAAAAACAGATTAACAAAGGAGAAGGCTTGGAAGTAGGGGAACTAGCTGACAAGATGTGGGGGTCATCTACATGAAAGTCAGTAGTGTATGAAACCAGGGTAGATGTAGTGAGGATGGAGTATAAAGGATGCAGAGTCACCTTGGAGAGCTGGGACTACAGAGGATGAGGAAACCAAGGAGGTAAGAATGACACTCTAATTTCTGATGTGGCTATTTAAGGGGATTCAGTGTCATTTGCTGCTTCCAGAAACAAAGGAGCAGGAAGGGTTTTGAAGTGACAGAGGCATAGAGATGAGTTTTGGATACGTTGAGTTGAAGATGAAGAATTCCCAGGAGACAGTTAATATTTTGGTCTATACCTCATAACAGAGCAGGCCCCATGGGTGTGCAGCCTGTGGCAGTCACACAGGGCTCCAAGTTCAGAAGAACACCCTGCTGTTAATGTCTTGATGTTAATCTTAATGTTCTGCTGTTGCCATCTTGAAATTCATGATAATTTTTTAATAAGGCATCACACAATTTCATTGTGTACTGAGCCCCACAAATTCTGTAGCTGGTCCTACTCAGTAATCAGTTCTGGGGATATAAATTTATAAGTAACCAGTTTACAGGTGGTCACTAGAGCCAATGGAACGAGTAAGAATCTACATAGGAATTTCCACAAGAAAGTATGGAAGGAGAAGACTCTAAAGGTGTCCCTGAAGAAAGACACATTTAAAGGATGAGTAAAAAGAGCCCCACAAAGGAGATAGAAAGGAGCATCAAGCAATATCAGTGGAGAATGAATCCATGGACTTTATGGAACCAGCAAATAGAAAGATGGACAAGGGCAGTCACATGAAGAAAAGAGAACACAGTTATAGAATCCTGAGACAGTTACAAGCAGCTCTATACATTTTATGAATGCTATATATTGGTCCATATGGAGACCTCTATGAAACACATGTGAGCCCCTTCTCTCTGATCTTCCTCCTTCTCCCCTTTCCCAGGACCCATTTGCCTCTTCTACCCTTCTGTCCTTCCTCCAGGGAGCTCGCCTGGGAAGTAGATACACAAGGTTCTGGAATTTGGGGATAGCAGGTCTTGATGATCTAACCCTGGGGGTAGGGGAGTGGGAGGTAGAGGCCCAGGAAGACTGTAGCTCTAGACCCTTCAGATTCTTGAGAATGATATCTTCAAGGTAAATGTATCTTTCTCCTGCTTATATTAACCATCTCCTATGGCATACCTTTAAGCATTATTATGACAAGCATATTTCTATCTCCTTGCTCTGTCTTACCAGAGACACACCTCCATCCAGACCAGGTAAAATATGGGGTAGGACAGGAAGGATAAAGAAAAAAGGAAATCCCAACCTATCACATAAATTAAAAGAGGAGAGAGCGTTAAAAGGAAGCGGTAGTTACCTGTCAGACAAGTCAAGTAACATAAGGTCTCAAAAAATATGCATAACTCTACAATGTAAAGAACATAATTGACTTCTTCCAGTCATGGTGGGATAGCTTATAGCCCCATTGATCATTTTAAAAATATATTGGAAAGCATAATACAGATTCTGGGGCTACCAGGACTTCAGGGCCAGTATTCTAGAAAAAGGAAATCCTGGAGAGGTGGGCCAGAACTCTACAGTTGTTTTTGCCTTGGGGCATTTGCCATTTCTAGGGTCAGGGACAAGACCTGGGAATCTGAGTAGCTTCCATGGCAGAGAGCTATTGTCAAGAAGCGGAGAAGCCAATACATTTGGGGGAAGTTTTGCAGGACTGAAGGGACAAAAATTAGAGACTTGGAGGGCAAGACTGTGGTAGATTAAGAGGCTGTGGAAGGAGAAAAGACAAAGAGTGAATGGTAGTGAAGCTTTTGAGAAACATGGCTTTCAAGGGGACAGCAAAGAGGGTAGTAACTCTGTGGACGGGGATGTACACATGTCAAACTAATCAAACTGTGGAATCATTATATTATGCACTTGAAACTAATATAGCACTGTAAGTTAATTATATGTGAATTAAAAAAATAAAAAATCAAACTATACTTAATATTTGTGCACTTTATTATAAGCTCAATTTTTAAAAAATATACATTGGGAAAAAATTAAAAATTAACTAGATAAAAATACCAGAAGTGTTTATCAGATCACTCAGATTTTTCTTGGGAGGTTAATTAACACTTATGGAAAGCCATTTCTTATTAAGTTTTTGTTTAAATTCCAGTATAGTTAACATACAGTGTTATATTAGTTTCAGGTGTACAATATAGTGATTCAACAATTCTATACAACACCTGGTGCTCATTACAAGCGCACCTCTTAATCCCCATCGCCTATTTCACTCATTCCCCCACCTGCCTCCCCTCTGGTAACCATCAGTTTATTCTCTATAGTTAAGAGTCTGTTTCTTGGTTTCTCTCTCTCTCTGTTTTTCCCCTTTGCTCATTTGTTTTGTTTCTTAAATTCTACATATGAGTGAAATCACATGGTATTTGTATTTCTCTGACTGACTTATGGAAAGCCATTTAAAAACACACCAAAAATATGTAGATGAGCAAAGTTCGTGCATCATAAGTGTATGGAAAGAAGATCTATATTAAAGACATCAGGGAGTAAATCATCCATGTGGTTCGGTCATAAAAAGTTAGAGGCAGAAGCAGTCACATTAACTACATTCCACTAAAAATGTGAGTTTCTGGTATAAAAATGACGTATAGTATGCAGTCTCCGAGGCAGCCTTTCACATTTTCCCAGTAACATACCACACTCTTCTCAATGTCCCAAAGTAGACAGATTGCCAGGATCGAGGAGATTTTCACTAATTTTAATGCTCTGGTGAAGAGTCTAGAATAGCAACATCTCCCAGGTGGAAAGTACTGGGCATGTTGAGGGAAGTGATATAAACACATGCTTTCCTCCTAGAGCTAATCTTTGAGTTAGAGCTCCAGGAATCCTAACAATTGAAAAGCCAGGAATCATCATGGCTTGTAGAGGGGTTCAGAGTTCCCTCCCTCCTATTACCATGATATCTCTTAGGAATTCTCTTTGTAAATCCCCCCAAATGGCATTTCCCTCCCCCCTACTCACTACCAACCACCAAAAAGGGAATGGAGTCCAGGAAGTGTAGGCAGGAGCAGAGACCAACCAAAAGAGCCCTGATACTCATGAGTGCTGGGGAGAGTTTTCCTTCTAGTACAGTGCTCTAACTGTTGAGGATGCCGTGGTACTTGGCCAGGGCAGGACAAAAGGAATCGCCTTTGTTCCTGGGAAACAACCTTTGGATGAAGACCTGCTAGACCATGAAAATGGTACTAGGATCAGGCACATCACCCAGCTTCCACCAATCATGTATCTTAGAAGGGAACGTCACAATAGCTAAGTGTCTGGGCAGTGGTCCAAGAGAACTCCTTTCCAACACTCATAATCTTTTCAGAAACACTGTGTCTAGATGGAGCTTTTCTCATCAAAATCAAGACATTGATTTTGTTATTTTGTGTAATTTTTAGAGATTTTAAGCACAATCATGTATTCGATCTGTCATCGTGTTACAATCTTTGCTTTCTTTAAAACACTATTTGCATCAATTTTGTGCAAGTTATTTTTTGCTTGTAATTATTGTATTGCAATAATAACTTCTCATGATTGTAAGTGGAAAGGAAAGAGTTTTAGTTTAAGTAGAAGATGTTTGGGAATATACCTGAAAAATCCAATTTCTACATTTTATAATGCCAGTGTGATATCTACTTACAGGTCACCAGCCTAGTGAAATGAGTTTCTATTCCCAAGTTATTTTGCCTTTTTTCCCCTTATAATAATCTTTGCTATGCAAAATGCTGTCTCTGAATGTGCCAGTTAGTACCTTGAAGAATGGTCCATGTCTCTTTTGTTAATCTCTATGCCGGTTGTTGCCTCTTCCTTTTAAGATCCATTAATTGGTCTTTCTTTGGACCAGAAGTGTTCAAGAATAACTAAACCTTCTGGCATTGTCATCTATTCAGAGAGAACAACTGGTCTTTATTTCATTTCTACACAACTGCAATTATATTAAAATGCTCCCTAAGCTCCAGAGATGGGCATTTTTAAGATCCTGATCATTGTCTTTTGAACTGAAAGTGGCCCTGATGGGATTGAACTGAGAGGTGTTAATGAAGAGGAAGCACAGGAAAGCTTGGTCAAACCATTAACAAACCAGGAGGCTCCCGCATGTGCCAGGTGCTGTCTGGGGATACAAAGATGAGTGAGTCAGGGTCCCAACCCTCCAGGACCTCTTGGTCTCAATGTTGAGACAGACACAATAAACGTATTAACAAACCCAAGGGCTACAGTGGAGGTATGAATAGAGACAGGGGAAAGCCAACCAAGGGCCCTGGGTGGTCCTAACGAAAGGTTACAGAAGGAAAATGTCACTTTCTTCCCAATGGCACTTGCTATAGATACACATGACAAAGAGGCTCCTTGATTCTGTGAAGTTCCCATAGTAAATGCTGTTGGTGCCCAGATTCCTTTTATCTGGCAGGTGCTCCCATCACCAGCTTCTGTGAGTGTTAGATAGCCGCCTTTTTATCCGGGCACTTGCCCTTGGTCTGTTGGGAACCACTTCTGGAAATGCCTGGATAGTATGCCCTTCCCATCAGTGGCCTACCAAACACTGACTGATACAGGGTACAAAAGGCTGGCCCCCTGGCCTCGGGGAAGGAACACTGTGATGTACTCACCCTCCACATGCGGTCAGGCTGAGGCTAGACTTCAGCTTACTCACACCTTTGTTTGGTTTCTTTCCCTCTCCTGCCTGCTTTCCTCATTCTCAGGGGTTTTGAGATCAGTCCCTCTCTCATTTGCAAACAACCCATCTCAGGCTCTGCTTTTAGAGAATACACATAAGATAGTTTTCTATGTTACTCTCAGCCTGTTGGTTGTATGGCTCTCTGAAAGAAAGAAACAAACAAACAAACAAAGAAAAGAAAAGAGAGGAAGGAAGGAAGGAATACTAGCAGGGAGAGATGGAAGGAAGAGAGGAGGGTCAGGGAATAATCTTATCATGGCACATCTCAGCTCCATGCCCCTCTTCTAAAAGAAAGAATCACTGTTGCAAGGAGCAGGCCTGCATGGAGGGAGGATCTGAGAGGGAGAGCCCATAAACAGAAGGCTGGCCTCCTCCAAGAATCTTGGAGACCCTCAGCCTATCTTAGAAGTTAAATTGAAAATTGATTAAAGTTAGAAGTGCAATCACTTGGATGCTTGAGGTTTCAAAATTCACTCAAAATTCACTTCCATGGTAATTAAAAAAAAAAAAAACCACTGGAGGAAATTGAACTCATAATCAATTTGTTTATGATGTTCTTTGGCTTTAACTTCTGACTTTCACAAAGGATTTAAAACAACCTGAGACTGTCCCTGAATTCCTCATAGACCAAAGCCCTCCTTCCCTGGGGCAGCTGAAGCTTGCCCTGGGGATCATCTGGAATGAGTTGTACTTTCTAAGGAATATCTTGGCTACCTAGGAAGGTGGTACAGAGAGCTGAGTCCATTCGGGAGAGAACATTTATCCAGAAAAGCTTTTGTTCTGAGTATAAGCCCTGAAGAAGGCACTTGGAAATTGTCTTGGATAAAGTGTTTTTGTAAGCATTAGCAGTCCTTCATTAAGAAGGTTGGAGCAATTAATGTTATCTTGATTAATGAAGCTACGTTAGCTTTCTAATTTCTAATGCTTCTTCCTTCTTGCCAGGCAAGAATTCGGAACTGACTCAATGCAGCCCACCAGGCAGACTTGCACAATGCTGGAAATTGGCTGCAGCAGCTTCTCAGTGAAGTAATTGACAAAGTCGGGCCTGATCTACTTGTCTATCAGATTAGGCAAATAGAGCGTAGATTTTAAGGGCATGGATCCCAGACCTGAGTGCAAGTTCTAGCTTGGTCATCACCAAGCTTCAGTTCATTAACATGAAAAACAGTTTATTAGTGGGGCGCCTGGGTGGCTCAGTCGTTAAGCGTCTGCCTTCAGCTCAGGTCATGATCCCAGAGTCCTGGGATCAAGCCCCGCATCGGGCTCCCTGCTCAGTGGGGAGTCTGCTTCTCCCTCTCCCACTCCCCCTGCTTGTGTTCCCTCTCTCGCTGTGTCTCTCTCTGTCAAATAAATAAATAAAATCTT
>NC_138369.1:58573603-58622836 GCF_054177405.1 Leptonychotes weddellii
CAACAGATGAATGGATAAAGAAGATGTGGTCCATATATACAATGGAATATTACTCAGCCATCAGAAAGGATGAATACCCAACTTTTACATCAACATGGATGGGACTGGAGGAGATTATGCTAAGTGAAATAAGTCAAGCAGAGAATGTCAATTATCATATGGTTTCACTTATTTGTGGAACATAAGGAATAGCATGGAGGACACTAGGAGAAGGAAGGGAAAAATGAAGGGGGGGACTCGGAGGGGGAGACGAATCATGAGAGACTATGGACTCTGAGAAACATATAATGTATTATTGGTTTCAGGGATACAGCTCTGTGATTCATCAGTCTTCTATAATACCAGTGCTCATTACAACACATACCCTCCCCAAAGCCCACCACCCAGCCACCCTATCCCCCCACTCCCCTCCCCTCCAGCAACTCTCAGTTTGTTTCCTATGATTAAGAGTCTCTTGTGGTCTGTCTCCCTCTCTAGTTTTGCCTTGTTTCATTTTTGCCTCTCTTCCCCTATGATTCTCTGTCTTGTTTCTTAAATTTCACATAAGAGAGATCATATGATAATTGTCTTTCTCTGACTTATTTCACTTAGCATAATACCCTCTAGTTCCATCCACATCGTTGCAAAACATCTAGGGGGCTTTAAAAAAAAAACCCAGTGCCCAGGATCACCTGCCATGCTCAGCCACTTACTTCTGAATCTGTGGAGGTGGGCCCAGTACAGGTATTTCTGTGGGTTATTTTAAGGCACAGCCAAGAAGGAGAACCCCAGCTAGTACCTGACCATAATTGGTGCAGTAGTATTCTGAATAAGATGGCTCCATCTTCAACTCCGGCTAACGGTACTTGTTTGCAGAATTTAGTTGTCAGAACATAATACACAGCATCTACAGCATGCAAGACACGTGCTCTGCTCCCGAACTCTTGAAGTAGAACCCCTTGTACCTATGAAACATCTTCACCCCCTGGACCAGCGTAATTTGCCTTAACATACTCAGTCCTTTGAAAATTCATTGAGTTCACAGAATCTTCTGGGCCAGCCATTGTGTGCATGCCCTGCACTGCCATCTGTCCTTCTGGCCCTCCCAGGCTAGGCTTACTCCTCCTGCACCCCATATCGGGTGACAGGATAGGCGAGGCCTGAAAGGAGACCCATTAGTTCCATCAGGTAAATCTAAGTTGTATTCATTACTTCAATAAACATTCAGTAAGCATTTATTGAACACGTACTATGTGCCCATCTGGTTTAAGATTGACAAGACAAGCAAGACCCTGCCATCTGAGAGCCAATAAAAAAAAAAAATAAAGTGTCCAATGGTAACTCGTGCTCACATGGTACATCCAGTAGACTCAGCATGACATTTTTAACAGTGACCCTAGAAAGAAGCGCTACACAAAAAGATAAAAGTGGTCATTATTAATATACTTAATCTCCAGGCAGTTGGATAAATAGCATATGCTTTCATTTAGTATTAAATAAATAAAATGGGAGAAATAAACCCTGCTTTTATTCATGAACACTCTATATCTATTTTTGACATGATTCCTGAAAGGGTCTATTGCATCTTTCATCTGGGATTTGACTGACAAACATGGGTTTTGAAAATGCTGAGCCCTGTGACATCAGAGGTTCTTTCAACTCATGAAAGACATGACGATGTCATCTGACTGCCACGTCATGCTTTCCAGAACAGTTCAACCGCTTTGTGCCATTCCCAAATAGCACTGAAGCTCCCACCTGTGAATTTCAAGAGAAACAGGGAGAAGTGGTGTCCCAGAAGATTTAAAATCATGCAGAACCAGAGCTTGTCCTCTGGGCAGCTCAGTCTCCCAGTGACATTTGCAGATCTTCTCTCTCCTCATACTCCCCTCCACCCTCCCCCATTCTCTCTGCAGAGGACCTCACCTCGTTCTTCACAGGGCAGACACTATGCACCCCTGCACTGGATCCTGTCACCTTCCAGGAAGGTCTCAAGGTCACACATCCCTTCCCTCTTGCTGAGCCAGCCTCTCTTTTAACTGGTTCCTTCCTATTGATTGGTAAACATGCCTGAGTCTCTGTGTTTCCTAAACCATTTCTGCACATTCCCCCACTTCCTGCCCTGCCTCGGTGCTCCTCCCAGTTGGTGGCAGGCACACTCCAGAGAGCATGCTGTGCTCAGGGCTTCTGCTTCCTGCCCTTCCTCACTCCCCTCACTGAGCTGTTCTCCCCACAGCAGCCAGAGTGCACTTTTGGAAGCACAAATCTGACCAGATCACCTCCACAGAAGCTTTACTGGCTTTACGTAGCTGTTGGAATAAAGATCAAAACATGATATGGTCACCATGACCTGAGTGGTCTGGATCTCCAAGCCCAGCCACACTGCCTCTCGTTTAGGTCCTCAGATGCACCTGCTGTCCCCATAGCCTGTCCTGTGCAAGCTGTCTGCTCTGCCCCCAGACACTCTCCCACCTCCCCACACCCCACTGGCTGGTTACTCACTGTCCCTGCTAGACACGTTCACTGTACTATGAAGCACCCAATCAGAGCAGTGAGGATTTCTGGCTTTGGTCATCAATATACCCTAACACCCAGCCCAGAGCCAGGCACCTAGTAGGTGCTCATAGACTCTTTGCTGGATGGATGAATGAATGTTGGATGTAGCCACACTAAAGGGAAATATTTGCACTTGGAACTATAGCTTGGGGTCTGCAGAGATGACTTCTCTTAAAGCCTTATATAATAAGTGAGGATCACCACATCAAAAACTAATGATGTATGGTGACTAACATAACATAATAAAATAAAATTTAAAAAAAAGTAAGTGAGGAAACTGAGACTCAGAAAGACAAAGCCACTGGCTCAGGGTCACAGAGCTAGAATAAGTGAAAGCCTGGTCAAAAAACACAAACACAGAGAATGGTATACGGTCAGACTGAGTTGCCATGACAGGCTACACACTAATGGCCTATTTCATAAAGGTAGCCATCTACTAAACCTGCCTCAGATACCTACAGCAGTTACCCCTGGGGTTCCCATCCAAGGAAGCCCATCCAAGGAAGCACAGGATGTATTTTATGTATTGAAGGCCTATTGCTTAGTTTGACATAGCATTGATGGCATTTGCCCCCTTTTGAGCTGAGGCACATAGACCCGTATTTATTTTCTTGGTTCTATCAAAAAGTGTTTTCCATCAACATCCAATTCAATACATTTTCCTTGAGCCACCTGCTGTCTCGGTGCTATCTTGGGTACGGGGAATACAATACAGTGACTTTAAAACCATCCATCATCCCCATCTGCAGAGATCTCATTTGATGAATGAACACGTGAAAAAATATAATAAAAAAAAAATCCCCAACTTGAAAAAGGGCTTTAAAAAGGGGTTAGCCAACTGCTCTTCCCAGACTGGAATTAAGATTAGGGTTGTGCGTTCGATTCAAAGAAGACCAAAGGAGAGGCAACGGGCCTTAAAAGATCAAACGCCGTGGGTTGACCTTGTCTCACTCTGGGCTTGTTTCACATGGACTCCATTCTATGGAAGAGAATGGTGACAGTTAAATCAATAGCTAAAAGCAACTGTTTGGGTCAGTGCCATAGACGGCAACTAAAGACCAAACCCACAGCATCACGAGCTCTTGTTCTTTCTCTCTTTCTAGTAAGGAAGCCAAGTGTCAGAGAGGTTAAGTAACGTGCTCCAGGTCACACAGCTAGTACTTTGCAGGTCCAGGAAGAGACGACCTTACATCTCTCTGGCTTCAATCCATTCTTCTCTCTTTGACTCCCCATTGCCTCCAGAGAAGGTATTGGAGGAAAGTTGAGGCAGGCAGCAATGTTACACCAGGAATCACTGTGAGAATAAAAAGGTGACTGATCAAAAGCTGAAACATTATTGTGGAACCCAGTGATTCTCTAAATATCTGCAAAGCTGACTTCATCAGAGTGGGTCGTGGTGGTCTGCCAGGGCTGTGACCATGCACCAGTGCTCACTGGGGACCTGTGATAATCTCATTCTCTCTCTCACTCCCTCCCTCCCTTTAGGAGGAAACTTTTTCGAGGCAAACCTGGAGAATGAAGGAAGTATTTCGGGCAGTGATTCAACATTTTATAGACAGTCAGAAGGTAAGTGTGCTTAAAAGTTTGCAGCTAGTGGGAAGTTGGAGGAATAGAAACACCTTCAGAAACTCGGGGTCTCCCAGTTGCAATGTAACCGCTAGACACAACCACTTGTTACTGGGTGGGAGTCTCCAGGGGTCTTCTTGTTATTGCTTCTCGTGTGAATCCATCATCAGAATTGGTGATTATAGCCAAGGTGTGGCCGAGAGCAGTGCATTCGCTACCCAACCCCTGGATACTTTATATCACCTGGTGAGCTCCAGTTCCAACTCCATCTTCCGGAGTTGAAATATGATAATGAATACACTTGTGTAGTTCATATTAAAATATTCATATAAAGAATGTATCAGGGGCGCCTGGGAGGCTCAGTCGTTAAGCGTCTGCCTTCAGCTCAGGTCATGATCCCAGCGTCCTGGGATCGAGCTCCGCATGGGGCTCCCTGCTCCGAGGGAAGCCTGCTTCTCCCTCTCCTACTCCCCCTGCTTGTGTTCCTGCTCTCGCTAGCTCTCTCTCTGTCAAATAAATAAATAAAATCTAAAAAAAAAAAAAAAGAATGTATCATGTACTGATTCACTTCTACCTCTTTATACCAATATCATAGTCCCCTCAGAGTAGAAGTTAAAAGCAAAACAAATTTCTGGTTTCAAATAAAACCTTCTCCACCATTTCAGGTGGAGTGCTGTACCTTGAGAGCCTCCTGAGTCACCTGCTCCTGGGGCCCTATAGCCCCTCTGCATGCTCTCTGTTCTCTCCTTTGGGTGCCTTCGCAAGAAGGTCCCATCCTCCTTCATCCTTGCCACCTAGAACTCTCCCCACGGTACGACACACTCCTGTGGGCTCCATGCACCTCCATTCACTGCTGAAGCTGAAATGCCCAGCACTGATTTCAGCCCAGAGTTCTAGACTCAGATCTCTAAAACTTGATCATCAAGCCCTGTAGATCCTATAGGGATCCTAACCTCAGCACATCCTAATCAAGCTCCTCAGCCACCTAGGTCCCCTGGCAAGAGTTCCCTTTCCCTCAGCCTCCCTCCTCCCCTACTTCGACCCAGTCATCCAAGCTCCTATCAGCTCTTTCTCCAATTCTGTCTTTCTCTTTCTATTCTGACCCCTGTCACCTGAGCGCCTCCTGCCCACAATTCCCCTGTATTGATATTACCTTCAGTGACCATCCGTATCTACCAGAATTCTCCAGAGAAGCAGAACCAATAGGGGACACACATACACACACACACACACACACACACACACACGCAAAGATTTATTTGTGTGAGATTTATTTTATTTTAGGGACTTGGCTCCCATAATTGTGAGGCTTGGCAAGCCCAAAGTCTATAGGGTAGGTCAGCAGGCAGAAGACTCAGGCAGAAGCCAATGTTTCAGTCTTGAGACAGGCTTTCTTTTCTGGGAAACCTCAGTTTTTGCTCGTAAGGCCTTTTCTCTCAACTATGTACTTGAGGCCCTCCTGCATTACCTCAAGGGCAATCTCCTTTACTTAAAGTCAACTATCGTAGATGTTACCCATATCCACAAAATACTTTCATAACAACACCTAGATTCGTGTTTGAGTAAATCACTGGGTACGACAGCCCAGCCAGGATGATGCATAAAACTGACCATCCCATTGTCTGCGGGTCCTCTGAGCTTCGGTCATTCTGCCTCACCTTCTTCTCCTTCCTCCACACCCCTGCCAGTCATTCCCTCTGCGGCACCAACCTGAACCTTCACTTTCAGCCAAAACATCTTCAGTGCCCCACTTCACCCTCATCCAGAAGTCATGAATGTAGCATCCAGAGCCTCTGGGTTATGGCTCCAGGCTCTTCCTGGCCAGGGATCTGTGGCACTGGGGAACGATCCCCACCACAGGCCCTCCTGCAAGCCTCTTAGCATAAGTGCCTGCTCACCCCGTAGCCTGGGAAGCACAGGAGAGCGTGGACTTGGCTTCTCCATCGGGGCGTCACTGGGAGCCTCACAGAGCTAGCGAGGACTTGTGAGAAAAATATGTTGGTTGGTATATTGAAGAAGAGACGTGGGAGGTACAGTGTCTATCTCCAGGGAGCACTTGGTGTGATGACAGCCTCAATTCTGTAGACGGTACCTGTAGAAACATTGGGGAAACTGTGTGTTCAGTTGGCCACCCTGAGGTGCGCAGAGCCCTGACGTGACCATCATCACAGCCAGCTTGTGATGGACCCGTCAACTTGCTGGATCACTCCAAGCTTCACTGGGTTGGTTTTGGAGATTTTCTTATGTTTGCCAGATGCCACTTTCTGTCCACAGTTGTGTCTTGAGGAACCTAAGAAGCTTGAATCAAGTTTTTTTTTAATTGAGGGATTGATTAGTGAGTGAATTGATGTATTTACAACTAGTCTCGTTCTACAGAGAATTTGAGGCAGCTTTCAGGAGGTTTACGTGTGTTAAATAATGTCTGAGTAAGAGAGTATAAATGGAAACGGGGAGTGGCAATCTGGGCGAAGGAGACATAGCCGGGCAACCCCTGCAGTCCTGGGCTCCTGGGCCTGATGTGAGTCGGGCTTCTGGGGCAAACGAAGGGAGGAGTGATCAAAATTCTTACTTTAGTAAAAAGCAAAGATCGAGTTTCTGGGGAAGCAGAACTCTTCCAAGTACTCGGCTCCAAAAAGAATTTTGTCACCTGCAGAAGTCCTTTGACGTGGGGACGTTTCCTCCCACCTGTTGCCATTTGCAAAAAAAAATATATATATATATGCTTGCTAAAAATACGATAGCATTATTTTTTTAAATCATGTGAGCTTGTATTTGTCTCACTTTTGTGGTTAAAATCAAGGGCTTTGCAGACAGAGCCTTGGACCCAAACCTCATCTCTCCTCCTGTCGCACTGAGTTACCTCGGCCAAGTTATTTGATCTCTCTGTGCTTCAGTTCTCTTGTCTGTCAGATGGAACCCACTTAGTGGACTGGTCCGGATGAACTGTGGCCATGCACGTGATGCTCAGCCTGGTAGCAGGTAGTCGAGCTCAGTGAGGTTGGCCAGTGTTGCTGTTATTAATAGTATCGGCTTAGAGTCTAAACATTGCTTCCCTGGGTTTTATATTTGCATGAAACCATGTGTACAGTCCAGTGCCCTTAGAACATTGGATAATTTTCATCCCTATCTTCACAGTGATACCTGAAATGCACAAAATAACACATAACTTTCATCTGAGAAAGCAGATGAAGAGCCGTTATTTCTTTATATGAAGCCCTTCTAGAAGTGCAGTTATCTATAAGCCACTCTGCATGTCAGGAGGGACTGCGTGTGATCCAGTCGTGCTCTCTGAGGATGACCTGGCTGGGAGGCAGTCTTTCTGGCTCCGTGGGAAGCAACCCCAGAGCCTTGGATGGACATCCAGCCAAGGTGGGGACGGGAGGGATCGGAGGAGGATTTTCAGAGAAAGAACTCTCGGGCCAAGCCTTGGGGGCCCCAGGAACCAGCTCAGTTACAGAGCAGGGACGAGAGGAAAGAAGGCCAAGATACAGGAGCCATGAAGAGAGAGATGGTGGCTCTCAAAGAATCACAATTTCTTGTGCCTGGGGTTGGGGGTGAGGAGGAGACAGTGAGGCAGGGGAGAAGGGCCAGGGCTGGTGCACCATGGTGAGCACTGGGAACTTAGCCCCAGCCCTTGCAAGACTTACACAGAAGAACTAAAGCGGAACAGTTGTTTTACTTGTCTTTCCCTTTCAGAAAGTGGTCTGTGTTCTGTTTCCTGTCTAGGACACAGCATGATGGACACATTGGCTGTTGCCCTGCGGGTGGCTGAAGAGGCCATTGAGGAGGCAATTTCCAAAGCCGAAGCCTATGGGGACAGTCTGGTATGACCCCTTGTGCTCGCTGGGGGAAGGTGTGGGTCAAGGTCCTGGCCACCAGAAGACAGTACAGATCGTCGGAAGACCAGCCTCCTGGTGGCTGTCCTGGTCTAGAGCAGGGCCCACCCTCTCCCTGCATCTGTAGTCAGGACTCCCAAGAAAGTGATCGCCAAGTCCCCCGACCCACCCATAGCATGCGGCCATTCTCTTCCCTCCCTCCGCAGGACAAGCAGAACGAGGCCAGCTATCTGCGGGACCACAAGGAGGAGCTGACCGAGGAACTGGCCACAACTATCCTGCAGAAGGTAGGTGGGCCCGGGCATCCCGCGATGCTGTTCACCACCCCGGCCCGAGTCAGGGCCTTGGGCCAGCTGAGGAGCAACTGTGGGCCCCGTTGTTGTCTTGGGCACCATTTCTGTGCCTCGTCACTTTTCCCTTTTGTGCTCTGGGGGCCACTGCAGAGGGATTGCAATGCACTGCAAAATCTGTGTGGAAGGATCCAATGTGGTTGCCTTTAGGGATTGAGTGGGCAGGTAGGGAGCCAGGAACTCAGCACTGAGCAGGTTACTCACCGTCTTCCTGTTTCCTGGCCTTCCCGCTTGTGCGTGTTTGCACGTGTGTGCATACGTGCGTCTTCTTCTCACACGTCTCAAATAGTCTCTTGCTGCCCTGGCAGTCACCCCCTGCCACCTCCATGCCCTAAGCTGTCCCTTACATGGTATATCCGTTCATTACTGTCAAGAAGAACTCTCTGGCTGCGAGCAAGGGTGATTTCTGTGTGCCACAGGCAAGTCTCTGACACCACCTGGGTGTCCTACAGTTCAGTTCTGACACTATCTACACGGAGTGAGCACAGACCTCACACGTTAAGAGCCCCACCAGAGGGCACCTGGGTGGCTCAGATCGTTAAGCGTCTGCCTTCGGCGCAGGTCATGATCCCGGGGTCCTGGGATCGAGTCCCGCATCGGGCTCCCTGCTCCTTGGGAGCCTGCTTCTCCCTCTGCCTCTCTCTCTCATGAATAAATAAATAAAATCTTTAAAAACAAACAAAAAAAAGATCCCCACCAGAGTGCCCCCACTGCAGATACCAGTGACAAGTGTCAGGTATCCCCAAGTTACTGCACTGCTGTCCATCCAGGGATTCCCATGACCACCCTCAGGTGGGATAATGTGCTAGAACAACTCACAAAACTCATCCAAGTGCTACACTGCTAATGACAGGTTTATCATAAAGGATACAAATGAATAGCCAGATGAAGAGATACACAGGTGACAAGGCCCGGGGAGGGGGCGTGCAGAACTCCGTGCCCTCTCCCTCAGCCCACGGCCCTCCCAGCGCATTGGTGTCTGCCCCAGCCAGGTGCATGCAGTCCCTCCCCAACCCCAGAGGTGGAAGGGGGGAGCTGAGAGTGCCCAGCTTTGAGTCAGGTCATTAGCATAACAAAGACACTCCCAAAGTTTTGAAGCTCTGTGCCAGGAACCAGGGCCAAAGACCAAATATATGTTTTATGAGACCTCGGTTTCTTTCTGGCTCATGCATCTGTGCTCCTGGCTCAGGCGGGGGGCTGGGCTCGAGTCCATGCTGTGTGCTCATGCTGGGGCCCCGAGGGAAGCACAGCAGCTGCTCAGAGCCAGGATGGGAGCACCGGAGAACAAGAGCAAACAGCCTTGTGGGCTAAGTCCCAGGTTTAGCCCTGACCTCTTTGGTTACCCACTCCCTCCTCACGAGTCACTGACCAGACCAAGGCACCCAGTCAGCCCACTGCCATGGGCTTATACTTACCGTCCCCACCCTGGGATGGATGCGGAGTCACATGACAAAGGACTGCACGCAGGGAGCAATGAACAAGTTCAGTCTTCCCTTTTGGTCACAAAATCCATGTGCCTTCCTCAGGGCGCATACAGAAGATCCCCACTTATCCCCCAGAGAGCCCCCAAATGTCTCATCCAACCCACAGTTCAAAGTATATTCAGTCCAGATTCAGCTGCTTTTAAGCCGGAGACCTAGGAACCAAGCAAACACGTCATCTGTCCCCATTTGTCCAACACACACCGTCGGGGCTCGGACACCTACCCGTGCAGCTGCCTGGCACGGGATGTGACTAGTCCCCAGCAATCCCAGAGCCCAGTGGGCACCGGTGGCCAGGTCCCCACCATGGAGGTGGAGTATATCTTGGTCAGGCCCCAGTCCGCCCCAGGGCATGGCACCTCAGTTCCTCTCTCTCCCTGCTCCCGGCCTCCCGCTCTCTCACCCTGTCTGGGCGACAGAGACATTGAAGAATACACCCAGACTGGTGGCTCAGCGGTTTTCTCAGCTGCCTGTAGGAAGCTGGGAGCCCAGACACCGCCGTACGGATAGATCCCTTCTCTCCATATGACTGCGCCCAACATAGCAAGTGGTACAGATGAGCTATCAGCTCATGGCTCCTTTGCACCTGCCCCCTTCCCAGACCCTGCCAATGCTTCCTAACACCAGGGTTTACCGCCAGAGACTGTGGGTTCGAGATGCAGCTCCACTCTTTACGAGCTGTGCAGCCTTCACGGATAACCTCTCTGAGCCAGTTTCCTCACCTGTAAAATGAGGAGAGTTATAGCCCATAGCTCTTAGGATTATTTTGAGGATTAAATGAGGTCCAGCGTATACAGTGCCTACAACAGTCTGGCATGTGGTCGGCATTTACTGAATAGAAGTTGCTGGCATCATAAAAGGATTATTTATAAACTGTAAAGTGCTGTAGAATGTGGAGGGCTACAGTTGTGCTGTTTTGCCCTAAGGCAGATCTGGAAAAGGCTGGTATGCTATTGAAACTAAGCTCTTATGCGGCTAAAAAACATCCCAGAGATCGTCCCGGTTACTCCACATGGCACCTGAAGGCCTGACCAGTAACCTGCCCCCTTTTTCCCCCTCCCCAGATCATAAGGAAACAGAAGAGCAAAGGCGAGCAGCAAATGGAAGAAGAGCCTGAGTGGTCACAGCCCCAGAGCTGCGGTGCGGAGGCAGCTGACCAGGGGACCACAGCGCCCCCAGGAGGCCCCCTAGCTCCCTCCACCCTCTGGGTGAGTCCCCAAGCAGCACCCCCCTCCCCCACCCCGCACAGGTGTCCTGCCCAGGCGCAGGTCAGAGCCAGTGCCCTGCAGACGTGGGGTCACCACTCTCGACCATCTGTAGTTGACTCGTGTGTCCAGCCGACAGGGTAAAGGTACCTGAAGGGGGGCGGGGTGAGACACAGGGTAAGTGTGTGTGTGAGGGGCCAGAGGGGACCAGGGGAGTAAACACAGACAGGCTTCTGAGGATATGGAGGCCGAGACCCATTTAGGAAAAATAAAGGTGTCAACAGGCATTTTTAAATCAGAGGAGGGAGAAACCCGTGACCTTCAAATAGCTTGTCATTCAGAGATTTCACGAACCCATTCCTGCCGCTGAGAGCGCAGGCTGCATCCACGGTGTCGCCCTGTTTCCAGGGAGTCCTTCGGAAGCATTTTCCGAAAGAGCCAGATCTGGGGGGCTCTAGGAGGTGCGATTCCCCCCAGGCTCGGCATATGACCAATACTTCTCTGTGTAGACTTTCTGTGCACAGGGAGTTCACACATATTATTTCGTTAGATCCACGTGAGGGCATCCTGCATTCTCCGCATTTTACAGAGCAGTAAACTGAGGCCGCCCTAGCCTGAGCCACTGGAACTAAGTTGAGGGGTGGGGCAGGACCAGAACCCAGGTCTCCTGGCTCTGAGCATTTCCTCCGCTCTGCTCCTGTCTCCTGTGTCATGGGGAAGCTCTTGGATAGGAAATGCCTGTTTTCCCACCAGATGTTCAGGGGGGCTTCTTGTCATGCTTATGGTTCAACCTAGAAACGGTATTCCTGCCACGTCATCAAGGCTGGAGACACTCTGTGTGTCACCGGAGACGTGGGACAGTGTGCTCTAGAACAAGTCCGAACAGTGGGCACAGCAGCAGCGGACCCCCCCTTTCCACAGGAGGACAGCAAGGTGCTTCCTGCACACCCCTTTGTCAAGCACTGGCCGAGAGCAGCTTAAAATAAGCAGCTGTGATGCTTCCCAGGGGCACCTCCCACTCAGCCCCTCGGGGGGCTGGAGAGACCCTAGTCCACCTGGGACGCAGGCACGCCAGGGGCGCAGGTCAGGGTCACACGGGATTCCCATTCGCTTTGCTAAAACAAGCCCTCTCAGGGTTTCCTTTTCTCACCAGAAAATCTGTTTTGCCAAATGCCTGCCTCCTGCACACCCCAATTATCACTTTGGCTTCAACATCAATGGAGAGAGAACGGATGCATTTCTTACTTATCCTGAAGCAAATGGCAGAATATGATTTATTTCTAGATTTTGATATAGAATAAGGCCTAATGGAAGTCCGTCTCCCACTGTAGGCATCGTTGGAATCTCTGGTATACAGTGCTTTGCAAGCTATGTCCACCTTCCCTGGGCTTGAATCTGCCTATGTAGGAGAGGGTGGGAGAGATCCTTGAGGCTGTAGTTTGAGAAAAGCCCAGAAAGGCCATTGATACACCCCTCAAATAACACTTTAACCACCCAGATCATAGGGCCTGGCACTTTACAGAGGGGACAAGATTATCTGCTGGCTCCTATTACTAATACCTTCATCCTTAACTTTGATGTTTGATCAAAGAAGTCCCCTCCTGGCCTCTCCTTGTGCGTTCTCCCTACGCTGTGATTTGCAATATGTAAACAGCATATTTTCATCAACATTATCAGTCAGGGAGACGTGAATGCTTTGTCTTTCTCCACTCAGGCTTGTACTCATGGGAGCTGCCGCAAATAAAGCAGCCTGAATCTAGGCATAAAGAGAAATCCAGCATCCATCTGGGTCCCTGGCACAGTTTGCCCTTTTGAGCAGCCAATATCATGAGCCCCCCATTGTCAGCGGCCACGTATGCTCTGGCGATGGGCCAGCTCAACGCTGGGCATATGGCAACTGTTCCTCAATACAGGGCCATGACCACCTGATAGCAGAATGTTGATTTGTGGGGATTTAGTAATGGCCTGGACTTGAACCCTTCCCCTCTGGCTTCCAGGATACCTGTGAAGGAAGGAAACTCTATGGATTAAGGTCTCAGCAAAACACTGGGATCCACACCTTTGTGAAGGCCATTTGTAGCTCCTGGTTTGGTTTAAAGACAGCCGTGTGATGAGAGCTCTTAAAAAACATTATCTGGGGGCGCCTGGGTGGCTCAGGTCATGATCCTGGAGTCCTGGGATCGAGTCCCGCGTCGGGCTCCCTGCTCGGCAGGGAGTCTGCCTCTCTCTCTGACCCTCCCCCCTCTCATGCTCTCTGTCTCATTCTCTCTCTCAAATAAATAAATAAAAAATCTTTTAAAAAAAAAAACAACGTTATCTGGAAGGAGAGCCTGTTCCTTACCCAGCGCTCAGTGATAAGAAACCACCAATTCCTGATTAGTTAGCTGTTTAGAAAGGCTATTTTCTGGCCAGGACAAGCTGGCCAGCCCAGGCCCCTGAGAGGGCCTTCAGGAAAGGACTGGATCCCTCCTGATGCCCCTGACCCGCCACTTGCCCCCCGTGTCTCATGCCTTCCTCCCTTCGTCCTTATCTCTCTTGTCTTCAGAATTCCATTTGATGCTACACCTGGGTCTTGACCCCTCGACAGACCCCAGCCTGACTTCCCTTGGTCAGGACCCAAGCCCTTTCCCTCTGACCAGCACCATGGCAGGGCCAGCCCGGGGCCTCAAGAGGTGGTACATCCGGGGCACAAGGGTCATCCTCTCCAAGGCTCCATGCAGTGTCTCACCCTTGGGGGCTAAGCCCGTGCTTTCTCCCCACCCCTGGCCTGCACTTGGCCCCAGTCCCCTGTGGTGAAAGAGTCTGTGCAAGCACCACGTCCCGGAGTTAGGGCCTAAGGGGGACTGACCCTGGCCAAGGCCGCCATATTGCACAACCATTGACCTAGAACCCAGGGTGAGCGGTGCCCCCTGAGTCGTGCAGCATGATGACTGCAGTTCCAGCTGCACATGAGGCCATGTGGGGAAGGGACAGGAACAAGGACCGGTTAAGGAGCAGGCACTATATTTGCCCATCTCATGTTACTTCTTTTACTCCTCATCGTAAGGTGCAGATGCGCGTATTATTGGACCCATTTTATAGATGAGAAAACTGAGGCTAAAGCTTTACCGTAAGTTGCCTAAGGCCCCACAGCTTGTGACTGGTGGCGCTGGGAGTTGAATACCTTTCTCCTCTTCCAAAACACTTGATCTAGTTTCTTCCTCTATAAAATGAGATCAGCAGACTCAGTGATCTCTCAGGCCTAGGGCTGCACTCTCCAACGCAGTGGCCATAAGACACAAGTGACTATTCAAATTTAAATTAAAATGAAATAAAGTTTAAAATCCCAGTCTTCTATCACACTGGCCATATTTCAAGTGCTCAGTAGCACCTCTGGCTGGCGGCTACTGTATTAGACAGTGCAGAACATTTCCATCACCCCAGAAAGTTTTATTGCACAGCATTGGTGTGATCAGCAGAGGGCATAAATGCAGAAATGTGCCTCGTCACTGGCCAGAGCCTGGACACGAAGCGGCAGGCCAAGTCTTGGTTCTTGGGGACTTCACGGAAGGTGGCCCTCCCATCTTTTGACCAGCTGGTCTCCCCCCTGGATGCTCATCTGCCTCATCACCAGAGCCCCACTCCAGGGGTTCCGACGCATGGGGTCTGGAGTCGAGCCTGGGCATCTGTGCACTTGACCCAAATCTGCCCGGGTGAGGCCAACGAGCTTCAGGCTTAAGGATAGCCTCTTTCTATCTTGAGGCGAGCTCCCTGACCTCCAGACTGTGGAGGCCATAACCCTGTGGCCTCCAGGCAATGCCTCCCCCTTTCCCTCTGTTACCCAACAACCTGGACCCCTCTGGCCTAGGGCATAACATGCAGAAACCCAGAACACTGCAGGCCCTGCTACTTGCGCGTAACTGCGAAACCCAAACTCAATCCATCCCCGTGCAGACAGGAGTTCTCGTCTGTCCTCTTGAAAGAAACTTGAATGTGATCGTTCTCTTTTTAATTTCCTCCCTTATTGTGTTGTTCTCTGCCAGAAGGGGGCGGGGGGGGGGTCAGTGCCATCCAGCTTTCAAAGCCTTAAGATGCAATATCCTAAAAGCCTACAGTGCAGGGCTTGTAATTCATTTAATGCCTGTCTCTTTGGGCGTGTATATATCCAAAGTTGTCTTCGTAATAACTTGGTGATCCTATTGATAATAACCATGATGACAGCAGGGGCCAGGCTCTTAGGATGTGTCTGGTGACCAAGAGGCATCTCTCTGTCCCTCCTCTATCCCTCTCTATTTTTCTCAGCCTTTTCTCTTGTGTTTCTGTCCGCTCTTCCGTCCTATTTGCTCTCTCCTTTGAGTGACTACAAGATAGACCTAAAGTATTTTTCATTATTTATAATTATTGGATTGAATTTAGTATCTATGCCTGACCCTAAAAATACAAAGCAAAGCTTTGTCTCCATTGTCATTCATCCTCTCCTGTTTTATGGAATAGCCTCCTTGCGAGCAAAGACCATTTTGAAGCCATGGTCAGTGGCTCAGGGAGCCTGCCCTGTTGGCCGTGCTGATAGTCCCAGCCATCATAGCGACCGTAGACCATTCCAGTAGATGTAGGGAGCACATCCTGCTGCTGCCCACACGGCGTAGGCAGCGCCTACGGAGCAAGGTCTCACAGATCACGCTGTGGGTTTTGCCCAGAACATCAGAGCTGGCTGGTTCACATGGCAAGTCCTGCTGGGCCGGAGCAGGTTAGCCAGGAGAGCAGTGTTCCCAGGCTCGCAGCGCGGGCTCAGCACAGCATGGAGAAGGCATGGAATCGCATCAGCTTGGGGCCAGACAGACCCCAGCTCAGACCCTGCCTCTGCCCCCTGGCCAGCCATGTACTTGGGCAAGTTATTCAACCCCTGCCTCAGTTTCCTCATGTGCACTCTATCAGGTCAAGGGAGAGGATGCGTATGTTGCCCTGGCTCAGCGGTAGAGTGTAATAAATACTCTTATTTTGACTAATACTCATTTAGTGCTTTTTATGCACCAGGCATGACACTGATACTTTTACATGAGGAAACTGAGGTGCAGAAGAGTTGAAGTCTCCCCCCCACACACACCGCAAGTGCAGGAGGAAGCGCTGGTATTGACCCACTGCCTGCCACACCGCCCATTAGTGCCCGAAGAGTTGAGGCTGGCCTGTTTCAAAGCTCAGATCCTCAAGTTCAAGTTCTGCAAGACTTCGCTGGCACTCTGACATTCCTGGACCCACCATTCCCAGCCCTCCCTGTATAGACGTGCCGACGCAGCCCTTCCTGATATTATCAGCCCTGCTTCTTCCGTGGGCACTAGGGTGGGTAAGAGGAAGGGAAGGAAAGCAGAGGTCATGGGTGAGAATGAAAAGAGTGGGCACAAAGGCCCTGCTAGAGTCACGAGCAAATAAATGACTCAGTAATCCCATCACTTCCCAGGAGCCGTTGAGGTTGAACTAACTGGTGAGTAAACACGTTGTCATGGCGCCATCTGCTGGGAAATATGTTTATTGCAGTGGATTTGTGGCAAAAAACGAGGTCTGAGTCTCAGAACCTAGTTTTCCACCCTCAGAACCAGTCTCCAGCCTTGTTGGAGACTGGGCCAGCAGTGTCCTGAGACCTATCGAAGCCAGATCTTGGGATCTTTTGTGATCGTCAGGGTATAGTTTTCTTCTAGTGTGAAACAATGGCTTGCCTGAAATCGAATATAAAAGTCTGGCGCCCCCAACTCTCTCACAAAGAACACAGATTCCATCTTCCGTGTTAGAACCAGAGGGACTTTTCATTTCTTGGTGTTGGCTTTTGTAGATGGGGAGCATTTTTGTCTCATAAAAATGGACCGAAGCTACCTCTTACAGACATACACAGACAAATATAAAATACCAGGTGACCCACTGTAAAATGAAACATTAAATATCATTTTTACCCTTTTGTAAATATGTATTCAGTGATTTATAGTGAGAAACTGGCAGATAAACTTTAAAAAAAGGCAAGTCAGGGCATAGAAAATGGCTCCATACGGCACCTGGCAATAGATTATCTGCTCCCTAAGGGCCAGACCTCTGTCTAAAGTCCTGTAAATTCAATCACAAGCAAGCAACCAAGGAGCACACCCAAAAGACCATTCCTGCCTTCAAGGAGCTCACAGTATTTGGAAGAGCTGACAAGTTGTAGTAGGGCTGTAACAGAGTATATGGAATTATGTGTGGGATCACATAGAAAGGGAGACTTCTTGCCAGACCACAGTGGGATGCGTGTCAGGGGTATGTTCCCTGAGTACCCAGGAGTTTGCCATAGAAGAATTTTTTTCTTCATTTTTTAGTAACTTCACTTGACCGTCAGATTTGATCTCTGTTCCCAGCTGCTCATCATCTGTTAAGGATTTAGCAAAATCATAGATGGCTCCCTGAATACCTATCCCCATGAAACCCTTGGTTTTCAGGACACGAGGGTCAGGGTCCAGGCTTTCTTGCTCTTGGAATAAAGGGAGTGGCACTCAGCTGAAATCCGCTTGATGTGTGTGTGTTAGCTTGGCTGTCCTCCAAATTAGACCTTGCCCTCCATGATGTAAGTGAGGATGATGGTGAGCTTCTTCTTCTTTCTTTCTCTTGCTCTTCAATTTTATCCAAGAAGTTAGTGGAGGGAAAAAAAAAAATCAGGCACTTCTGAAAACCCATCCTGTAGCCCACCCCAAATCACATTCACTCCGCCACAAACGTGCACTAATTCCCAGTTCTGTACCAGTTACTGGGCTGCCATTAACAGGCCATTAACCGCCCTCAATTGCACAGTTTCTTGGCAAAAACCAGATTGTGCAATAGAGTGCAAAAAAGCACAAGTAAGCATAGAGGAAGCCCAGTACCCCCAGCCCAACTCGGGGTAGAGCATTTCCCATGAGCCAAGGCTTATGTGAACTGAATGCACAGAGAATCTTATGGAATTGGTAAGATGGGGAGAACTTGTCTGCCCCGGGGCTGTGTGAACCTGTGAGTGCTGTATGGAAAGGCAGGTCTGGAGGCCTCTCATCTCTATGCTCTAGTCACAAGGGTGAGAGGCACACTGTGATCCTGGGTACACATCTTAGAGGTTCCATATTTATTCTGCAAACCCATCTTCCTCCTAGATCAGCCTCCTGTCTGTGGGGGGAAGTAGAAACAGTTCGCTATAACTCTGTCTGAACCAGAACTCACATGTACCACCCTCTCTAAAAAAAGTGTGCCAGAGGGCCTATATTTGAGGGCTCCTGGGTCCTGGTCTGGCCTGCAATGATGGGGATGCCAGACCTTGATCCTCAGCTATCTCTTGTGTTTTTTCCCAACCTGGTCAACCATCCTTCAGGGTGCATAATCTGCTCCCCAAATTCCAGCCATGAGGCTCAGTGTTATCACCCAAACATCCTGACGCTGGTGTTGCTCTTTTTCATTGTCATTGTCATTTTCATTTTTAAAGCTCCCACTTGTTATGCATTTACTGTGCATGGGGCAAGGCTAAGTTTCCATACCTCTCAGGAAATTAAGTCATCTGGCCTCTTCCTGTTTGATGAAACTCTAACCTCCGAGCTTCAAATTCTTTGTAACATTTGTAACATACATATGTTTGTGTGTATGTCATGACGTGTATGTGTGATATAATTCAAACATGTCTCCTGCGTCCTTTGAAATCTCTCCTCCACCACTTCTTAGGTAACAGCTTTTTCCCTTCTTTAATTCAGACGCTAAATGGGAATGTGTTGCAATAGGGTTAGGTTTGTGGATGGGCCATACTTGGCTCACGAATCCGTTGTAGCTTTGACATTGCGCTGGAACTTTCTGTCTGGGCTGACCTGACTCGGGTTTGGAGGTCTTCCCGGGGAAGATGCTTTCCTTTTTGAGCACAGTTGGCCTAAGACATGTTGCTGGGAGTATGGCTGGATTGAAGGCTGTCAGCAGCCACTCCCCACTACGTCTGTGCCGCTTTCGGGCGGGCCTGGCCAGCTTGCGGTGGCATTGACGGGGCACTGTTGGTGCTGATACGGAGTTATACACTGATTTGCAGCTTTTTTTTTTTTTAAGATTTTATTTATTTGACAGAGAGAGACACAGCGAGAGCAGGAACACAAGCAGGGGGAGTGGGAGAGGGAGAAGCAGGCTTCCCGCCGAGCAGGGAGCCCGATGTGGGGCTCGATTCCAGGACCCTGGGATCATGAGCTGAGCCGAAGGCAGACGCTTAACGACTGAGCCACCCAGGCGCCCCTGATTTGCAGCTTTTAAGGCTCAGCTCGGGAAGAGCCAACACCGTCAAACATGCCTTCTCCACGCTGTGGAGAAAACGGAAGGCATCCCTCCCAGGGACTGTGCCCCTCAGTCCACCCTCTTCCCCTCTTTTCTCTCCGCAGCAGTCCCAGTCTTCGTCCTCACTCCCCAGAGAGGACGCCCCGAAGACCCCTTCCCTGGAGGCTGCGTTGAGGCCGCCGAGGGGCCAGGGCCAGCCGCCGCGGGAGGAGGCCACCTTGCCCAGCTGGAGGAGCACCGACAGGCTGGACGAGACAAGTAACGGTTTTTAAGCAGCATCTGCTTGGTCTGTGGGTCCCAGGAGTGCTGTCTGGAGGCTTCTTCCCACTCAGCCTCTCCTCCCTCCCTCAGCCCGAGTTAGTGTGGGCCCACTTGGGGCAGCTGAGCCACAGGGTCACAAGGCCTCTAGCGCAGCACACACGTATAACGTGGTGGTGTTTTCCACTGTGCAGTCTTCCAGCTGAGACCCATGGGACAGTGGGGGGCTCCAGGGCCAGGGTGTTAAAATGTCTCAGCCGCGTGCCACCTTTCAGCTTCCAATTCCACGTGGACGAGGAGAATGTATCTCATGCGGACGAGAAACGCTAATCCAACCTAGCAGGGTATTTCAGTGTTCAGAAGGATTTGGGTCCCAGCAAGGGTTGGTTTTAAGAGGGTCCTTTTTGAAACCTGACACGGTAGTTAGGGTAATACTTGCTCCTATAACAAACAAACCAAACATTTAGGTGGCTTAACATAATAGTTTAAGTTCTCATCACACACCAGTGCAATGCGATGTCCTGGCTGTGGGAAGCCTTCGGAGGCCCGAGGCTCTGTGGTCCTCCACGGCCTCCGAGCCTTCTGCTGTGTCATTCATATCAGCCAGCAGATGGAGGAAGAGAGAACAGAGAAGTCAGGGCACCTGCTTCCTAACCACCTCAGCAGGGACATGGCCCACACCACTTTCATTCCCAGACCACAGGCAAGAACCAGTCACACAGCCCCACTTCAATGCAGAGGGCCTGGCAGATGTCCTGGGTGGGTGCATCCCAGCAACACAGCTCTGCCACGAGAGGGGCGGGGCACACGAGTCTTTGATGGACAGCTGTCATCCCCACAGCGCCTGAGGATGGCATGCTCCCGCTTCTGCCCGCTCCTTCTCCTCGAATGTCCCGCCCCTGCATAGAGCACTTGAACTCACCTCTCCAGAGACTCAACATCCACAACGCAGTCCATTATAAGCCTGGCAAGTCATGTAATCCTTCACAATGAAGACGCTCAAATTAGCCGAGTCGCTTTCCCAAAGTCACACATCCGAGGGTTGTGAGGTGCTTGCAACCACGTGGGGAACAGCCGGGGCGTGAAGCCCCCTGCTCAGGCTACCTAGGTCTCTTGGGCTCCATGACTGACTGTCTAAGTCAAGATGCTCACTTCACTCTGGCACAGGTCTGTTCTTTCCTCACCTGGCTACACGTAACGGAAGCTAAGCGCATTGTTCTCACAAGAAGAAACCACGAAAGGATTCTCAACTCCCATTGTATGTCAGATCTAGAATCCTTTTCTGAACAACAACCACAAAAATTAGCAGCAAAATATTCATCTTAGAAATATGCTTTTAAAGATTGTGCTGTCGTTTCTACTCACTAAGGGAAAAGATTGAACTAACAGCTATTGAAACAAATTCCATTGTTCTCACGGTGCAAAGAACCACAAACCATGCAATGTTTTTAACAGTCATTCTAAAAATTCCCCCAAAGAGATCATTTCCATGTGAACCTTTTAGTAGAACCCATCAGTAGAATCTGCAGAGATTCTGGGAGCACAGGAAATGTTCCCTATTTATGTATATGGTTTGGGTTTATGTTTTTGAAGTGCATTTTTCCATTCTAAATAAGCTTTTCTTTCCTTTCTTCCTGCTGCCCAGAGTATCTGTTCATTCATTCATAGTCTTTCTTCCTTTATCTCTCACCAGAGACTGAAAGTTCCCACAGAGAGCGGACTCTAAAATTCCACAGGGCATATGTTTATCTTCAATAAACAATAATAACTACCCTTTAAAAATCACTTTACCATGTACAGGGTCCATCTGCAGGCACTATTTTATTCATTCCTCCAACAGCGCTGCTAAGCGTTCCATCCTCTTGTGTGGCAGATAAGAACCTTGAGGGACAATGCGGGTGAATGACTTGTTCAAGATCCCTCCGTTAATGGGGCCAAATGCAAACATCATGGCTCCAATTTGCAGGCTTTTTCAACTACTGCATGATAATAAGTATCCCCCCTCCATAAAAACAAACAAATAACACCCCAATAAATAGCCTTTCAAAATTCACACTTACACACTGAGAAGTTTAGAGGAGATTATAAAAACTTCTGGAAAACACTCCATCTCTCAAAATAGTTCCCTGCTGAATTAGGAGCATTCCAAATAAAGTTGGAAAGGACTTTGATCTTCAAAACATGATTTCTTTTTACCTGATATTCTGTAAAATAAAGCACCCACATATAATTTGTCAGTTGTATAAAAACATAAAATTTAGTTCAATAATAGCACACACAGAAAAGATTTCACACTCTTCTCAAAAATCCATACATCTCTAAGGATGGAGATTTAAAATTACAAAACTATAAAACACTTGTATAGAAAACCTCTGGTTTTTCTAAGGAATGCTTGGCCTTGACATGCTAAAATGTCCAGGCCAACCCCACAAGTCTTGAGGGGTGTCTGACCTGTTTAGCGGGAAGCAGATTATTCCCAGGGGCATTACCCAGTCTCAGAAGAGCAGAAATGTAGAAGAGAGGAGACCCAGAGGTGGAGGTCATCTTGGGTTAATGGCCACTGGGCTATTTTCTGCAGTTCTGTTTATGCCCCAGGGGAAAGGTTGCTTCCAGAGCCTGTTAATTCACGGGGTCAGCTGGAGGGACACTGTGGGCTGAGTAAACCACAGCAGGTCCACTTTGAGCCTCCACAGAGCTTACAGCAGTCAATGGATGTCTCCCCAAACACATTTCCACTTGATAAACCTTGACTGAGCATGTACTGTATGCACAGCATGTGCTCGGTGCTGGGAAATAGCAATCAGGGGACAGCCCCTTCTCTGCAGTTGCTGACAGGTGGTTGTCCGCACAGTCACGAAAGAAAAAGAATTTGGACAAAGGAGAGAACGGAAGGGCACAGGGTCCCCAGTCCCAGAGGACTAAGAGAGTGTGGTGGTGGAGGCCAGGTACAGCTTTGAGCAGTTCCGACCATGCAGCTTGACAACCAGGATTTCACAGGAGTGGGCATTCAGGGAGCCCGCTATGCTTTTGAGGAGACGAAAATTGGTCAGCTTCTAGCTTCCTCAGAGGACCATGATGAACTGGGACTGTAAAAGGCAGCAGAGAGGGGCCTGTGGTGGACTGAATCCTTGCCCTCCACGTAGCAGGTGTCAAAGGCAGGTGCATGACCAGGACCACGTTTACAACACAGTCAGCCCGGGAGCCGGCACAGAGTGGCATTCACAGGGGCTTTCCCGCTGTGGCTTCCTCCCATGGCCCCAGGGCAAGGGGGATGGGGGTAGACAACCAAGAAAATTAACTGTAGTATAGTATAAGTCTTCAAAAATGAGAGCTTTTTGTCAAAGCCCAGAGAACAGAGTAGCCTAGCTTCTTAAGGAAAGAAGGCCAAGGATGTGCCCTTGAGAAGCAGCGTGTGAGTTGGGTCTCTGAAGCCCAGCCAGAGAGCTGACTTAGCAACTAAGTATAGGGCCCGGGGGGGGAGGGGGGAGCACACCTCTCCCCTCAGAGTGAACCCATTCCACAGCCAGGGCTGAGTCTGCTTTGCATCGTGGGACTGTCTCTGTGTGCAGACTCTAATAGAAAGATCTGAGGACCTGTGGTTTATTTGGAGGTGAGCTCAGGAAACACAGAGAGGGGAGGGGACATAAGACAGGGAAGGGAAGGCAAGGCAAGCAAATGATTCCTTATGGAGCTGGACTGGAGCTCATCCCCATTGGGGAACAGTAAGAACCAGGGTAGAACACTCTCCTGGGCAGCAGGCAAGGGAGTGGGGCTACTAATCCACCAGCTTCCCCTGCCACTGGTTGAGGGCTGCTCCCAGAGGCTGTGATGGCCCCTCACCCCTGGGGCAGCCAAGCAGCCTCCGGTAACCAAAGCTCACCTCAGGCCAAGAATCGCCAAGTGCTGGGAGTTGGAAGCCCAGAGGGTGTATGCCGAAGCCATCCACAGCGCCTGCTACAGGGGAAATCAAAATCACCACTTACTGGCCATTAATAGCCTCTCGGAGAGCCTGCGTATTTCTGGAGAAACCCAGGTGGGCTCTTTGGTCCCTGCCTTCAGCACCACCTGACCCACGAGATTGGGACATGGCATTGGGAAAATGCAGGCAACATAGAAACCCTTTTCCCCAGAAGACTGGCCATTACCACCACAACAGGCAGAGCCCATTACATGTAAATGGTAATAACACCTTCATTAGGCTCTCTTCTGAATGTTTCCACGGCTGATGAAAGCAGGGTTGTGCGGTACGCAATAGTAACTACAGGATCGGTAGATACATATACCTATGTATGGAGTACATGGTGCTGATCTGTAGTCAGGGGGAAATAATAGTAGAAGCCAACTCAACAGGCAGAAGGTAAGAAGGCTGAGGGGTAGCAGACAGGATGATCGAGGCTTTACGTATGTTGTCTTATAAAAATCCTCTCACGGCCACGGGGGGTCACACTGTCCCCACCTTTAGGTCAGGAAACAGGCTCAGAGGTGCTCTTTGACCAAGGTCCCCTGCCAGGAATCACAACAGCTGGGGCTCAGCCCTGGATCCACCTGAATCCAAAGTTCTTGTTCTTCTCCCTGCCCTAAAGTAGCCCAGGGATGGGTAAGGGTGAAAGCGCTATTAAGAACTCATCTCCCACTCTGAGCAGGCACATGTAACACACTGATGGGTGTCACCTCATTTAATCCCCACACGGAGCCAGGGAGGGCTTAGCTGTGCCCCTCTCGCCAAAGAGAGTACAGAGGCTGAGAAGCTCCCCGAGCTTTCCACCCGGGCCTCCTGACTCCACAGTCTCTGCTCTTCCCTCTGCACCAGCTGGCCCTGGGACAGAGCAGGCTGGAGAGGTTGCTGAGACCCAGCCCCTGCCAGAGGGACCTTGTCATCCTCGGGAGGAGGGCTTAGCCATGTGCATGATCAGCCAGAACCCAGACTGGGTCATGGAATGAGCCAGACAGGCTGTCACAGCAGGAGGACTCAGGGAAGGAGGAGGCCATATCTGGGCAGGGAGGCAAGAAAGTGCTCTAGGAAAAGGGGAACCAAGCAGGTGAGGTCTCTGAGAGGTCACTGGAGCTTTGCCATGTGGAGATGGTGGTGGGGACAGACCCCAAGGATAGAGGGAGTAGCCAGGGAAAGGCAGGACCCAGGCCCTCAGGTCCTCAGGCTTCCAGGAAGACGATGCTTAAATCAGCCTCCACTGGGCCCAGAATCCCCCTGGAGGAGAAGAAGCCCCACCTTCTGACTCAAGACAAAAGGGAACGCGGATGTCCCGCCAGCCTGGGCTGCAGTCAGCTTAAGTGCCACTGGGTCTCTGAGCTGAAAATGTGTTCAACCAACATCTGAGTTCCCTGAAGGCTGTGGTTCTTCAGCAGTCCTGGCAAGTACAACGCTCTGTGGACAACACTGTGAAACACCGATAACTTTAATTTCATTACACGAAACAGTACTCACTTAGTTGTAGGAAATTTGTGTTTGAAATGGCATCTGGCAGGACGCAGCCTCAGTGTCCCAGCACAGCAGAGCTGGGGAGCCCTCAAGCCCAGAAGCTGGTGTCCACACACAAGTGCGTCTCCTCCAAAGCCTCGCCGTCCTCATCACCCAATCCCCAGGGAGTCCTGTAAGGTTCCTAATACCGGAACACAGCTTCTTCTGTTGGCAGCTGCTGTGCCCCAGGCCAGGGGGCTGTGCCAGGTACTCAGGGCTGAGGAGCACCATGCCGTCCTACTCATGCCCCAGGCACACTCTCCTATTTGGCTTCCACAAAAATAAGACAAAGCAACTTTCACCCCCTGGCATGGAGATCAACCCTTGGGGCCCCAGCCACCTGCCATCACAGATGCTCTGGGCAAAAAGGAGCCCAGCATAGGCCAACCCAGACCATGACCCCACACTGAGAACCACTCCAGCCTGCCCTTGATCAGTTGATTGGCTTCCACAGCACACTCTATAATCCAGAGCTGTCTTGGTTTTGGATGGAGATGCACCTCATCCCTGCTTGACCAGTTACGGGCTCTGTGACCTTCGACAAGTTACTAACTTCGCTCACCTTTGTCTCCCCATCTGTCAAATAAGATTGGAACTACCAACCTCTTTCTCCCTCATGTCCTTTCCAGAATGAGGCATGTGCCTTGAGTTGAAAATAAACTTACGTGCTGAGCAGGAATAAACACTGTCACTCCCCCGCCACTCACACAGAACGCTTCTGGGACCAGATGTGTGGGGTTTTTCCATACCCACCAATTCTCTGACACTAGCCGGGTACCCTCCAGTTCCGTGCTGACCCTGTCTCCCTGCAGTTAGCTCCCAATCCCACAGTCAAGGATTCAGGACTACCTGGCTCATGTCCCAGGTCATCACTTTGACTTCTGACCAACCGGCTCTTCACGACCCCCTCCTCAGGCTCAGTAGTTTTCTGGAGCAGCTCAGCTCACAGAACTCAGGGAAACACTTATGTTCACCAGTTTATTATATAACAGGATACAGATGAACAGCCAAATGAAGAGGTTCACAGGGTGAGGCCCTGGAGGGTCCTGAGCACTGAGGAGCTGGGGTGCCTCTCTAGGCACGTGGATGTGCCAGCCAGGAAGCTCTCGGAACCCCAGACTTTGGGGACATTTATGGAGGCTTCATCACGTAGCCACAGTCAATTATTAACTCATTTTCCAGTCCTTCTTCCTTCTCCAGAGATGGAGGTGGAGCTCAAAGTTCTAAATTTCTAATCATGGCTTGGTCTTTCTGGTGGCCAGTCCCATCCTGAAGCCACCCAGAGCCGCCTCCTTAGATCTAAAGATGCTCCCACCACCCAGGAAATTACAAGGGATTTAATTTAGGAGCCCTGTGTCAGGAAATGGGGTCAAAGACCAAATATTAGCAGGACCTGGGGGCAGAGTCTGGTGTGTATGTGTGTGCGCGCGCGCGTGTGTGTGTGTGTACACATATATCTTATTTCACCCTGCCATCTCACAAGGCCATTGTGGGTGAGATCTGTAGAAGTTCCAAGTGCAGAGTGTGTTAACCTTGAGGGAGGCCAGGGCAGGTGACAGAGTCATCTCCCATCCAACAGAGAAAACCATGGCCCAAGGGCAAAGAGCCAGACCAGGGGCTGCCAACAGTAGCCCTCCCTACCCTTCTCCACCCCAGCCAGCCCAGGGCAAGAGAGGGGCCATTCTGAGCCCGAGGTGACCATCTACCCAAGCAGAGGTGCACTAGGAGCCAGATCTCGAGTGTCTCCTCATGTCTGAAGCACTGGGGCCTGCAAAGCCTCAAGGGACTTCCTGGGGACCTTCAATTCTGCCTCCTAAAGAGGTGCTCTTTTGGACTTCCCAGAGTCAGCTGCTCCCCAGGACCCCAAGCCAGCGGTGGGGAAGACGCAGATGGCAGCCTCGCCTTGCTGTCAGGTGATAACAGCCCTGTTTGGTTTCTTTCTCCCTCCCCTTCCCCCACAGACTTGGCCGAGGTTTTGCAGAGCCCGGACGGGAACTGGGTGGCGCTGAAGGATGGTACTCTGCCACACACCCACCTGCTGGCCAAACCTAAGAGTGGCACGTTCCAGGCCCTGGAGGCGGCCTCCAGCATGGCCTCTGCCTACGACGAGATGGGCTCTGACAGTGAGGAGGACTTTGACTGGAGCGAGGCCTTGAGCACACTGTGCCCACGGCCCCGAGGCCGGCCCAGGAACCCCCAGCCTCAGCCCACACAGGCCCAGGGCTCAGACCAAGGTCCTTCAACCACCAACTCCGGGCTCTCCCCGAACCCCGAGGCCATGTGCTCCGACTCAGAGACCTCCTCTGCAGGCTCTTCCCGGGAAGTTGGGCGCCGGGCCAGACTGTCCTGGTTGCAGAGGAAGGCCCCCAGGGACCCCACAACAGAGAAGAGGCGCCTGCAGGGAGAGCTGGATGTGAACTTCAACCCCCAGGCAGCCAGCAGGGAGACCTCAGACAGCAGTGAGCCTGAGCAGGCCCCCTACACTGCGGACTGGAAGGCCAGGAGGTGGGGAAGGGCCCGCGTGGGCTCAGAGGAGCCAAGCGAGGAGTTGTCTTCTCCCAACGCCGGTTCCCAGGGGCTGGACAGACATCAGGTAATCAGACTGGTGCACACTTTTTAGCAGGATGTGCCCTCCTCCAAGCGTGAGTGGTGTGGAAAGGTTTCGAAATCACAGACCCAGATTCTCATCTTGTTTTGCTGCTAAGTAGCTGAGTGGCCTAACAGCTCACATCCCCTCTTTAGGGCTCCATGATCTCCTCTCTGGGATGAGAGCTTCTTACGGTTCCAAGTGGGTTTGAGATGTGGCCCCCAGGACAGCAACCGTAGCACCGCCAGGGAACGAGTTAGAAATACACATTCTCAGGCCCTGTCTGCTCAGAAACTCTGGGGATGGGGTCCAGGCATGTGTGGTCACCAGCTCTCCTAGGGATTCTGCTGTCCTAAAGCTGGAGGGCCGTTGGCTCAGGGTTAAGGATATGGGGTTTAGAGTCAGGCTGCCTGACTTCAAATCCAGCTGTGTGACCTGGGCAAGGGCTCAGGTCTGTAAATGTAGATACTATTACAACCCCCTTCAAAGAATGATGTGATGAGTGAATAAGATAATGTTTAGAATGAACTAAGCTCTGTCCTAGACACAGTAAATGTTATTTCAATATGAAAACTCAGGGCACAGTTTACTCACATTCTGTGATTCTTTCGGCCACCTCCCACCCCCTCTCAGAATCCTCAGTGGCTCTGCCCACATGGATTAGTTCAGGAACCTCCTTTGAGATTATGATAAAAGCTGTGGGCTCTCTCCATAGAAAGATGCACCCATACACACACACACACTCTCTCTCTCTCTCTCACACACACACACGCACGTGCACTCACACACCATTTGCTTTGAATGACCTTATAGAAGCAATGGATTGCGTTTGAAACTGAGAGTCTAATGGAAGATCTAGTTAGGTTGCCTCTGCCTTCTATAGGCTCACACTGCTGTCAACTTGACTTTCCACACTCCTGGAGAAACCACAGCCACTTCTGGAACCCCACTGCATCTCCAGTGGTACTCAACCACCGTGCCCTGCATTCTTAGTTTGGGTCTCACTGAAAGCAGGCTCCAAGTCAAGGATTTGGATGTAGGTTTTAGGTGGGAGGAGAGCCCAGGAACCCCAAGAGTGAGCCAGAGCAGTGAGAAAGGCCTATTAAGGCAGGCGATAGACAACTGGGGCCCCATCCCACCAGAGACCCACGGAGAACCACATGGGACACACCCCCCACCCGAGGACAGGAGCATTCATCCACAGTCTCCCATCTGCCTTTGGTACAGAGTGGCCCCACCCAGGGGAGCATCAACTCCACACACAACCAGTTTGCAGTGGTGCCTGAGAAATCCTTCAGGCAAAGAAGAAGGGAGAGACCCAGGTCTGTGGTGGGAAATGATCAGTGAGCCAGAAACTGTCCCCCATGGCTGCAGGCAGCTCGGGTAGCTCTAGGGGATACAGGCGGGGACATCACCAGCGTCTGCTACGATGCCCATCTATGAATGCATCAGCCAGATCCCTGATCACGAGGTCCCCGTGAACACAGCTGTGGGCTCGGAAGCCCTCAGGTCACAGAATCGGGCATCAGTCCTGCCTAAGCTGCTAATATGTTGCCTAGAAAACATCCTTTCTTTGGTCCAAGGTCTCGTGTTTTCCTATGTAAAAGCAGAGCATTACAAATCTGCCATGTGGGACTGTTGTGATCGTACAGTAGAAATACAAACTTCTGCTCAGTGATGACTCCTTGTTATCTAGCTCAAGTGGAGACTGTTTTACGGAGACTTTGGGTCACTTGCCCGAAAGGATATCCTTGAGGGTTGTCTGCCTGACTCACTTGCCGTGTATCCCCAACAACTGGCTGCGTGAAGCTTCCTGTTTATTGTGAGGTGGCTTGAAAGTTGTCTTCTGGTGGTCATCTTGCAAGGCCTCGATAGAGAGAAGACGGGGCCCCCAGAAAAGCTCTAGGACCAGTGTGTTGCTTCTGCCTCCCTGGCAGTGTCCTCTCCTCCCCAGTAGGTGGCAGTGGTGCTGCACTAACTCAGGCCCTCCTTGCTCTCCCGAGACGGCAGTTCTCTTCTCAAAGAAAAAAAAAAAAAAATATATATATATATATATACACACACACACACACATGCATATAATACAAAATATATATACATACGTATTTTATAAGGTTAGATATATTTCATGAGGTTAGATCTTATATGTGTGTACATATACAAACAGGGATGTATATGTATTTTTAACCATTTGCATACTTTTTAATTATATAAATAAATGAATATCATGTAAAAAAAAATTGTGAACATACAGATATAGTCTCCCCCACCACAACCTAAACCCCCGCCATCTCCTCCAAAATAACTGGAGTTGTATGTATTTGTGCACTCACATATGTATAGTACATTTAGAAATATAGTTCTGTATTTTAGCGGAATCGGCCTCTTACTCTCCATACTCTCCTGTCGCTTGCTATTAACAGTTAATGATAGAAATGTCAGCGCACATGTCCCCGCAGTGCCTGCCAAAGATTGCCTCTCGGTGGCCCCCCGCAGGGAGCACAGGAGTGGGAGCCGTCCGTCCAGGGTGCAAGCAGAAAGGGTGCACGTCTTGTAGAGAATTTTAAAACAGTAATAAGTCCAATAAAAGTCAGTCTTTTTATTATCACCTTGCACCACGCAGGGACAATTCTGAGCACTGTAACTTAGAGTTAGCCCTTTAGTTCCTCTGTTCTTTGCTTTTCCGGATATGTGGTAAGATCTAACCTTATTTTTTCAAAGTAAGCGTTTGTCACCAAATTGTTAGCAAATAATCCATGTTTTATTTGCTGGCTTCAGATGCCCCCTTTAATATATATTGACCTTCTTTTATTTCATGAGCCTGGTTGCCTTATGCTCTCTATTTTGTTCCATGGATGGAGAAGTCCCATTTGTGTACAAATACAACTTTATTTCAATTATAATAACTTCGTAACATACTTTGATATCCGGTAGATGGTCTTCCCTTCACAGTTGTTTTTTGTCGATGATATTTTATAAAGTGTCTTAACTTTTCTCAATCCTTTACTCATATAAATGACTTTTTACAATCTTCTCTTCAAGTTGAAAAAAAAATTTTAAGTTATGATCAGATTGCTCCAAATGCATTTATCTATTTGGGAAAAATCTATGTCTTTATAATATTGAGGCTCCCCATCCAGTGGTGTCATACTTGTCTCCATTTATTTACTTTCACTCAAGTTGCAGAGATTTTTTTCAAAGCTCTCCTACTTTTGTTGTTCACAGGTTTTACAGTATGTTATACATTTTGTTGACATTGTGGATGAGATCTCTTTTATCTATTACACGTGCTGATTCGTTTCTGATAGTGTATAGATCACTATTGATTTTATGTTTATATTTTATAACTTAGCACCTAATAGATTCTTAGTCCTAATAGTCTTTCACATGATTCTCTTAGTTATTCCGGGTAGATCCTCATCTTGTCCACATGGAGGACATTTTTATGGTTTTTCCCATGATTTACCCTGATTTCTCTTGCTCGTCATCTGGCCCTGGCGACAACCTGTGCTCCCCGAAGCGGTAGTGACATTGGCACTCGGTCTGTGTCCTGCTGCTGTCCTTAGGCACGTGCTTGCAGTGCTACACGGTTAAGTATGTTGCCTCCTCTACATTTAGTGGATACTCTCAAAACAAAGATGCATCTGCCTATTCCTGGCTTCCTAAACGCTTGTGTTCCTGCTCTTGCTGTCTCTCTCTCTGTCAAATAAATAAATCAGATCTTTTTAAAAAAGAAATAAATAAATAAAACTGTTGAGATTAATAAAATGAAAAGCTGGCTCAGGTAGATAGATAGATAGATAGATAGATAGATAGATAGATAGATAGATGATAGATAGATTCATTATATGTAGATAATGTACGTGTATATATAATGAATTTCCCCTCAAATACAGTTTTGTTGCATCCCACAGGCTTTGATATGTAGTGTGCCCATCGTCAAACTTTTCTAAGTAAATTATCACTTCCAATGTGATTCTCATTTTAATCAAAATTAAGAGGTAATTAGAAGAGTGGATAGCTTTCTGGTTTGTTTTGCTTTGTTATTGTCTCTAATTTTTAGTCCTCATGGCGTTGTGAGCAATAAATATGGCTTATGTGGTTTTGCTGTTGGGAATCTGTTGGGATTTCCTTTGTGACCCAATACATGGCCAGTTTTTGTGACTATTACATGGGTGTGCTTGAAAAGAACACATATTCTCTGTTTGTTGAGGACAGACTCCATGTACACGTGCACATTGTTCTGGACGTCAGCAAGACAGACAAGGTCCTGCCTCAGAAGCTCATGTTCCCTTGCCTTCATGTCTGCCAGGCTTCACTTCCCTAACTTCCCTACTCTTTTCTACTGTTGTCTTCATGCTTCTGTGGTTTTCTTACTCTCTGTCCCTTCGGAGTCTGGTGAGTCCCTAGGAGGCAAACCAGTGCGTGCTGGCAGCTCCAGTCCCTGCTGGACCCATGCCCTCACCAGCCCCAATTAGCATGTAGAGCCAGTTGAGGGCAGAAGTCCTGTCCTGCATTCTCTAACTGCATCCCCAGCCTCAAATCTCACCTCACATGTAACTCTGCACATGGAATCACTCTGTAATCTGTTACCATAGACTGCTGAATGCGTTCTCTGACCTCCAGAACCCCGACCCTGATATCTGCTGGTGGGATGACATCTGTGGGTCAGAATCACTTTCCCTCCAAAGCCCTGCAGCCGATATTTTACCGCCTCCTGCCTTGGTGTGATGAACAGATACCTGAAGACATCTTAATTTTTCCTTAATGTATAACCGTTTTCTCTTCTCTTAGACATTTGTTTGATTTGCTGTTATCTTTAAAGAGCAGACATTTTGCCAGAAGGGTAGTGTGCTCTCATCTCGTGCTCTTGCACATAAGACAGTGAGCTCTTCTCTGCATACTCGGGTATTTTTTCAACTCAGGAGGGTTTCCTTCTGTCATTTTGATTCTTATTTCTTCCAGGCCACCCATAATCCTTACCTTGAATCTCAATTCTCTGTCTTCCATGTCTATGATCTTCTCTTACTCTTTTTCCCTTCTCTGATTGATCTTTTCTTCAGTCTTCTAGAACACCTTCCCAAGTTTGTCTTCCCATCACTCATTTGTGTTCCTGGGATTAATTCTGCGATTACCATCGTCAGATGTGGGTTCTAATCCTGCCGTCGTGCTCTTAGTCTTTCTGCAATCTTTTGTCTCAACAGTCTCGCAGTTCATCTCATGCCACAGCCTTGTCTTTTAGTTGGAGTGCTTCTCTCTCGTAACTTTCTGTACCTCTTCATTGAGACTCTGTATTATTATGCCCTAATGAAAACACAAAACCACTATCAGACGTTGTGTCCTGCTTGTTAGTAAAATTTACGTGATGCCTTCAAGCTACCTTTGGTTTCCTTTGTTCTGCTGTATTTTTCCATAAATTCCATGTTAACTTTTTCTGTTAGTCATCCTTAGTGAGGATAAAGCTGTCTCCACCCCACTGTTTGCCAATATCTAGCATACTGAAACCATTTCCCCTCTGCCAGCTTGAGAGGAGCTTTTTCCTACTCTCATCATCTTGCTGTATGTTTCTTTGAACAAATGGCTAACAACTGAAAATGCATATGTTGAATGAATGAATGAGTGGAAAAGAACAAAAATCATTCTATATTTCTACATGTTTTTTTAACAGTTTCAATTACTTTTTTTTATTAGCATATAATGTATTATTTGTTTCAGGGGTAAAGGTCTGTGATTCATCAGTCTTACACAATTCATAGAACTCACCATAGCACATACCCTCCCCAGTGTCCATCACCCAGCCACCCCTCCCTCCCACCCCCCTCCAGGAAACAAACTGAGGGTTGCTGAAGTTTCTACATGGTTTTATAGATCCCCGCCCACCCCGGGGCTTTACATTTTCATGACCACACCTCCTAGAATGTAACATGGTACCATGGCGAGTTCTTCCCTCTGCCCTCCTGAATGTTCTAAGTGGCTATAAGACTAGGAGGAAGTGAGAGGGTTGGGAGTAGGGTTTATCTCTGGATGCTTCAAATGCCCCACCACCACAACAAAAGGCTCAGCTATTGTGCTTTTGTTTGTTAGGTTTTCATTTTATTTTTTTTATTGTGAGCATTTATCTCACACTCTGAACCAGGGTTTGAGGTTGGGAGAATATGGGGGGGTGAGGGGGAGACAGCAATTATCCTGACTACTTAGGAGAGGGAGAGAGTGGATGGGTCTCCAAAAACTTTTTTTTTTTTTCAGTTCATTTGCATGGGCCTTGTACTTAGTGAAAATTTTTCCCATCCATTTACTAGTAACAAGCTGACTTCCATTCCTTTTTAGTTATGTGAATTTTCACCTTTTCCTGTATCTTCCCACACAGTTTTGGTGGAAAACTTGGAGAGGTTGTAGAGTGATGTTTGCCAGGTATCATTTTAAAATGGAAACCTGCTAATTAATTTTCCATTGATTGAGACATCAGGATGGCAGGAGGCTGCTATTTCAGTTTCCTCTGACGTTTCATTTTTTGTTGTACTCATTAGTGCAACTTGTTTCCTTGGGGTAAATTTGCCCCCTTGTCTAGCAGGTGAGGTCTTAATTATTCTTAAAAGACGTTCTAAGAATCTTGCCACATTGGGAAGCTACTAATTCTTTAACAATCTGTAAATATTCATTTATTTTATGTGTTCATGCCTTGCAACAGAAAGAATTTAAACTAGTTTACATAAATGTAAACACAAGAGAATAAAATGAAAACATAAGAAAAGCAGGACAAAGGGAAAATCAGGATAGAAAAAATAAATGAAGCTAGGAGTAATGTTAGTTCACAATATGGATGCAGAGAGGTCCTAATCACAAGCTGACAATGCCAAAAATTTGGCTCTGAGCTTTCTAGAAGACAATAGGTAGAGAATGATGTGAGCAGCTTGCTGAGTCATGGAAACCATATTAGAACAGCAAATCCATTCCTTAAAGGATGCTGCTCTTGGAGCTGAGATTCATGAGAAATTTATCCTGTGGGTCCTCGTGAAGAGAAAGCAGAATGCATCACCCTCCACTATAACCTGCTTCAAATGAGCACACACATTGGAGGCTGCTTCTCACAGTGTCACTCAGTATGGACCAATGCAGGCACATTTCAGTCAAGTCAGTCTATCAGGGGCCAAATGCATTGACCTCTGCTGGTCCGGGTCACTCCAGGATATGTGGAGGAGTAGATGGCTACCTCCCCAAGCCCTGGTTCATGAGTGTTGTTCAGTTCCAAATTCAAGGGGATGCTCTCTGGCAATTGTGACCACCCCCCCCATCCCATGAACACTGAGGCCTTCAACAGGTGCACATCCCTCTGAGGTGTGCCAAGAGAAAATCCCCAAGCAAGTCCTTCGATCTACCCCAATTGTATTTGAATTTCCTCCAGTATACAGACCAAAGGGTGGTAATCCCTGCACCCAACACCCAATTCTTCACCATTGATTTTCAAATCTTTTTAGCCATGGGACTTTGCCTGAAATGAAAACTTAAGGAGAAGACAATAATTTGGCTGAAAGTGGAACTACTCTGAGACAAGGCCGCCCTCTGCCCTTGCCCCTTCTTCCCAACCTACACAGCAGCCTAAGCAAGTACAAATAATAACCTGGAAACAGTTTTGAGCAGGTGTAACCAATACCCCCTCAACAGAAGAAAAATCTTAGTCGGGCATCTGTCAAGTGATTCCCTCTGAGCATGACTGCTAGGTGTGCCCTCCATGATAGTTGCAGAGAACAGGTCTGGAAAACAAGAAGATACTTGCTGAATAATGGTGATTCTTAAATATTTTTGTGTCATAGACCCTATTGAGAACCTGATGAGCACAAACTCTTCTCCCCCATGTGTGTGTTTTCCATGGGGGGGGAGGAGGGATGCATAAACACAAGCACTCAAAAGCTTACAGACAATGTCAAGGAGTTTTTGGAGCAGGAACTTTCCTGAGTTTCCGCAGACTTTGGGTTAGAAGTCCTGCTGTATAGGATTTTTAACCAGCAGTCATTGGATATTAAGGATCAGCCACCAAAAATGATGACATTAGTTTTGCAATAGTTAAATTAGAGTCTTTGTTTGGGGCAGATATTAAACAGCAGGGCTACCTATCAGTTAAAGCCTTTACTTATTTGTGGCAATCAAATCATGTTTGCTCTGTGAAGAAAATGTTGAACTCTCTATCCCAAATGGCGGGGGCCTGAACCCAGTTCACTCAAAATGGGTGACAAGTCTTTAGGAACCAATGAAAAAAGGGGATCTGGAACACCCCTCCATCCCTCCACCCCAATCCTTGCACTGAATGCCATCACTTTTAGGAGACTCTTCTGACAATTCTGACTTGTGTGCTGGCCTTAAGGTCCAGGTTCTGAATCACCATCAAAATCCAAAGGTCTACACCCAGTTTCAATGCAGAGTCAAAGGAACAAACAAAGATGAAATCCGCTGTTAATGCTGCTTCATTCCTAACAGATTTCTCTCCAAAGCGAGAGACCAATTGTGGTCAGTATGAAAATAATTGTGTCTCAAATGCCTGTTCCTCATGTACATATTGATCTGAGAAGGCCAGGCTAGTGATTTTCTAGATATTTTATATGGGGCTGGCATAATTCTGGGGAATGAGTAGCTGCCCTTTTAACAAATGGCACAGTCTAATTCTGTCAGATAGAAGGTGATAAAGAGAAAAAACATGGACGAGCGGCAGACCCCATTAGTCAGATATGATTTTTTGCTCCGGAAAAAGGAGACATGCCCCAGATGAGATTAAGGTTTTGTCCGTTTGTTTCTAAATCAATTTTATAATCTGAAAGACTCGGAAAACAGCCTGGGATCCATACCAGGACAACTGACCTGTAATTGTAAAAACTAAAACTAAACCTTCCGGATCGATATCTAGGTGCTAAGTTTTCACACGACTTCCTTTAACCAAATGCATCGCCCACATCTACCTTCCGTACAGTTCCACTGGCCAAACTCAGGTCTTTCCCTGTGAAGGGTCTCTCACGGAGGCAGGAGGAAATAGATTGTAATATTAAATTTGATGAGATTCCAGGTGGCATGTTCCCATTCCCACCATGTTAGTTGGCCGAGGATTTGGTGTGTATCTGTGTATGTGTGACTGTTCTTATCACACCAGTGATAAGAAAAATAAACGTCTTCATCACCAGGGCACAACCTGTGAATAAAATTATTTTTAGGTTAATAGTGATACATCAGGAGAGGACAAACCTCTGCGTGAAGGTACCAGAGACAGAAATTGTCCAAGTCCTCAGAAAAAAAACAGATCAGCGGTAGAGTCGGCCAGCCCCGAGGCTCACCCTCCCTTCTGCAGCTTCAGGACAACTCTGCCAAGGCATTTGCAAGTAAAACTCCATGTATTTGCCACATACGGAACTCCCAGGGCTGGGTAGCCTGTAAGTCAGGGCTCTTCTCTGAAGTTCACTAAAATATCTAAAAGCAAGCTGCAGAAACTCTGCTTTTTAGGTCAGCTTCGGTGTTTTTCAACAGCAGGAACAGGGAGAACCATAGGACACTAGGATACATTCAACGAAGGCTGATATGTAACATTTGAAAGTCATCCTGGAGCTGGGCTTTTTTTTTAAACGTGGAGAAAATGCTGAGCCTCCCACTGTTCCCTCAAATGACCTGGCAGATGAAAGACAGGCTTTGTAAAAAAAAAAAAAAAAGGTTTCTAGGACTGGGGTTGCTCAGTCTAGAAGACGTTAACATGGCTCCCTTCAAACGTGTGAAGAATTTTGATCAGGATGATGGGGAGGTGTAATAGGAGAAAAATTGCTTTAAATTAAAGCAGGCAGGATTTCGGGGTGCATAAAGACAGATCACAAGGGTGAATGAAGGTAAAGACAGTCAGTTCTCTAAGGAAATCTTTAAAAGTATCCATCTCCAGAAAGCTTCTAGAAAAAGTAGCTTCTCCCTCATTGAAACTTCCACTTCTTTGAACGGATTAAGTCCTTTGCCTGTCGGGTTCTGTCCCTACCCTGTGGTTCTGCTATCTTCTGCTCCTAATGAGCTGGTTTAATCTGGAGCATCTGGCCTTGTCTTGGAAGAATGGAAAGAGCTTGGCCTTCAGAATCAGGCTGTCTTCAGCTTGGCCCCACGCTGGTCACGTGACCTTGGACAGCCTACACAAGGCCGGCGTCCTCGTGGACACAGAGGGAACTACCAGGCCACTTTAATGAGATCTGGCGTGTCTTGTGCCCAATGCAGTACTCACCCACACTCATGTGCTCAACCACAAGAACTGTCCAGGCTTGGCCCCCACTCGCACACCCCATCACCTCCTTATACTTCTCTCTCTGTGTTTCTCAAACATGAGAATTCCCAGATTCCTCAGGAATTGTTCAGAGGATGTCTGGTTCGAAATCTAAGATCCGTGGAGGTGAAGCTGGCAACACTCAGTTGCCCTGGTAATTCTTTTTAGATGATCAATGAAATTAAAGCCAAAATTTAAAAATTATTATAAATAAGAACTTGCAGACCACTGAGAATATATCAGCAGACTCTTGTTTAAGAAACCGTCCTAGCTTAGCTTAATGAGTATTCTGTCACTAGGTGTTTAAAACTATACTTTCTTATTTAGCCAGAGTCTCCAGGTTCCACATGCTACATTGATGTGCGCAAGGAAAAGGGGATGCTTTGTCCTTCTGTAACTGCCGTACCCTTCCTCCTCCACCTCCCCAGTCTGCAGAGCCAGCAATGTAAACTAGCCAATCCAGGAACACTCAGCCTCTTGTGATTTCAACAACTTTATCTCTTTAAAACCGACTTTCCTCTTCTAGGCAAATAATCAGCCCTCCAACCCCTCCACTTTCTCCACTTTTGCCATCTTGGGGAGCCAGAGGGGAAGCCTCTGGAGTCCTTGTGGCTGCAGGGCCATCTGAGGGCTGAGCAGGGTCCTCTGGGTCCTTGCAAGTCTCTTCAGTGATGGAACCTCTGTTCACGAAGTCATTCTCGCCCTGCTGGCATCCTAAGGCCTGAGAACCTGTCTGTTCCCTGTGTGTGAGGTCAGAACACAGTCCCTCTCCCTCAGGCCCCATCATGGCTGCCACTCTCATCCTCCCCAGGGCCCTGGCTGTCTGCCCCAAGGCAGCCCCTTCCTTCCCACCATAGGAGCCCCTAGGAAGCTCATCTTCCAGCACCACCAACGATATTCCATGAGCCCACTTCTGGATGCTCTCTGCCCCACACAGGAGCTTGAGGAGACCTGGAGCCCCTTCAGGCCTCCCTCTGAAGCCTTTCCTCAGGGTCTGATTCAACTCTGATATAGCTGCCTCAAATTATTAGGGGCCAAAGGGTCAGAGACCACAGGCAGCTTATGCGGCTCCTTCTCCCTGGATCCCAACTGAGGAACAAGCAAAATCCAGCATTTGAACCTCAGGGAACTTCAGTCTCTAGAAACTTCTGTCTCCACAAAATCTGGGCTACTCTGTCACCATGTTAAAGAGGTGAGCTGATCAATGATCAATGATCTTTTCGTTCTAGATCTATACTCTTTTCCCTAGGGTAATTAGGCTTAGCTAAGAAGATGAAGATACAGGGCACCTGGGTAGCTCAGTCGTTAAGCATCTGCCTTCAGCTCAGGTCATGATCCCAGGGTCCTGGGATCGAGCCCCATATGGGGCTCCCTGCTCCACGGGAAGCCTGCTTCTCCCTCTCCCACTCCCCCTGCTTGTGTTCCCTCTCTCACTGTGTCTCTCTCTGTCAAATAAATAAATAAAATATTTTTTTTAAATGAAGATACAAGAGAATGCAGTTTTAGTGGGAACTGAAAAACATGAGTTTCTTATTCTCAAAATAATGTCCCCTTATATATACCAGTGCTGATCTATAAAGTGGGAGGATTGAGACAGTGCACCGGTGGGCAGGCAATTCTTATTTTCAACCAATTACATAAAATGTTTTATGCCCAGATACACATATTGCTGATAGTTATCCAGCTTGCCCATAGGAATTTCATCCTATGATTTTTTCTTTTTCACGTCACAAAAGTTTCTTAGAATTCTCCACTGTCTTCATAACACTCTTAGTAATCTGTTTGAGTTGCTGTCCAATATTTTCATACTTAAGGTCCCTTTGAAGTACAAGAGTATATTCTTCAGGCTGGAGATTCTGCAGATCCTCAGCTTCTCTACATGCTGAGTCTAGGTTCCCGACAGACCCTGGAAACCAACTGCCCTTCTCCCCCTTCCTCTGAATTCCGCTGGAAATCTGCCATCCCCTACTCAAGTACCATGTACTTATCTACTGTTGTCTCACCAGGGAGTAGATTGTGTATTCTTCTCAATGTTTCTTAGCGCTTTGGGGGCGTGGATGCCAATGAAATTCTAATGACAGCTGGTACCCCTCCCCCTAGAAAAGTGCATGTAAATTGAAGTCTGCAAACAGTATCAAGGATCCACAGAGGCCAACAACAGACCCGTGTTAGCTGAGACCCCAACTTAACATCTACTGTCCCAGCTCTCATGGAGACGGACATGAAAATCAGTACGTGGGGAAAACGTATAAGTTTATAACACAGAGTAGGGATAGCTTGATCTTTGTAGGAAGAAAACACAGACCTATTTTTCTTAGAGATGTAAATATTTGTTAATGTACTTGATAAACATTACAGGGCCAAATATTACTCAGTAAGTTTTGAAGCTCTGGCGGCTTTTGATAAGGATGCTTCCATCTCTGTTCGTGGTATCACATCTCCTGCTGTCAGATCCCTGTACGTATGCCTATAGTGTTTATTGAACTCCAGGGCCATCATTTAGCATTAGTACAATTCTCAACACTCAGATAAAACTTGACGTATATCCTGATAATCTCTAGGACTTCATTCTTTAAGATTCCACTCAGCTGTCACCTATTCCTGTTTCTCTCCCGACAACATCCATCCAACCAACTAGGTGAGGATTCCCCCTGAGTCTCATCAGACACTCATGTGTGTGCCTTGTACACAGTGTGTCAAGATGATGTCTCTCCATCACACCATGAATGCAGCCAGAGCAGGAAGGTTGTCACTCCCACCTGTGAGCTCCAGTGGCCAGCACAGGCCCAGAACACAGTAGGCACTCAGTACATGTTTGCTGAATGTGGACTGAATCGCCATTGACCCAAGTCTTCAAAGGTTCTTACAAGGTAAAGAAATAGGCCAAATCTAAAGAAAGCAAACTGGGAACTAAAATGAATTGGTATTTCAGTGTGTTAAATATGTTGAGTGAGCTGGTAAAAGAGGGCTCCTGAGTGTGGGTTTGGGGCCAGTTGCTGATTTCCGGGCTAGTTTAATGCATACCACATGATAGCAGTGAAACTATCTGGTAGACAAGCTCAGCTCCTTAAGCTCATCCCTAAGCCTCCACAATCTGACCCAGGCCCATTTTCTCTTCCATCCCAAGCCCCCCACTGTCCCATTTCTAAGCCTTATTCCTCTAGCTACACCAAGCAATCTCATGCACCCTGGGTCTTACTGGCCCTGCTACTTCCTCATCAAGAATGCCTGACCCCACGTCTACATATTAAAACTTTCCTCATTTTTCAAGAGCCTGTTCAGAGGCCATTCTCCCCATTGAGCTTCCCCGTGTCCACAGACAAAAGAATCCTTCTCAAGCATGCTGGGAGCACTGGTCACCTCTCATGAGGCCCTCATCACTGATTCTTGCTCAGGACCAGAGAAACAGTCATTTCCAGTGGACTCTTTTTCTTTTATCAACCCAGGGGCTCTTCTTCTTCACTTTTGTGTCATCTGTTTCCTTCTGCTCACCTTTATATCGACAGCTGCCTTCAGCATCTGTCCAGTTACAACAGTATCAAGTAAATTTGATGCACAAACATCATAAAGAATGAAAGAATCTGTCGCACATTTTTTAGCACAACAAGATGGTCCAGATTCTTGCGGCAAAATGTTATATGATGAGACCCTTCCTGTTGAATGATTAACTGAATGAAAATACCGTATTTCCTTTTGTCCTTATAAATACATTGTTTACTCATCAATTCTTGAGTTTGAGAAAATTCACCTTCAGACACTATCATCTGAAGGCTCTTAGCCTGAGACTTTACTTATATAATCAACTTACTGTCATTGTTAGAGTCTAAAGAGTTGCTCTCCTTCTCTTTGAGTTCATCTTCTGAGTCATCTAATAATTGTGAAATGTTGTTCTCTGTCACTTTTCTTCTCTTTGCAAATATGAAAAATTTTGAATTTTCAACTGTATGCAATGTAAAAGCAGACTCAAAATAAATGATGATTTAGTCTGTTACTGAATCATCCTTCCAGGCCAATCCATTCTTCTGTTTTATTATTTTGGTCTCTTTTAGCATAATTGAGAATAATTGATGAGTAATGATGAAAGATAATTCCCAGGATGATGAAAGAGCAAGATATTTCAAAAGATAGAAAAATAAGATCACAAAGATGCCATCATGTATCATAGATTTATCAAAGAGACTAGTGAACCCACATAGTAATTACAAAATAGAATGAGTTTTATTTTATTTTAAAAAAATAAGTAAATTTTCTCTGTGTTCTTTAGAAACCCTTCAAGAAGGAATAAAAGCAATGAAATACCAAGCCTTATAAATAGAGCAAGTCAAAGAGGAAACTGAAAAACTAAAGTCAGGTCTAATGGACCCTGATGGTGTAAAGAGAGTTATCATGTTAGAATTCCATACACGTCTGTCCAACTTACGGCCAAGGACATACTGAGAGTCACCATCTCCCTGTCTTCCTGAAGTTCCCCAGGCCTGGTCAGGGATCTACTCCTGTAAGAAACTTTGGAGGTGTTCACCAAATGGATAGTAGGAACTGAAGGTGTAATAATTACGCCGGGACTGTAATTATCAAGGGAATGTCACACAGTATTGCTTACCTAAGTGCAAGGACCTTGTGCCATCTCAAAATCTTTGCCCTTAGCCTAGGATGCTGTTCGTCTTTCTCTCTCCCTTTTAGCTGGGTAACTGCTATGCTTTGAACATCACTTCTACTTTGCACGTCACTTCCTCAAGGAAGCTTTCCCAAACCTCAAGCCCTGCCATTAAGTACCCCTTCGTGGGCTGTTAGAACTACTGTGTCACCTCCACCGGGTGGGTCTGCCAACCAGGTGTGCTGAGCCGTGTACTCTCAGCACACTGCTGCCCATGGCGGGCGCTCAGTAAGCATCTTGTGAATGAAAGGCCCTGAATGCACTCAAACCCGTTTCTGAGGACAGATGCTCACCTGCCGGGCCCCTTAAACAAAGTGTTAGGGTGCATGTATTTGAGAAAGTACAAGTGAAAAGTAAAAGCCCACGTGTAGAGAAAGCAGATCGAGTTAAAAGAGCTTGATTTTCCTGGACTGTCCTTTCCTGGGGGTGATTGGGACCAAGCAGTTTGACCCTGGCAGAGGAGTCCTCGGCTCACGCTTCTGGCTTACATTTAGGTGTCGGGTGATCTGTCAGAGACTGACATCAGTAACGAGCCTCGGCACCCTCAGGCTGGCGTGGCCACCACCGAGGAGAAACTGAGAAACAGGCTGTATGAGTTAGCGATGAAAATGAGTGAGAAGGAGACGTCTTCGGGAGAAGATCAGGAGTCGGAGCCCAAGACAGAGTCTGAGAACCACAAGGAAAGTCTGTCCTCTGAAGAGAACAGCCAGGGCGTCCAGGAAGAGCTGAAGAAGGTAAGTGCCGTGAAGCCGCCTGCAGGCAGCTCGGTGTGGGCAGCGGGAGAAGGGGGAGGCAGAGGAAGTTCTGTATTTGCACAGAGGTGTGCTGGGCCCCCCACGAGCTGTCTCGCAAATGCCCATCCCGTGCATGCGGGAGAGCCCCAGGAGCCCCTGTTGGTTAGCGCTGAGTGGTTCAGTCGGGGAGAGGGCCCCGCGGGTCCCAGGCCTCCCGAGACCTGTCCTCTCCTTCTACTAACTGTCCTTCCCAAGACAACCCTTTACTTTCAAGTCTATAATTAATGCTCACCACCTCTCTCATTAGTAAAGGCCCATGTTACTGCCTTCCCCTGCCCTTCCCCAGAGGAACTTTGCCTGTGGGTTGAGAACATCTCGCTATCCCTCTTTTAGTCAATGGTGATGCTTCAGACCATGGTCTTTGTGCTAAACGTGGCCTGCTGCATCATTTATCCCTGCTGTTTGCAGATTTGGGTTTGTCTTAGCCTCAAAATCGTTTTCCAAACAAACCATATGTGGAATCCTGGTGTTTTAAACAGGTAAAAGTCCCCAAAACCCCAACCACTTGATCTCCAGTCCCAAACTACCCCTCCAAGTACCCAGGGACATTGCTAGGAAACCACAGAAGGAAGAACCCCTGGCAGGAAGGGGGCCTCAGGCCCCCTGCCCCCTAATAAGTGCTCTGCCCCCTGTCTTTCCCTCTACAGCTTCTCAAAGCACATGCATGCTAGACTCGGCCACTTTAGAGTCAGGATATCCCTACTGCTTCCAGTGGAAGAGAAAGAAGCTAACATTTGTTGAGTGCCTAGTGCTTTGCTTATGTTAGTGAATTCATGTCATAGAGACCTACTGAATTAGATGCAGAGGCTTGTCCTGAGGGTACTTACCCAAGGCCCACAGCTAGTCAGCTTCAAAGTTGGGGCTGCATCACAAAGGTGCTCGGCCTCAAATCACAGGCTCCTTCCCTTACAACGAGCTGCCTCTCCTGTAATCAGATAAGATCTTGCTGGAAACATCTAGATTTCTTTGCACTTGTGGTCAGTTTTTTCCCTCTTCTGAGAGTACATTGTATAACCTCACAAGTTCCCGGTAGCCCATGTGAATGGGGCAATGAGCCCCTTCATCTGCTCAACAGCCAAGCTGGGGTGCTACATAGGAGGAGCCCGGCCAAGCCAGCAAGGAGCACAGATGGTCAAGAGCCAGCCCCGAGGGAAGTGCAGGCCATCTTCCACGGCCAAGCCCCTGAGCCCTCCAACAGCTCACACTCTGCCTTTCACTCATTCCCATCCCCCGCTCTGTAATCATTGAGGCCTCATACTCCTCAATCCATCAGGTCCTCTGCCTGCGGACAGTGCGCACATCTGTCCCCTGCCATGTCTGTGGGCTGGAGCCTTCACAGACAGCCCCTCCCTGGGATGTGGGCTCCAACCCATTGCTTCCTCAATGGTAGTGGCCTCTGCTCCTCTCTGTTACTTGAACCAATACCCCATGATAGTCACATTTGTCTGCCAGAACTCAGAGCCAGATGGTAAGTGAAGGGTATCACCTTATTTCTTACAATGGCTCTGCATCCCACCAGCTTTGCTGCCTGATGGTCACAAGGCTCCCCCAAATCCTGTTGTTCCAGCAGCCTGCCAGGCCACGATGAGTCACAGACTCCCACCCCTTGTCAGCCTGCACGCCTCATCTTCTGGAGGCACAGCCACCAATCTGCACTGTGCTCTCTTGGACAGAACGTGAACAGGGAAAGGAGGGGCCCGTGGGGAAAAAATCTAAGACAAGCTCCCATCCTGCCCCGTGCCCTCGCTGAGCAAGAAACTAGGAGAGTTGCTTTTATTCAAGCTCCCAAATGTGTCAGTTTCTCAAAATTTAAGTCGTTCTCCAGCCTACCATGAATCAGTGCATTAAAATATCCATCAGATATCACTTACTGTATGTAAAAATCCGGGTAACAAACTGAAAAAGCTAATTAACATATATTTTCCGCATCAGGCATGGGTTACTCTGGGATGGGAACACAGAAATACAGGTTTATATCTTCAATATTATTTAGAAGCAGAAGGATATAGAGATAGGCTTCAAGGTAACACTGAATTTGAAACACAACCATGCAATTTGCAAACTCTGCAAACTTTGGCTAGTGTCCTAACTCACTGCCAGTGCTTAGAACAAGCCGGGGTCATTTCTTGCCTCCCACCAGACCCTGTCACCCGGCTGCTCTCCCTGTCCCTCCAGACCCTGCATGGCTACTCCAATCCTTCCTCCACTCAGCAGCCGGAACTGCCCTGCAGACCCCGAGCTTGCTCCCAGCACTGCGACAGGCCCACACCTGCCGTGTTTTTCAGCTGATCCCTGGGACCCAGCCCTGGGCCTCATGGTTGATTGCATGAACACATCTTGGCCTCATCTGTAAAATGAGAATAATCATACCCCTGATAGAGTTGTGAGCGTTGAATTGTACATCATAGCGTTCAGCACATAGCAGGAACCCAGCAAATACCGGATCCCCTATCACAACCTCAAGGAAAATAAACTTCACGACTGTGAGTTAACATCCGTCTGCTGGTCAGTACCAGCTTTGTACCTATTTCCAGGCAACACGTGGCATGTCTAACATAGGTCTGTAACCACATCTTGGGCTTTGTCGTGCTAGGTAGAATATAAGTGGGAAGACACTGCATGAGAATGCCCCATGTTCCCATCTTCAGGATCAGAATAACTGACTTCCCCTGTGAGCCAACCACAACTAGTTTGTACAGCTCGAGTGCACACACGCGCTGTCTGCACACGGCATGGTTTGGGCATGGAACAGGGCTCATACGACTATTTCAGAAGTAGTCAGTGCTCCCCTAATCTCTTTGCCCCGGCAGTGCACACTGGCCCAAAGTCCAACTGCCTCAAGGCCCCTGATGAAGCAGGGGCTCCTCTTCCTGTGCAAAAGGCAGGCAGGCCAGAAGGAGAGAGAGAGCCCTGCCTGGGAGCAGTCCTAACCAGTGACTGCCGAGAAGAAAGTCAGTACCCCAGCTATTTGGCCTCCATGGGCATGGTGACTCTGGGGCCGAGCTACACACTGCCTCCCCAAGCTCCCCAGCCAACAGAGCTCTAGGCTCCTGCAGTGATGAACAGTCCTCCTTGACGCCCTTCCCTCCCCTGCCCCACGTCCCCCTCCTCCACCACTGTTTCCCGGGATCGCCTCCCGAATGAACTAAATCCCTATCTCAGGTCTGCTTCTGGGTGAAACCAGACTAGGTCAGGTTAGTGCTTTGCTCATCTGTCACTGTCCCCCTGCCTCCACCCCTGGCCCTGCTTTCCGGGAACCAAAGCAGAGGAATGTGCATGTTCCCACTTGACATCAGTGGCTGTTTAGTGTCTTTAATATGACAACCCACGTAAGAACGGGGGCTTCAGAATCCTGTCCAGCCGCAGAAGAACCATTTTAGAAACACGCATTATCTTGACTGGAATCAGCCCTTTGCTGTAGGCAAACTTGTCCTATAGGTGGCTCACTTTCTCTGGAGGTTGGAAGGATAGTTACCACCATCTGAATTTTTACCAACAGAAGAACAAGCTTGCAGAGCTTGGGGCCAGCCCAGAAACCTCTTGGGGACTGGATTCCAAAGAGTCGTTTTTTTCTTTAAGTCACCTTATTCCATCAAACCTCAGGGGTCAGCCCTCTAAACCATGTGATCTTTAGAGCCCAGAAGTGAGCACTTGCTTCTCCTCTACCATTGCGCAGATGGCCATGCCAATGGTTCTGGGAGAAAGTCCTGGCCAAAGCAGTTCTTAGAAGTGTCTGCTCTAGGTATGCAAGGACAGCATTCCGGAAAGAAGGAGCAGAAGAATGGCTGAGGACTCCTGGCCTGACTTTAGAGACTACGTTCAAGGGCTGGACCTCCCACAAGTCCCATAACCCTCCCAGGCTTAGAGCAATGGTCCCCCAGGTCCCTTCTGGCTCCAAAATCCCCTGGTTCTAGATACGTAACAGATTAGATAGATTTTTATGTTTCCTGACCTAAGTATCCTTTATGACACTGTTTATATGACAAAAGATGTCCCACATATCAAGCTCTTAGAATATAAGTGTCTGTTGAAGGCCCAAATTAGTAAGTTCTTGCATTATAGTCAAATTTGTATAGCCGGTATCCTGAAAGCATTTTATTTAAAGTGCCTTTGTTTATTACCATTACAAGTAGCTGGATCATTGGGCTTTGCTTTCACAAGGGAGTCACAGACCAGCAGCTATCTCCCATATGTATAGTTTCATGGAATAATTTTCATCAAAGTATTGAGACTTCTCTCAACTATTAAATGTCTTTTTCCCCAAACAAGAGATAAATTTATGCATCTTCTCCTGGATGCTCCCCATTTACTAACACCAAGGGACAGGGATACACAATCCTGGTCCATGATCAAGGAGACAGATCTAAGGACTGTTTCAAAATACCCAGAGCCTTGGCTTTCTGAAGTTTAATGTGCTCGTGAAAACCTTTTCGTTGATATCAGTGTTAACATAAAGTCAACTTTGTCTGCGTATGTCTCGCCCCCGTAAAATAACACACTGTTCACATAAGGATTCGGTGTCTTTCATCCCAGGTCACATTCTATTTCAGAAGAGTGTCTTCATCTCCAGTTGGTGCTAAAGAGAATATAGTGTTAGGTACTGACTGGTATCTTACAAGTGATTGATCTCAGTAGGGCTATGCCTGTTGAAGAACTAACACCTCTTTTCTGACTGTCCATTTAACGGTTGCCCTGGGGGGTGGAAATGAGCTTCAGCTGTGCACTTAGAGCCAGAGCTCTTATCCACAGGCCTTGAACAGGTGAGGAGGTTCCATTCCACTCAGGATGTCATTGGCATCACTCATTCCCACAACCATATCCTGTGTGTGTACGGGGAGGGACCTCCCAGCCCGGGAAGAGGTCCAGGTTCTCTCCTGGATCACTGGGGCTTCAACAGAACATCCTCTCCTCTAGGCAGAAGATGAACTGAGCACTAGAGAAAGATTGTTCAAAAGTCCAGTGCAAAGATTCCTTACAGCCTCTGTGAAATGCAGGCGTTATCTGAACAGACAGGAAAAATGATACTGCCTCAGCCACAGCAATACAATGGGACATAAGACAGATGCAGTTTGAAGCGAGAAAGGCAGAGCTGCTCTAGAAGGTTGCAGATAGAAAGGTCTAGAAAACAAGGTACTGGTTCAGAGTTCTTGCCCCACAAAAGCCCAAAAGTAAGATGCCCTGAGGAAATGGGACTGTAGGAAGTAAGAGGGGAGAGAAGAAAAAGAACATACTTTGTGTGTCTGCAGCTTGGCAGAATAAGCAGGATTGTGCTCTTGGAAAACATTTCTGGGTGGAGAGAATATAAAAACAAAAGAAAGAAATATATACGAGTCTCACCTACAAACACAAATACTGAAATCCTAAATAAAATATTGGCAAACCAAATGTTGCAATATTAGACTCACATGCCCACACAACTAATACATTTATTCTGAGAATGCAAAAATGAAATTAATAGAAGGACACTCACTGTTACAATAAATCGCTTAGTAAGGACTGTTTTTTAAAACCACAGGATAATCCCAACTGATGCCAAAATGGCCCTTGGAAACATTCAACACATATTCCATTAAAAAAAAAACAAAACTCTCAATGAATTAGATAATTCTGATGACAGATATTCATCTCAAAGCACCTGGAGAGGGGCGCCTGGGTGGCTCAGTCGTTAAGCGTCTGCCTTCGGCTCAGGTCATGATCCCAGAGTCCTGGGATCAAGCCCCGCATTGGGCTCCCTGCTCTGTGGGAAGCCTGCTTCTCCCTCTCCCACTCCCCCTGCTTGTATTCCCTCTTTGGCTGTCTTTCTCTCTGTCAAATAAATAAAATCTTTAAAAAAAAAAAAAAAAAGCACCTAGAGAGTTTTTCCTGAATGAGAACTCATTGTAAATATCAAAAATATCTTGAACATCGTAATATTTTACTATTGATCAAACAAATCCATGAGTTATAAATGCAA